>NW_026068075.1:2022473-2183602 GCF_014885135.2 Alexandromys fortis
AAAAAAAAAAAAAAAAAAAAAAAACAAAACAAAAAAAACAATTGGTTGATCCTATGGCCGGTTTTTGGGGTGGGGCATATATTATAGCAGATGAAATCAGCTTGCAAAAGGCTAGATTTGTGCCCCAGTTCCACACCATATCTCTCTAGCATGCTGCTTAAAGGGAGTAGGGGCTAACAGCTAGTGGGAGGAATCCATATGGTAAAAACAGGGCACAAGCAGAGCTTAACGTACGTTTGCAACCACACAGTGGCTATACCTGTTGCCCTGCTTTCGCGTTGTTTCCCACTCCCCTGAAGGTGGGCTCGGGAGTGCCGTCCGGAACTCTTCTTGAGGGTCCCCAGAAGTGTTCTCCAGCAGATACAGGTGATGTAAAGGTGAATGACTTCTTATGAAAGGACTATTTTTGGTTAGTTCTTTGAGATCTTCAGACAATGTGTTCTCATATTCACCTCCACTTCCTCCCAGATTTGACACTTCCTCTTCCCTACTCAACCAAATTGCTGTCTTCTTCTTTCTATTAAAAACCCATCCTATCCAGTCTGCACTGCCTTTACTTCTGCATGTGTGGCAGCGTGTCCAAGACCTTTGTGATCTCATACTAAATAAAACCCCAGCATGGAGGGGGAAGGTGGCCATGAGGAAAGGTCTCTTACTGTGGGAATGTTTCCATCCTGGGTGATAGAAAAAAAACCAGTGTTTGCTCAGTGCTGCAATATGTTACCACCTTTATTATGTAATGTCTAAAAAGTGTTATTCCTGCTAGTGCTGTGTGGATTTGGAATTTGTGTGTGTGTGTGTGTGTGTGTGTGTGTGTGTTTGTGAGATTCTATTTTCATTCTATGTGAATGGATGTTCGGCCTTCCTTTAAGTCTGTGCACGTGTATGTAGTGCCCACCAAGACCAGAAGAGGTCATTGGATCCCCTAGGACTGGAGTGGGAGACAGTTGTGAGCTGCCATGTGGTACTGGGAATAGAACTAGAGTCTACCGGACAAGCAGTCAATGTTCTTAACTGCTAAGCCATCTCCCCAGCCCCTAGGGATGTGATTTTTATTGCAGACGGTATAAGTTACTTCTCAGTTTTCTTGGCGATCTTACTACACATCCAACTTCAGATGCTTTTATTACACTTATTATAGCAATTAATTTATTATCAAGCAAGAAAGCATTCTTAGGTCCTTTTCTGGATGTAGAATTACACATTAGAGCCCTTTTCAGTGTGTGCCCACTTTGATTTTCAGATCTTAAAGTATTTTCAATCTAAGATGTTTATGATTAGTTCTCTACACTGTCTAGATTATTTGACCTTGTGAAGTAGAACTTTTATTCCAGGCCTCATGACTGCCATTTGTAAGCAGAGATCATTAAATTGGCTGAGTTCAGGTACCATGAACTCAGATCTTTTCTACCTTTCTTTCCCTATCAGTGTGTATATATTCATTATATTCATCCTCTTGTCTTTCATAAGTGGCCATCTTTTTAAGAAGGGCAAAGAGGACTTTTCTATTTGTCTAAGATACTCCAACCTATTAACTTTACATGTGTTTGTTTATTGTATGTATTCATTTACATGTGTTTGTTTATTGTATGTATTCATTTATTCATTCTCTCATTCATCCAGATAAACAGTGTGCTTGCCTTGTGCTTAGTATAGTGCTGAGCAGTGTGTGTGTGTGCTGTGTGTCAGATGGGGGGGGGTGACTTGTAAGGGATCCTGCTGCTATCTTGAGTTATCATCCTCCTGGAGACATTTTTACTTTCAGGTATTTTCCCTGATGGGCATCTTGACACTTCCAGAGTATCATTAGGAATATAGTCAGCACCCTGTACTTAAGAGTTCAAATGATCAATTCATAGGTAAGCAGTTAAGAACGAAATGAGTTAAGGGATGTTAAAACTTAAGAAAGAAAGTTGAAAATCAACTAATGTAAACTCTATATCTTCTCCCGCCAAAATAACATGATAGTATATTCATGATATATCTCATGAGACTTAGTCTTAGTAGCTACAGTGCTACTATAATGTTAGATTGAATAGTTCAATCTTGGAGTCAAATACTCTTGCCTAATTCTTGCTTTATAGAAGGCATCACTGTGACCATATATGATTATGTACTACAGTGTCCAATTACTCTTAATATATTCATGGTGCTGCAAACCCAGTCTTTTTTGGGGGGGTGAATATTACCCAGTGAAGAAGAGGAGGAGCAGGAAGAAGAAGAAACTGCAAGGACCACAATTCCACTTGCTCTTTCTTAGTGATGTCCTCACCTTCAAGTGAGCCTTGAGATCAGGCTTCTTATTTTACTTCTGATGATTGTAGCTTGGAAGTCTTCAAGCACTGATTCCAGATTATTGTCCCTTTAGACATTTGCAGTTTAACTGACCTCATGGGGATGAAGAACTGCATTGATTCCTTGCCACGAGCCAGATTTTGCCATTTGGTATCTTATGAACTTGTTTTCTTGGAACTACTGGAGTCTTTAAATCTTCTTGATACCTGGTTTGACCTGCTTGACCCCTGAACTGTTGCCTAAGAGAGTCTGTAACATATCTTGACTAGAGTTATCGTAGCATAATTTAGGTAACTTCTGTTCTCTATCTTGATATCACTCCCTTAAGTGTGACAATGATCATTTTGTTCCCATACAAGCCTCCTTCCCAGGAAGGAGATACCAACTGACAATGAAGTATGAGTTGTTCAGCTGCCAACTGACTAGGACATTGACAAGATCTCATTATTTTAATTTTATTTTTGCTTTGGTGTAAATCTTTCAAGTATGTTTTAAAAATCGAGAAAATAATTTGGTTTATTCTTGACAGAGGTTTCTATTTCACCTGGTCCCACAGCCACTTGGTCCCAAAGAAACACACAGAGGTCTACATTAATTATAAACTGGTTGGCCTATTAGCTCAGGCTTCTTATTAACTAACTCTTACATCTTAACCCATAATTCTTGTATGTATTAGCTACATGGCTTGGTACTTTTTATCAGTGAGGCATTCTCATCTTGCTTCCTCTGCATCTGGTTTACGGCTGCAGCCTGAGCCTTTCCTCTTCCCAGAATTCTTCTATTCTGGTCATACCACCTATACTTCCTGCGTGGCTACTAGCCAGTCAGCATTTTTCACCAATAAAATAAAATAAATCAATAAATCAGCATTTATCACCAATAAAAGTGATAAATCTTTACAGGGTACAAGACAGTTGTCCCACAGCAGTTTATCAACTTGAAACAATAAGACAATAAATTGCCTTTTATTAATTTTGATTTTGCCATCATCATATTTCCCTGGGAATTTTCTTATACCTACTTCCAACCACCATCTTCCCCTTTACCCCTCATCTCATCAACGTTCTTTTTGGGGGTGCTGATCTCTGCTGTTGTATCTTTTCAGGTCTTCCTGTCACCATTCACTGTTTTCATTCATAGATTATATAGCTAATAGTGTTTGGTATCCAAGGCCATTTAGTTTGGGTTGTTTGGGCTAGCATGCATATTCTTATACTTGTAGGTGCATTTATTTTAATTTATGTCTCTGAATGTTTTGCGTGCTTCTTGTAGCCATGTGAGGAGGGGTTCAGAAGAGGGTATCAGATCCCCTATAACTGCTGTTAGGGATGGTTATGAGGTTCTAGGAATCAAGTCCAGGTCTTCTTCAAAGGCAACAAATGCTCTTAACCATAAAAGCCACCTCTCTAGCCTTAAACATACTATTTTTTTTCTAAATGTTGGGCTTCAATTAAAGCTGCCTTTGTTTGTGAAGAGGCAGACTTTGGTGATTGAAGCTGGTAATTTGAGTGTTCCTGAGATCAGTGTGAGACCATCCGAGATGCATTTTTACTTCAGCTGACTATATAAAGAGAAGTCGTGTTTTCCCATAGGAGAATGACCTGTGATGGTTCTCAGGTGTATATGATTTGACCCCCTCTAGTTTTCAATATTTCTGGCCACATTATCTCACATTTTAAAATGAGGAGGGATATGGAGAGGTTGGGAGGGAGGGGAGTAGGTTATTTACTAGAGCTGTCTATCTCTAGACAGTTACTTTTTTTAACACTAAAATCTAGGAACAAATAACTAATGCAAATCTCTACTCAGCTTTCACTTTGGGCAAATGGCTTACTTGTTCTGTGTGCCATTTGCAAAATGGAGATAATTGTATTTTTAAGGTTTAATTGTTAGGATTAAATGAAAAAAATAGCATAAAGCACTTAGCATTAGCTGGCATCTATCACACCACCCCAGTCCAAATCCAATGCTGATACTCTCTAGATGTTTCCATTCTTAACGCTCAGTCATGGCTGTTGTTTCTAGTATGGAACCTTTAGAAGCTGAAGATTTCTACTGTTTCAGAGCCCATTCTCCTAATCCTTCTTGGAACTGTTACCATCATTTCAACAAATATCTAAAAGAATTTCTGTAAATGTGCATGGCTCAAATGTAAATAGTGGTAAGATGGAGAGCATTCATTGATTGGGACACATCTGTGAGGCAGTTTCACAAACTCTGCTTTGCTGACTTTAAGAGGCAACAGGTGGTAATGTCACACCCCTTTAATCCCAGCACTCAGGAGGCAGAGGCAGGGAGGGGCTCTGTGAGTTCGAGGCCAGCCTGATCACCTCAGTAAATTTCAGGACATCAAGACTGTTATACAGGAAACCCCTGTATCGAAAAACAAACAAAAATAACAACAACAATCAAAGAGGCAAAGGCATGCAAGCACCTCTATATTAGTGAGGTTCATGCCATGTCAGAAGGAGAATTCAACTGGCTCACACATTATCCTGGCAGAACAGAAAGAACTTTAGAAGTACATTTATATGGAATATAAGGAAACTGAGTCATTGAAAGGGAAAGGATATTTGATCCAAAGGGACATAATGGGCATCATTTAGCAGGCTTGTGTGTACACGCTGGGCAACAAAGTAAGATTGATTATATTTTCCTATACATGCTTCCTAAAGAAAATAAGTCATCTTTGTACTTAGGAACACCAGAAGCTCAATTTTTCACTTTTAGAGGATGGCTACCCTAGAATTAGAATCTTACTTTGCATGACCTTTTTAGCGTTGATAAAGGCAACCTTGATTTATGATGCATGAACCTCCGACTTTGAAACCGATAAGAAATGTTTTTGTTCATTGAACATGCAAACAAATTACTTTCCAAGGGCTGAAATTTAAACTGGCATTAAGCTCCAAGAACATCTATATTTAATTATACATAAAGGCCAGAAAACAAATTGTAACTTTAAATTAAGAGAGAAGCCCCACCTATGCAAATAATTTATTTCATGACAACACATCCCTTTTAGTTTTGCCATCATTTATCTGCATTAGCAGTGTTGGCTTCCCAGATACTTCCAGGGAAACCCTGAAATTTGAACTCACATTGGAAATGATCAAGCAGCACAGTTCCCAGGGCAGGCTGCTGTCATAGATTCAGGAAGTGTGCTGGCTTCCAACAATGCTTGCCTCAGTAGGAGGATTACTAATGAAATGCTATCGGTAACCATATATTTCTCTCAGGATATGACTAAGGGGTGAAAATGAAGTGGGAGGAACACCAGCAAGAAAGAGCTTGGAGATCTGGATCTTAAAATCTGACCCAGAGCAATTCCCCTTTCCACTCTTGTCCCTGAGTTTCTCATCTGTAAATTGAGAGCCTGGGTTTTGATGACCAATTTGCAAGAAAAGAGGAGGAATTAAAAGGAAAAGCATACATCAAATTAAAAAATGGCTTGGTTGTTACTAAATATCCCTTACTTTCTTCTAACCACACACTTGCACAATATGCATGTATGTGCATACACTGGTCTTTCACTCAGCCATGCCACAATGCGATACTGCAGTAAGAGCACTGTTCTTGGATCCTGGTGATGTGGGTTCACATCCCAACTGTTTCTCTTGAACGCTTAATATGCCCTAATGGTAATCTTTTCCCCTCTCTTAGTTTCTCTGACAACAAAGTGAGGAAGTTTAGTGCTCCCTGGTTTCCCAAGACTGACTTTATGTATTTAGACATCACACACACACACACACACACACACACACACACACACACACACATACACACAGTGTGGGCCACTGTTATTTAACCAATGTGGCTCTCCTATGGGGCAGAGCTCTGTAGGTGTGCTGTTTCGTTT
Organism: Alexandromys fortis; assembly: GCF_014885135.2. Taxonomy (NCBI): domain Eukaryota; kingdom Metazoa; phylum Chordata; class Mammalia; order Rodentia; family Cricetidae; genus Alexandromys; species Alexandromys fortis. The sequence goes on from NW_026068075.1 coordinate 2,028,628, forward strand.
GCTTCCCTGCTGATTCTGATGTGTCATTCTCGCTTAGCTTCCTGACTGGCATGGTTCCTTCGGCCATCCCACCGCTGCTATTCGGAGCCACAAGTGAGCAATTTCTGGGGACCGTTTCAGTCCCTCTCTGTCCTGCTGCTGCTGCCTCGCTAGTGGTAGAGGGCTTAGCGAAAGGCATTTTCCACCCGGCCTTTCCCAGCAGAGTCTTTTCCGAGGGAGGGATGTTTGTGTCGGGTGAGAGGATGATGGGTACAAGGCATGCTCCGTGGAGTCACCATGTGGCAAGCTGCCAAGACAACTTTCCAGTTGTCAGCCATGTGAACTTTGCTTGAACCATACAGGGACCTGATTAAATTAATTGATTCCCAGCTTTTCAAAAATCCATTCTCTGGTGGGTTGCCTGCTGCTTCTCAAGATGTCTTAAAAAAAAAAAGTCAGTGCCAGGTTTAATTCTTTATCTTATGGAAATCAAGGCTGACCTGACTCCAAGATGAATATGGCGAAGGAGCCGGGGTTCAGTCTTGCCTGCACGTCTAGGTCAGTTCTACAAATATCAAGCACACAGACCAAATGTGCTTATGGAGCAGAAGTATGGATGGTGTGGAGGCAGCTTGGCTGTGATTTCATAAGGCCCAGAGTTTCTTACCGCAGTGCTGTGCAGGCAGAGAGCTCAATATTTGGAAGGCGCCTGTTACAAAGAAGCTCATTGAAGATCCAGATGTGACCCCAGCTGTTCTTGACTTAAAGCCCCATGACTGTTGTCTTCGCTAAGTTCCATGGTCTGTACAGTGAAGGGATTGGGTTCCTATTTCTCATTTTCTAGCTTGGCCCCTCCAAACAGGAAGCCGGAGGACTATTTCTGTTCCTCTAAGTCACCACTCAGCACAATCAGAACCACTCAGAACAAGGCTTGAGGACACAACTCCCATCCGAGTTATCTTCTAGCTCAGAGCATCATTGTGCATACCTATAATCAGCAGCATTCAGGAGTCGTAGCCGAAGGATTGCAGATTTGAGTCCAGTCCGTGCTATGTAGCCAATTCAAGGGGAAAGGAGTTTATTATCAGCAGTTCCCATGCTTTTCGGTGTCAGGACTCCTTTATTCCCCTCCCTCAAATTAGTAAGTACTCCAAATTGTTTTTGCTTATATGTGATATAACTATTAATATTGCCTATGTTAGGATTTAAAACAGAAGATTTCAAACACATTTTTATTTCCTTTTAAATGAAGATAGTGTTATCTCAAAGCAGAGGTTAGGTAGGTGAAAAACTGATTTGAAAAGGCAAAAATTGTTAGCAAAAGGTAGTACATTTTGCAAGTACTTGATATTTGGTTTCTTAAAAGATCTATGGATTGTCACATACATTTATTTCTTTGATCTGATGAGATATAGGTTGTTTGAGCTGAAATATATGACTAGAATATAGTCTTAAATAGACATATATCCCATACTGGAACACAGACAAGACAGACATTTCAGGGACTCTGCAACCCACCAACCAAACCCAATAGGAAAGTCCCAGGTCTTAGAAATAAGCAAGTAAGCAAACAAACAAAGAAACAAAACCCCTTGGTTCAAATAGTCAAAATGAATAGCTCCTGAGGAATGACACCCAGAGGATTGACCTCTGGCCTGCACAAGCATCCACAGGAAAAAATGACCGGGCTAATATAATTTCAGATCTACTCATCAAAGTCTCAGGTAATCAAAGAGTCAAGGACTTTGAAAGTGGTCAGGATCACCAAGATTCTCCCTCCAGGCTTTCTTTCCTTTCCTCTAAACATGGTGAGGAGGTTCTTCGGGATTGTGCCTCAGCCCTTCCTGAGATGGTGAGAGGTACATCATCCTGACAGGGACAGTTTCAGTGCCTGAAAATAGTGTGGAATGGCTTCAACGATTTAACGGCACCCCAGAATGAGGCTGAGCTACCCATGGAGTGATAAAGACTGCAGGAGCCACGGATTCAGTAGCCACCCAGCTGTCTGCTCACTGAAGGAGAGAGACAGGCCATAAGGGCAAGTTTCACTGATATGCTCACATGCCATCATCTTGAGAGCTAGAAATTCATCATTGTTATTTAGTTCCTAAATCCACATCCCAGCCAGTGTCAAGCACCATGGGATCTCATAGCCGGCACGGCCTATTGAAACTTTGAATTTTGCATGGAGCAGAGAAGGCAGCACTGGTCTCTCTTTCCTTGCCATAGTCAGTATTGATTCCATGACATTTCTTTTATAAAAACACAATGGACCCTCTGGCCTTGGTTCACGACACCTGTGAGCCTTCCAATCTAGGCCCTGTGCTGAGCTGGGTGCTGTGAATCCCAAGGGCACGGGTTGGAGGACAATTCAACAAGAATCCAGTGGGCCTGCCAGCTCCAACCTTTAATCTGTAAGCACGCGCAGGAGACACTCCTGGGCTGTGGAGGAGGGGAGGGCCCCCACTCCCATTCTGTCCTTGTTTGCTTCATTTCTCCTGCTGGCCTAAGCATTAATTAAAAAACCCAGATCCAAATGCCCAGCATTACAGCCAATCATTTGGGCTAATTGGGTTTCTCCAATTTAACGGAACTCTTGTCTGAGAGTTAAAGAGAAAGCTAAAGCTCTGGGCGGAACTCAAGTCCCCTATGCTGCTGACGAGATTGCAAGACGGGGCAGCTGCTGTGTGCAAGGGTTTGGCGGTTTCTCACAAAGTTAAACATACTTTTACCATGTGAGTCACAGTTCTACCCTTAGGTATCCATCCAAGAGAGATGGAAACACATATGTATACGACAACTTGTATAAGAATCCTCCGTAACAGCATGAACTGAGACTGTGCAAAACAGAAACAACCCAAATACTCAGAAGTGGCAGAATTGACAAGCAAAATTTTTTAAGAAGAATATTGTTCGGCCACCAACAGGTTCAGGATTTTTATTCTTGCTACAACATGGACCAATATCAAAACCATTATGCTAAGTCGTGAGATATGCCAGATTTTAAAAGGCCACATCGTACGATTTCATTGATATGGATAATCTCAGTAGGCAAATCCATTTAAACAGAAAATATATTTGTGGTTGTCACACACGGAGGGGAGAGGGAGATGGAGTAACTGCTTAATGAGGACCAGTTTCCTCTGAGGTGGTGAAAATGTTTTGGAGCTAGATAGAGGTGATGGTTTGACAATATATGACAATTCTAAATCCCACTGAATTCCACACTTTAAATCTTTCATGTATTGTACGGATTCGCCTCAATTTAAAAATGCAGAACATGTATGAATCCCACCTGAATTCCTGACTACTGTCTCCTCCTTGACGGCTTCCTCTCATGAATGTCTGTGGCGTCAGGAACCCAGTTCTGAGTTGTGAATGGCAGGTGGACACCACATGGTTTATAGGTATTTTCAGTAGTTATGTCCGGTGGAATTACCACTTATAATGCATGGTTGCTATGCTCCTAGCTTCACTGTGATGTCATACAGGGCATGGGTCACGTCTATGTCTTGCATTCCATGTACCTAGACGTTCCTAGTACATAAGAGACACTCTAGGGGGTTTGTTGAATGCATCCGTGCATGGATGAATGAATATTTCCATTGTATTTTTCAGTTCATCTTTATAATCATAGTGCTAGTAATAATTGTAGCCCAGGATGCATTCAGAATAGTTCTGTGGCCTTGGTTAGTGATAGAGGATAGAACTGTTTAGATGAATTTTACTTCACAGAAAAAAAATTGGATATGGGGGTCATGGAACATATTGGTTATGGGAAGGAAGGAAGGAAGGAAGGAAGGAAGGAAGGAAGGAAGGAAGGAAGGAAGGAAGGAAATGTCCCAGAGACATTCATAGAGACTTGGAGGAACTACATCTATGGCAGACCTAAAATGTCAAGGATTTCTTTTGAAAATGGTAAGATATTTTTGATAATGGCTGTACATTTTTATGAGTACACTGAAAACCACCAAATTGTACACTTCAAATAGATGAATTGCTTGGGAAATAAAACTGTTAAACTTACACATATCAGAAGAGTAGGGTGTAAGTTTTGAATCAAAGGGAGATATGTCTGTAGTTTGGAGAGACAGTCAAGTAAAAATGTAAGCTACAGGCACAAAGGGATTCTCTAGAGAAGGGTCCCTTTAAATTGGGCCTCCCTTATAGGAGCGGTTCTTGTATGTTTCCAGATCATTACCCATCTGATGAGGGGTTAGGGCAACTGCCAGAAGTTGGGTAGCTAGAAATCAATTGTAATATATGTCAGTGGAAAACCAGGATTTGATTTGCACAAAACCAACACCCTGGCGCTTTCTGCCTTGACTGTGAACCACAGAGCCCTCCCCACTTTGATGAGGTAGAATGAGCAAGTTGAATGAAGGGCCACTTGTAGTTAGCAAGTTGGCAAGTCCAACTTCAAATAAGTACCACCCAATTCTAATTTCATTCTTTGGAAATCTGCTCCGAATCTTCGTGTTTGTCAGACTCCTATCTATTACCGGGCCATCACTAGTGAATGGAGGTGGGCCTCCTTGCACCGGCAAGTATGGATACATTCAGGAAGTATCTCTGGATTCAGATGGCATCTAGATCCCTTGCCTTGCAGTATGAGGACACACACACACATCCCAGTTAGCTGGCCGCTTGGATACCTTGATCAATATTTCTTCCATCTCAGGGAGGTGGCCTTAGCCACTTGAGGTGACATACCAGCTCCCAGGAGGGGAGGGTTACAAAGGTCTTTACTTGGCAGGCCGTTCTGATGGCATCTGTTTTCCTTGAGTCCAGAGAACATAGGCAGCCAAAAGCCTTCTCAAAAGGCCAAGCAAGACACTATCCAAGGCTCCATTGGAACAGCTTCATATACAATTTTTTATAAATTCATTATAGCAATTTTTGTACGTATACAATAATTCTCCATGGAGGCACCTCTTTTATACCAGGAAGAAATGAGTCTTGCTAAAGAGAACCGAGCTGCTTGCACACTTGTGTGTAAAGCCCACAGTCTTTGGGATGAGAGCAGCCTGGGAACTCCCTTCTCTGTGTGTTCACTGTGCATCGATGGGCAAGGTGTTTCATCTCTTCAAGGTTTAGTTCCCTGACCCGAGCAAGAACTCAGGAAAGAAGATCTTACAGTTATTGTTAGAAAAGAAAGCCTGCTCTTCCTTTCACAACCTCTGCGACCACCTTCCCCTGGCCCTTATGCTCTCATCCCTCCCTCTTGCAGGAACTACAGGAGTTTTTCTCTTGTCTTTTTAAGAGAAAATAGTGGTGCTTTTAAACTCCTAAACCAAAAGTCATAAGGGCTAGGAGATTTGTTTGGGGTCCATGCTGAACTCTGTGAACCTCTATAGATTCTTCTCTCTCTCTATCTCAGAGGCTGTAATGAGGAGTTTGTGTTTGATGGTCTCTTAAGGATATCTTCCTGTTTCAATATGTTTTTTTAAAAAAAAAGTCCCAATCAAGTTGTTCATGGCCTGGTTTGCCATGCTAGCAGATGAGCTCTGCCATTTGCTACCAACACCTATTATTCCCCAAGGCATCCACTCACTCTCTTACCACCGTAAGCACGTGGTCCTTTTTAGAATAAGGCACAGACTCTTCTTCTTGCTCCTTCCCGCTGCATGTTGTTACCCTTGCCCTAGATCTCTGGAGTCTGTCTCTCCAGTATAATCCTATTTTTGCATTGATAAAAATATAGGAAGAATAGAAAAAAGGCAGCTCTACTCATTGTTCGAGTGAGACCTGATCTGCCTGCCAAGTCCCTTTCCCTGAAGGCACCTGGCCCACCCACAGCCGCTTGATTTATGTCTAAGGCACAGCACAGCTCTGGGGAAGACTTACACCGAGTTCTCCTCTAGTCTCCTTGTGTTCAAGTGGTTTGCACTCTATCCTGGAATTCAAAATGAAAAATAGTCCCCTGAGAAGCACGGAGAGAAACATCCATGGAAGCACTTTGGAGTGTGCTGTCGCCAGCTCTCAGTGGAAATGTGCCATGCCTAGCATGATTATATACAGTGACCCTTTCAGTATCAGGGCCACATCGAGACAAGCCCAGCCTCTAATGTGCACGGCATAGTATTTGAGGCTGCAAGACTGAATATTTCTGTCCGAGTGGCTTCACTTATTAGTTATATGACCTTGAGTAAGTTGTATTCGGAGGACCGCCTATCTTCCCTGTGAAATGAGAATGCTGTCTACTTTACAGCGTTACAGGGAAGGGAAAATCATTTTCAGTTATAACAACTTAGTGGCTAATGAGCTTGGGGACAGGCGTCCTGTGATTCTGAATTTGAATGCAGACTCTACCACTTACTATGCTAGTTCCCTTGAGCTGTGTTTTCCTTTTCTGTTTGAATTCCAGTTTTAATTGCATCTACTCATTTCCTGTTTGTTTGTTTGTGTTCGTGTACACATATATGTACATGATTACATAAGCATGTGCATGCCAAGGTTAGAGCCTTGAGAGAGCTGGCTTTCTTCTTCCTCAGATAGGCCCTAGGGATCGAACTCAGACTGAACAAGTTCATTTTTCCCTGAGCCTTCTCCACATCCCAATGTGTGCTTTTCTTATGTGCACAGAGTTTAGACTTTTTGTCTGGGTGAAACAATTCTTGTAAAGCCTACAGTGGCTGTCATAGAGTAAGTACTAGTTGCATGTAAATTATGGTACTAATGTTATTGTTTGTCAGCCAGGGATAGGTCTCAATAATTCTGGGACACATGTATTTCTCTGCTAGACTCTGCGAATGTGCCCTGTACTTGCTATTTTGGCTGACAATGGCTCTGAGTATTTTTGGTCCTCGTTTTGCCTACAGTTCACAAAAGTATTACTTAGTCATTCAGAAGAAATGTTTCCATAGATAGTGCAGGGAAACTCGGATTAGGAACACTATATCTGCTCTATTATTTATGTATTTGGTTAGTGTGATAAACAACATGATCAAAAGCAACTTACAGAAAAAAAAGTTTTGGGGGGGCTTATGGTCCCAGAGGGAGCATCCATAAGGACATAGGAGACATGGAAGCAGTGCTTTCTATTTGGCAGGTGTGGTGTGTTTAAATCACAGATGTCCACTCATAGGTTCATGCATTCAAACACTTGGCTTGTGGTTGGTGGTGCTGCTTGAGGATCTTATAGCACCTTTAAAGGTTTTTTGTTTTGTTTTGTTTTGTATTTACTTAGAGAACAATCCCAGTAATGTGGGTTTTTTTTGTTTGTTTGTTTTTCACAATGGAGGAAGTACATCACCGAGGCCAGGCTTTGAGGATTCATAGCCACACTCAACTTCTAGATCATTCTCTCTCCTTTCTAACTGTGGATAAAGACATGATCTCTCAGCTCCCAACTTCTGCAGAAGACACTAGCTGGGTAAATGGAGGCAAGAAGAGCAGTGGCATATCAAAGTCTTTGTCAAAGTTGCTTTGAAGGAATAATGAAGACCTTACCCAAATGTTTCTTGTACTTGATCCCATATATCACATCTTTGAAAACATCTCAACAAGATGATGTAGTTTCCTTCCTTCCTTCCTTCCTTCCTTCCTTCCTTCCTTCCTTCCTTCCTTCCTTCCTTCCTTCCTCCCTCCCTCCCTCCCTCCCTCCCTTCTTCTCTCCCTTCCTCCTTCCTTCCCTCCTTTCTCCCTCCCTTCCTTCCTTTTCATGAAGACTGTTGGATTATTAAATTGAACAGATATTTTATGGATCATTTGATTTGTGCCTTGTGTTGGGAATTGCTGCAGATCACAAAACGATCCCAGTTTTGTTGAGGAGAAACGAAAGTGACAGTTTGAAGTAACCAAAGCAGAGGAGCTGTGGTTCAAGCACAGTTGCCGGAACCCTTGCTCACTGAACCCTAGCTCTCAATTAACTCTTCATTTTGGGCCAGCTACAGTGACGTTTCCCATCAAATATTGTTGCCACCATGATTTGACTTCATCAGAAACCTAAGACCCCGATGCAAAGGAGTGTCATATCTAAAATGCAGCGTGCCTTGTGTTTGGTCTGTTAGTGACTTCACTAAACGTTTCTTGGGACTGCTCTCAGTCCCTATGTTAGCACTCACCAAATGAATCCTTCTTAGGGACCTTTCTACAGTCCCTGTGGTGAAACATGCTAGCATATTAATAAAGCAGTTGTACTTCACATTGGCCATTTGCCACACTTTTTCTCTGTGTCAAAATTAAATATCAGGGATACAATAATGTTGTAGTGCCTTCTATGGTTGACTGGAAAAGACACAGTGGAAACCTTTCTGCTGATTTGAACCAGTTCTAAGATAGCAGGGACTGTGGACCGTTCAGAACCAAACTCTTTTTGTTGTTGTTGTTGTTTTTGTTTGTTTGTTTTATTTATTTATTTATTTATTAAAGATTTCTGTCTCTTCCTCGCCACCGCCTCCCCTTTCCCTCCCCCTCCCCCAATCAAGTCCCCCTCCCTCATCAGCCCAAAGAGCAAACAGGGTTCCATGCCCTGTGGAAAGTCCAAGGACCACCCACCTCCATCCAGGTCTAGTAAGGTGAGCAACCAAACTGCCTAGGCTCCCACGAAACCAACCTAGAAATAAAATGGTAGGCAATAACCCCAAGTGCTTACTTACAGTGTTGATTTTATATTATATTACTTATTGTAAGTGACTCTTTTCGGGTCTTTCTTTCAACAGATGGCAAGTATGTTATACTCGGGGTCATTTCTAAGGGACTCTTGGTTCTTTCCTTTCTACTGAAAAATGTACATGTGAAGAAATTGAGGAAGCATACCATTAGGTCCCATCATACACCTGCAGATGCTTGCCGACAGGGGACTCTAAGGCATGTATAATAATAGTTGCTAGGTTTCAACTGATGAGTCAGCTTGCGTCTGCACACTGACTGTATGACTCACACAGGGTCCTGCATCACGAATGGTAATAGTTCCCAAGAGGTGGAACGCCAGCTTTTGTACAGTTTGTGGTCCTCCATTTTATTTCGCTTTGTTTTCTCTATTACAGGGCATCCATTTCCCTCGTTGGGAAAGACTAAACTGATAAAAAGGTGATGTCGATGTTTTCAGGTGGCCAAGAGCAGGTTAAGAACAAACCCATTGCTGACCAAAACCTGAGAATTCCTTGGTCCCCACATTCTTAATTGGCTCATCACTAGAGGGCACTCTTATGATGCCAAAATGGAAGAATTTTAGGAAATTCTGGTGTGGGGGAGTGGGAGTGGGGGGAGGAGAAAGGAGGGTGGTCCGCTAGGAATGCAGACTCTAAACAGCTGGGAGCAGGCATCTGCAGCTGGGACCTGACTGCTTTACCAGCAGCAGAGGAAAAAAAATCGTATTGGAAAGGGGCCATGCAGCAATTTTTCTCATTAGATCCGTTTTGTTTCCAAAACGTGATTGGTGCTTGAGCAATAAAGGGCCCAGGTATTTGGCATTGTTCCTCAAATGAAAGGAATAAAAGAATCAGTGATTGGTAAGTAGCCAACGTAAGTTAGCAAGAAGCATGAAAAGGTGTTTTTCCCAAAATTAACAGCTATTAGAAAAGAAGAGCGAAACATCCCTCGTGTCTTTTGTAGTTGTTTTTCTAGTCCCTTGCAGTCTTTGCTCTTTAGTTGTTTTGAAGTCTGCTGTAATTGTGTCTGAGAGAAGATGTTTACTTGCTTGCTGCCTCTAAGCAGACTCTAGTAGACACAGCGCGAGTGACATACTAGTAAGATAGGTCCTGAACTTGGCTCCATCACTGCTGGGCTCTCTGGTGAGTCCCTGTCCCCAGAAGGATCTCAGCATCAGGGGAAGGTTGAGTGACTCCAATAGTCTCTAAAAGATGTCAACCAGTCCTCCAATTGTCTTTTTACACACCCTCATTCCAGGGATAGATCCGTAGAGACTGAATCTAGACTTATGGTAGCCACGGTATGGAAGAGCAAGTGGATAGGGTAGTCAGGTCTAAAATGTCAAAGGATAATGGGTAATGCTGAAATATCTTTCTGGATCACTTGTTTATCGCACTGCTTGTGTTCTGACTCAGACATGATGCACAGGCATCCTGGAATAGGTGCTGACTCTTTGTTATCATTAAAAGTGGAAATGATGGAATTTACCACCCACACAGAGCTGATGTGTCCATCTTAGTCACTTGTTTTAGTTTGTGCCTCACAACAGATATAAGCGCAGAGATTTAAAAAACTAAGTCATCGACAGTGTTCCTTAGATTGGCTTAATATGCCCAAGTTAGGCAGCCACTAACTCATCTATCACCTATCATAGAAATTCTCCGGTATGGCCATACACAGATATCTGGAGAGCTAGTGAGATGCCTAGGGATCTGATAGGAAGAGTAGGCAACTAAGGAAGGACTAACTTGTCTACCCAATTGCGAGTCTTTGAAAGAAATTCACGAGTTGTTTTTTTTTTTTTTTTTCTGCCTAGTGTTTTTGTTTATGAGACTTAGGCTATACAGTTAATGAGAATGCTCCTGACTAAGCCGAGTTTATCACAGAGTCCTAGAATATTAGAGCGAATAGAGAACTTGGAAAGGGGACCTAGACAACCATCTTCCCAGATTAGGAGTGGGCTTGCCAAAATTCTGAGCCAGATAATGGCAGATCTGGAGTGAGGACCTTAATTATTGAGTTCCAGTTCAAGCTTTTTTCCGGTCCCCTTACAGTATATAGCATTTGTTTCTCCCTACCTTCATTGAATCTAGAAAATAACCAACCAGTAGCTATGAACGAAACACATCATTGTCATAGATCTTTGTTATGTCTGGTCTTATTAGGGGATATATATATATATATATATATATATGTCTATAATTTTTCATGGAATCATTGTAAGTAACCTGAGAACTATCTTCTGATCCTCAAACTCATTGACCTGCTTACAAAAATATATATATATTTTAAAAACTTTCCTAATCATCAGAAAGTTGAAAGTAAAATAAATGAACAGTGATTACTGTGGTTCTAAAAGGTTCTGTGTTCCTATGACTGTTGCCAAATACAATAACCAGTTTGAAATTCTTGACTGGCAGAAAATGGAAAGGCACAAGGGCAAGTTTGGAAACTCATTTGAGTGTCTTAGAAAAAGGGAGGTAGTGTGAAAGGGGAAGACTCGAAGGACGTCACTGTTGTGGCAAAGGCTAGACCTTGTGGGGTTAAAACAGATACTCAAAGAACACAACTTAGGAAAGACGATCTGGATTGCAGTCTTCTCAGGCTTCTTGAGCATGTCTTCATGTGGACTTGGCATAGACTGAGGAATAACACGGGGTGCTCAAACAGTGTAGCACAGATGATGGGGTGCATCCCTCCACTGTATTAAGAAATGTGATTGATTTCAATGTGGCCATTGACAAATAGGTCGTTTTGAACGTGAATTTGACAACTTGGTTCTGTTGAAAAGATAACTCAATGGCAAGCCTGTGACCTATTTCTCAGTCACTATCATTTTGGACTATTCTCTTATTTGGTCTTCCTTCTAGATAAAAATAGTCTTACATAAAGATTATTGCATGTTGACTCTGATTCTTGTCAATCTTCTGCCACAGGGTTTCTGTCTATAATTTTTCATGGAATCATTGTAAGTAACCTGAGAACTATCTTCTGATCCTCAAACTCATTGACCTGCTTACAAAAAGCACCAGATTTCTGCTCTCATTGGATTACATTCTCTTCTAACTGAACATCAGCCATAACAATATGTTTTGTATGTATCTTTATCATTATGATTGCAGTCATTATAACTTGTCCTATTTTGTAGGCAAAAGAGTTGAGCAGGTAGTTTTCTAATTTTTGATGTAAATTTTCCATCACAAAGAACCATCCACTTTGTATAGATAAGTAAACAGAGCTGTTTTCCCAGACATAATGTTGTTTGGCCACTTTTCAATTTGGACACTGCTGTTTTGGCCATGTCTTACTTGCTTGTGAATGCAGGAGTGCTGGTCTCTCTGAACTAACAATGGTAAGTTGTATTGAGAATACAACTAGAGATTGGTATATTTCAAACTAGTATGCTCCAAAATGGAAGGTAAAAGTATTAGGCTTGGTACTGAGTGCTTTAGAAACCATCTTGTTGAACTACTTCATCTCCTGAATCTTTTCGGGCAAGACAATGGAGAAGGTCATTGCCCAAGATCAATACCAGTAACCAGTACCAGAATCAGTACCAGAAACCAGGGATCCTGATTCCAGGGCTAGAGTTCCTGCATTTTTATTCTACATTGCTTTTCTTATGGTCTTGATTTGGTTATTTATAACAAGTGAATTGCTATATTTCTAAAGCCTTAAGCAGGAACCCTAATACTGTAAACACCAAAGGTAGATGCCGTAGTTTGAGATTCCTAGGTAAGATGAATCCCCTCTGACGTCATTTTCCTCAGTGGTACAAGCACCACTAAGTGGCCCAAACTCCAGTGAAATAGGCCCCATCGTTCTTATTCATGCAACGTACCCAAATTGAGCTCAGTGGGTCACAACAAATGGCTTAAGAGTCAGAGTGGTCATAACTGGGGAAAGGGAGCAGGTAGGATTTTAAGAGAGAGCAATGAGAAGAATCTAGTAAAAATACATTGTATACATGTATGAAATAATTGCAAAGAAAAACTGAAATGCTCTTTATAATTTCAAAATCTCAGGTACTCCCCCATACCCATTATTCTAGTGATAGGTATTTTGAATTTTCTTCTGTCTTCTGCTTCCCTGCTAACTTGCCATTTTTTTTAGATAGTGGCTGGCTGTTGAAGATTGATCCCATTTTCTTGAACTTAGGCCAGTGTCCAAGTCTCCTTTGTCTCCCCAGGCCTGTTGTTTTCCCAGGATGGGGCTTACTGGGGACTAATGGATCTCATCTCAGCATGTCGTTTGGGTCACCTCTTAGAGAAAACAATAGCAGCCAATGAGAAAGCTCTATTACGATGTAGACCTGAGCTATTAGTGTAGTGCTATTGAGAGACTTCTGTTTTCACTGCCTTTCAAAACGCAAGCACTAGAGGCTCAAGGGCCAGATGGAGAGGAACCACGACAGACAGCCTTTGGGAAAGGAATTTTAAGGGGAAGAGACCATAATTTATAATTTTCCTTCTAATCAGAAAGCAGTTTTCCTACTACAAATATTGACTATGATGCCATTGGGTATGTTGTCCTTACATAAAGCAAAGAAAGAATAAATAAAACCAGGAGAAATGTGTTCACATATGGTATATTTCTGGAAAATTCTTATTTCAAACAGATGGCCCGCAAAATATTCCACAAGATTGCAGAGTCTGCAGAAAGGAAGGATTTCGTTTGTTTGTTTGTTTGCTGTATCCACTGTTGTATCCTATAGCAATTCTTGGCACATAATGGATAATAAATAGAGCTGGAATGACTCTTCATGATTAAAGGGTCTTTCTAAAGGATTCCAGTTGAGGACCATCCCAAAGAGGAACTTGGATACATTTGTGTCAAATAAAATTTTAAATTAATTTCTTTTCTTCTAATCAATCTCTCCCTCTCTCTTCCCTTCCCCCCATGTTCGTTGGTCACTTGCAATGACTGGTCACCTGTTTGATTGCTGTACCTGTAACGTCTTCATGGATCATCATTGAATACTGCACCTCTGGCTGTCTGAACACCCAGGTAAGGCAATGAGCTCTTTAAAACCCCAGCAGTGCAATCAACTAGGAAAATATTAACAAGTAGGAAGGAAGTTTGCCAAGAAATAAAAAAAGATACTCTGAAGAGAGAATAGCATCCTGATTAAAGTTAAATTTAATCCAACCCTGATACAAATCAATAAATCAATGGAAATATTTACATCAATTGAGGATTTACATTAGGTTAGTATAGTAAGATTAGGGTTTTATAAACTACTGTATATTTTGCTTTGAAATTTACTGGCACTAAAAAATCAACACAAGATTTCTTAGTTTCATTTTGTTCACATTGCTGTTTTGAATGGAGTTTTTGTTTGTATTTGTATCTAAAGTTGTGTTTTCTTTTGTTCACCAGACCAAGTGTGGTACACGGGCTGCTAAGCTGTCTTCAGTGTATAAGGATTTTGTGTCGTGAGGCAGAATAGTATACTCTAAATTTCTTCTTTTAGTGGCTGAAGTGGGAGAGAATACATTGGGCTTTGAATATCGAGCTAATTTGTGGGGGAATCTTGTTAAAAGATTTAGTGTCCAAACTCACAAGGCATATCATGTTAGTTTCTCATAACACTTGTTTCCTCGGCAGTCTAACAATGGAGAAGCAGGGAAGTGAGGTCTAAGCATACCAAAGACTAATGATTTCTTAAAAAGCCATATACTGTTTCCCAAGTGATGATACAAACATGCCTCTGCTACTGGCTATGCTAATAAAAAGACATTCTTATCTCACTCTAGAAGCCTGCACATATTTTTAATATAAAAATGTCTCCTTTTCCTATCAAAAGACATTTCTCCCATAGCAACTCCACAGTCCCCTTATAACCTTTTTATGCACAAAAAAATGTACAAAATTGTAATGGCCCTTGTTCTGTCTAATTAACATCAAAAAACTAACTGAGTCTCAAACTGGCCTGAGCACAATTTCGGAGATGCTGGCAGGTTCCCAAAGAGGGTAAGAGGCAGACAGATATGCCATGCAGAGAGAGCTTGGGTATAGAGTTTATTTAATGCGTAAGGGGATTACAAGAGAGAGAGAGAGAGAGAGAGAGAGAGAGAGAGAGAGAGAGAGAGAGAGAGAGAGAGAGAGAGAGAAGGCTGGAGATCAGCTGGGGAAGGGGGAAGATTTGGAGTGAGCAGAGTTGTCTCTTTAAAGCACAGGGTACCCAGGTAACAGAGAAGATCAGCAAAATAATAACACTGTTCATATGAGAAGTTCACACAGGTGAGATCACTCAGTGGTCAAGGAACTTGTGATCAAGCCTAAAGACCTCTGTTTAATCCCCTGAGCCTAAGACTCCTGCAAATTGTCTTCTGACCTCTGTACACATACCATGGTGCATACATGCGTTTGTGCGTGCACACATAAATGCAAAATAATTAAAATAAGTTCACACTGTAGAGTTAATGTTTTGTGAATTCTAAGACCTGTTTTATGAGAAAGATCTAAGCAAGTTTTATAAATCAGGAGATATTAGTTACTTACTTTAATGGATGTCTTCTGTTTTGGTAACAGTCACTACAGAAATGAGTTATTCTGTGTGTGTGTGTGTTTTTGTGTGTGTGCATGTGTGTGTGCGTGTGTCTATCAGTCTGTGTGCACATGCATGCTTTGAATTTTCATCTCATTTAAGAGTATAATCAAAGTCTAAAAGTTCATTTTATCTCTTTTATCTGTGTTCATATATTCCCAATGGTGTGAAAAATCTCTCCTCAGTCCTTTCATTGAAGTGCTTCCATTTCTTCCATGCTACAGGGTTAAACTTGGTCTGGGTTTGAGTTTCTTGACTTTTGTCTTTGCTTAGTTTGCCACTGCCCCTTGAGAAAGAGAATGAAGTTAGCTTGAGTGGTAGATCCATCATTCCCTGCCCACAGCAATCCAGAGGATTCGTTCTCACTGCTGCCCTGCTCCTTAGCCTTGAGATTTGGGACGTTCCCCCATTTGCTGGAGATGAACTAATGGGGAACGGAATGGAAAAGCTACCCATGAACTATTTCCTCACAGTTTGGGAAACTGTAAAAATATGATACCCCAGCACAATGGATATTTCTATTGTTTTAACTCTTCTCTTGGCAAGCTCTTGCTATCGACTGGTTTTACTGTTCCTTTAACAGGTGGAGGATTTTTCAGATTCTAGATGCATCTAGGTAAGTAACAATGTATTTTTAGTTTAACTGAGCCTGAGAAAGCTAGAAAATAAATAGACTGTAATGGTCTGCCAGCTTAATTGCAACACCAGAGAGTTAATTTATCCCAGATACTTGTTTGAGTTTAAAGTGGCACGTAGTCTCAGGTCTAATGGCAGATCCCACTGGGAAGTGGGGCGACGATTTAGCTTTCCCCTCCACTCCCAAGAGTTAGACTGAAACTGGGTGGCACGGAAGAGTGTCTGGCGAAGATGTCCACCATCAACAAAGTCCTTACTTGTCCTAGGGTTGATAGTAGTTTACAGAGCAGTCGGACCAACATTGCTTATGGTGTTACATGCCTACAGAACAATTGGACCAACATGCCTATGGGGTTCTTCTACCTTGTAACCATAGGCAGTAGGCCTTGGTCACATGAATCCTGCTGGAGAACAAATCTAGCCAAACACAAGAACGTTATTTTCCGTGGGGAAGAAGGAGCAATGAAAACGCCCCAGAAAGGTCCTGACTGTTGCACTGGGCTGTATCGTATTGTCACCAGTGCTGACAAGGCTAATGAGAATGATAAGCCTTTTTTTAATGGCCTCCTCTATTTACTTGGCATTTTTCTTCTAAAGTTGTGATGTTCACCAGTTTTGTATTTGGCTTATTTTAGGTTTATTGGATCTAGAAATATTTATCAGTGCCTCGGTTTTCTCTGCCTTCCTACCTATACCTCACTTAGACTAAAGAAATCAGAGTGGGCATTCCTCCACTAGGAGAGGCTCCTGTGAAAATAGATGACCAGTTCATTTTCAGGGGCTTGGCTTCCATATTAATCTCAGGATCCTGTAGACCTATCTAACAACTGAGAAGAAGAAAGTCGTGTGATGCTATAGTCAGTTTCTAATTCTTTGAAAGAAAAGGCATACACAGACATCAACACTTCATCCCACATTACGGTGGGAGGGTATTTTAAAGATCCCAGATTGGATGTATGTCCTCGTGGCAAGAATGCTACATATTGCTACTATCTAGAGCAGTGACTCTGAGCAAGTTCCATTTCCGCGATGAGCTTTGATTTGCTCACGTGTGAATAAACTCTTGTGGATGATTATTAGGAGAGTGGTCAATGAGTTGGGGAGTGGTTTTCTCCTAATTACTTTTACAGAAACGGTGATAGTTTTCCCTCCCTTTCTGCTCTACAAGCTACATGGCAGCACTGTTCAGACCTACTCTTATTTTTATGGCGGTGCTGCGCAGTGGGGGCAGAAGTTGTCAGCTACTTCCCACCATCTCAGTGAGAGAGCCGAGGAGCGCAGGTGGCGAAATGGGAAAGAAGCAGCTTTGGGTCAATATTGATGGGGCCACTTTTGAATTCTGGTGGACTGAATGGATGATGGATGGAAACTGTTTGCAGGGCTAGCATATTTTTTTTCAGACACTGACAAAATAATGAAGCAACAATTCATTTGGTAGGCCTCATTGTATATTCAGTTTCATAAATGTACAAGATTATGATTATCTGCCTCATAATTAACAATTTGCCTAAGCACTTGCTATTATTTGGCTGGCTGAATGGATTTTTGTAATCCAGAGGAAGAAGCGAACAATCAGTGCAAGCCACCCCAAATGCCTAGTATTATTGCTACACACATGCACAATTAGCAGTGATACTAATTGCTTTAGACCAGAACCTCATTTGGTTTTCTATAGGCAGCAAAACATTAATTGCTCAAGTTTTTGTCCTCATTCACTTACACGTTGTCTCTCGTTCTCCCTGACAACCGATTGAACCTGCTAAGATCTTTGTTGGGCCAAAGGTAAATTAGTTGGTTGGCTTTCCAGTGTATCCTTTTGTGTGGAGTTGCCCAGCTTCTA
Organism: Alexandromys fortis; assembly: GCF_014885135.2. Classification (NCBI taxonomy): domain Eukaryota; kingdom Metazoa; phylum Chordata; class Mammalia; order Rodentia; family Cricetidae; genus Alexandromys; species Alexandromys fortis. The sequence goes on from NW_026068075.1 coordinate 2,046,228, forward strand.
TTTGCGTTAGCAGTCAATGTCTTGACCAGCCACGGGTTTGTCTTTGTGCCGTTTTAAGGACTAAAAGGACGATGGTGTGCCAACCAGTTCTGCTGCTGCCCTTCATTCTCCTCCCAGTCTCCTGTCTTTAACGTTTTTTGTCACCGAATCTGCATGCAGGAATTGTTAAAATTCCAGATTAGAAGAAGCCTTTTTAAGAGCATGTTGCCAAATTTCCCCTCAGTTACCTGATGCCTTTGATTATTACTAATCTGAATCTGAAAAACAACCACCTAATCAATGATGCCACACTTTAGAACCAATTCAAACCATTGGGAACTATTGTAGCGAGCACATTTGAATGCTGACAGGTTGGTTTGCAGTCACATAGCTTTGAGGGATTTTTTTTAAAGCTCCCCAAATAGAATTATTTGAAGATGTCCTCTTAAGGTTTACCTAAATATACCCCAAAAGTTGATGATGTATGTTTAAAAGGAGATACTTAATGGAAAGAACATGATAGATGCTAAGGCATACTGCATCAGTACCAACTCCCTTTTCCTCAAGCATAGCTATGTAACATGAGTGTGGAGGGGTTAACTTCAGTGGCTGATAGTAGGGACCTTCGGCTTCAAATAGAACTCGAGTCCCATACCAGCACTCCCATGGTCTCACTGTGTGACCTTGCATAATTTATTTAGCCTTTGTTGGCTCTGGTTATCTCAAATGCAATATGTAGCAACTTTGTAGAGCTCTGATGCGGAAGAAAGTGAAGCCATGCCCAGAAATAATATGAGTGGATTTCGGCACCCCAGGAAGAGTCAATGTGCAACAGTGGTTGTTAGCTTCATTGGCTGGGGTACCCAGGCCAACCTTATTCTTTACTAATGGTTAATCTCCTGGCCTTTTGTGATCCTTGCCCACATCCACATGTGGCTGGTCTCACACCCAGTCCACAGGAACCACAATGGGAAGACTGCTTTTCTCAAAAGCTACTCGTGATCACCATTTGTCAGAATTTGATGGCTGCTTCTTAGCTCCAGTGATCCTGGGTATCTGAAGATTCCTGCACCGAACCTTACCTTCTTTTGCTGCAAAGTGTTCACTGTTTCTCTTTGGCAGGCACACACACACACACACACACACACACACACACACACACACTATACACTAGTGAATGGGCACATACATTTGTTCCCTTTTCACCCCTTTAAATGTTGCAACTCCTGTGTTCATATCATTGCTTTGCGTTTTCTCTCTTGCTATGTTGACTTCTTGGGTAATTTCATCTCTTCACGTAGTTTCACCTTTAACCCCTACACTAATGATTCCCAAACTGACGTCACCAATCCTTAATTCACTCCGGAGCTCTGGGCTAACTCCAATTTTCAAATGCCTGCTGAGAATCTCCAGGGCAGGATATCCTGGGGGGGGGGGGGTGAAAGTATAGTCTGGCTTTTGTCATTGCCTTAGGAAAGCAGATGGAAGCTTCAGAAGTATTAAGAATTGACAAAAAGGAAGAAGGGTGAAATATTAGCCTAAGCAGAAATAAAGGAGGTCGAAGTTAGCAAATTGACACAAACCAGGCTTTCAGGGAAAGCATGATGGGCAAACGGAATCTCTGTTTTTATGAATCGGAGATGTCAATGCCAACTGGGTCCTTAAAAGTTGTGTGCTTTCTAGGGAAAAGGGAACAGCTTTCCTGATATAAATTGAATTCATTTTTGAGGTGCTGGATGATTGGCATGTTTGGATGGAATGTCAATTAAAATCATCTTTCTTGGGAAACAAATGCTTATTATTTCAGTGTTTTGTTATAAAAATGCACATGTCGAAGGGAAGAGTATTTTGACACTACTTGTGTGCATAGATGCCCAGACATACTTATAGGCTGCGTTAGGGGTGTCTGAGATGTTGCTTGTGAAAATAATTTTTTTGTGAGGCAAGATTTTAAAATATAGCCCAGGCTGGCCTGGAATACTCACTTCTGTAGCCCCAAGACAATTCAGAACTTGTAGTGATCATTGAGGCTCAGTCTCGTGAGTTTGTCGGTATGAACTACCAAGACAAGCTTCAAATAATCCTTTCAAGAGGTATAAAGATTTTTTTTCATTCATTCTGCAAACATTTATGGAAAATGCCAGGATCTCTGTGGAGAAATGAGATTGTGAATACCATACCTCTAAATTCTCTGGCCTTAGATGCCTGATACATTTTCCTTTAGTTATTTGCAGATACATTGAGACGGTAACTTTGCTGACAGTCTTAATGAGCAGAGGAACTTAAGGGAAATAAGGCAGATCCAAAGTGGGCAAAGGATGTGCATAAATTCGAATTACAGATTGATTGCTTCCTTTAAATTTCGTAAATATTGAGTTGCTTTGGGGTTTTACATTCCAAGTGGGCTCATCAGTGTTTCAGGCCAGATGAATGATTGTGTCTAACCCTAAAACTTAATTAGAGCAAAGGGATAGACAAATCTTGGTTAATGTGTGTGCTGCCATTAGGAGACCTGGCTATAAACAAACTCCTCCCATGGAAACTATGGTCTCAGCACTGCTATCGTTAGTAGAGAATAATATCACTTTTTTGGATGGGTGGCTCTACTCTGCAGTCCCAAGGTACTTCCAGTGTTATGTGGTACCCAAAGGCCAGCTTAGCTTCCAAATACATTGAGAGTTTTGCCCTCACAATTGAACATCACGTTTCCTTTTAGAGGTCTGCATGGCTATGGATTCGCAGGTCTCAATTCGAAGTGCTCTTGTTCTAGCTCTCTACGCCAAAGTCTACTTTGTAGCCCTTTTCAGATCCCAAGGTCCAATCCCTGATTGAAGTACTGCAGCTGAGAGCTGTTCTGGCTATCACACAATCCCTGCCCGTAGTTTATTCTACTATGCTTTTCAGATACTACATGCCATAGCAACTTGCGTAGTAACCCTATATAGAAATTCCCCGTGTGCCTTTTTCCTTGGCCTTCAATGAATTTAGAAACATTGCTGAATCAAACACATTGTTTTATTCTCACCGGATGTCAGAACATTAAAAACCAGCTCCTGAATTTAGCCTTTAATAACGTTTCCTCACAGATCTAAGCATCCCCATCTAGCTTCTTACCTCTTTCTCAGATTTGTTCATTCACTGTATATGTACAGAGCACTTTGCATCCTCTGAGATACGCAAGCTTGCACCCTGTCCTTGTGTTTCTTATGGAATAGGTGTATACACAGAGGCGGGTGTCCGAGGCAATTAAAGCCAAAGTGTATGGATGTGCTAGTTCTAGAGAGTGGCCAATGCCATGAACGAAATTGCAATTGGATTTGAGGTGAAATTTGCTCCTTGCTTTTGTGGGCTTTGCACGTTGGTCCCTTTCATCCCCTCCGCCTCCTGCTTTCCTGACTTCAATCCCAACTCTCATTGGCTCTTTCTGCCCACTCTACCATTAGCAGCGCAGTCCTTATGTACAGTCTAGCACAGACCCTTGCCACACATCTGTCCACACTTTCCTTGTCCTCTTTATCATTAGCATTGGGCCGTATCCCTCCTTTGCATATTATAGAATATGAGTGATCCTTCTAGTCTCTTAGGGATACTTCTTTTTATCACTTTGAGTATTCTTGTTACTCGAGGCATACTCCTGTTAAAAGAAAGACAGAAGCATTAAAAGTTAAAAAGCATTTGACTTTACCTGCGTCTGTTTGTGTCAGGGTCTTGTTCTGTAGCCCAGGCTGCCTTCTCAAACCAAAGGCTTCTCCTCCAGCATGTGGGGCCAAACCTAACCTTGGCTCTGCCTGTTTCTGTAGTGGGAAGAGCCCCCATTGGGAACTGGAAAACACGACCCGCGAGTTTAACTGTCATAACTTTAGCCACCCTGCTTCTCCCCCCCGCATCTCATTTCCTTATGAATGAAACTCATGTTCAAATCACATGACCCCACAGGGTCTTTCGAGCTCCAAAGCGGTACAATTTGTTGTTTTCAGAGATGTGGGCCCAGATCTCTTTCCAGCATTCTGTTTAATTTTGTGAAGTGGATATGTAGGGGGCAGTTTCCTGGTGTATCAGAACTACTTAGATTAAACATACATTTTCTTGCAAAAACCAGCTTTACAGTTCTTGTAAATGTCACAGGAAGTTTTAAAGCACTGCTTCTGGTTCTAACTTCTGCCAGCGAGGGTGGGTGACAATTCACATTCACAAATGCAATTGTCGGCTTCTTTAATGCGAGTATCGGAAATCCAATATCTTCCCAGCTTGCCCATGGGGAATCTTCGAAAAGAACCAAATGCCAATGAAAGAAAGGACTGAATTGGGAGTGGGCACCCAAATGATTTAGTATAGGTGTTGCAGGTCGGTGATTTAGGTGCCAAGAAAGGCATGTTAACCTTGGAAGGCCTCTAAGGATTCATGGAGCAATCTTTGTGTCACTTCTCTTGGTCTGCAATCTGAGTTCAGTTAGATCCTCAGGTGAGAGTTAGCAACTCGCCGTCTCTGACTTCCCTGAAGCCTTAGGATAATAACTTCCCTATGTACATGCAATTAATTAGACACTGGGAAGACATGCAGCTCAAGTGAGTCCTGTCTTGCACTTCGACATGCAGTTAATTATATCTGCTTGTCGTGCTTGCTTGTTTGATTGCCTTTGGCGTTTGTATACGTGGTGTGTGTGTGTGCGTGCACACACACACATAGAACAGGGCATATTGTGCATAAATAAAATGGAGAAGATGTACTCACAAGTTAGAAATTACTAGGGTACCTTTTGTTCCCTTTCTGAATTTGAAGTATTTTCTATTTTATAAATGGCTCTTCTGTAATCTTAAAATCCTACCTACCTAGACCTCTTTGCCCACCATGTATCCCCATGGGCTTCCTGTTTTATCTTCTCCATTGGCTCACTGTTGTTTTCGAGACATCACACCCTTCAGTATCAATTAGACACTGACGTTGTTAGAGGACTTCTTCAAGATCTCGTGTGGTTCGAAAACCTGTTGGACTTTCCTGATTCAAGTGATATGGGTACTAAATACCATTCATAAAAGGCAATTAGGGGCACGTTGTTCTTTTTTCTTGGAATTTCTATGCTTTCCAACTTGATATCTGCCTCCTATAAAGCACACTTTACTGTCTCTTTTCTGGAAACTCTTGTTCATTTGTCAGGAGACCTAAAAGAAGATTGTTCTACATGTGCAGATGTGGAATGCCACTCATATTAAACTGGCATAAATGTGTCTTTATGTGGCCTTTGCTGATTGTTTTTATATTAAAACATAAAGCCCATGAGTGTATACGAGATTATGCATAGTCTTCCTCACATTTTTCATATGACTTGATTTGACAATGTCATAGATGATGTATTGAAAGGCATAAAAAGTAGAGGAAAGAAATGAACATTGTATATTCCTCTAAGTAGAAACCATTTTCTGACTAGAAATACGTTTTAGGCAATCCGCTGCTTTTGAATCTATGCAGGAGAATATAGTCCCCGTGATGTCCTTTTGATTTGATAGCTTCTTGGAAACAATGGGAATTAGTTTCTAGTTACATAAACATAGAAGACTTGAGAAATTCACAAAGGATGAAATAAACAGTCTCAAAAAATAATAAGGTGTAATTGTCTTAGATGCTAGGATCTTATAAGAAAATGAAATAGAGTTAGAGGGTTTGGGTAGTTTAAGTTTCTCTGAAAAAACCACAGGATGTATTACTGAAGAGCCATGTAATTCAGTACTCCCCACTCATGGAATAGCATGCAAGGCTGTGCACCAGGGGGCTTAAGCCTCATTTACTACTTTCTATCTGAGCAGCTTCGGTGTCTCCTTTACGGTGCTCATAAAATACTTGGACGTAAAATAATACTCTTAGAGCTGATTTTACATTCTGTCTATGTAGACTATGGTTTACTTTGAATACCTGAGAATTGCATGTGTAATTGAAGAGCGCAATGAAAGCTGGATGACTCGGGGATGGTCCTGCTTTTCAGCCTCTCAGACTGAAGAGAAACAGATGCTAACCTTCAGTAGATATGGGAAAACCTAGTAGGGCTCCACAGTTTGGTGATTACCCAACACCCTGGCTGAGGATTATATATTTTTAGTACCACATACACTCGAAAAACTAGTGACGTACACCTATATTTTTGAAGGTATAAGATTATTTTTATTATTGTGCATTCATGCAAAGAACATAAAACCATATTAGAGAGTAAATAAGAGTATAAACATAACAGAAATTAATTTGAAGAAGAAAATATTCTATGAACAAAGAAATACTGACTGTGAAGATTTTGGGTTCCACCTCAGCCATGTCAGAGTCCTTTGTTGGTGCCAGGAAAAAAAAGGTGGCAGGGTGCTAAAATCTGTAGAGATGCTATACTCATCACCACACTGGAGGGTACAACAAGACTCGGCAGGAATGGGTTTGGCCCAGATGATCTTTTCTTGAGGGAACTTGTGTGAATCAATACAGCTTTTGAAATCTCCCCAATTTGCAAATCTTAAGAAAATACACACACAAATGAGCTTAGAATTGTCCTTTCCAGCGAGCTTCTACAATCATGAAGGCTATATGGGAAAGTCCAGGGCTGAAGCCCATCACACATGTGACACCAGCCTTGGGGCAAAGCTATCTGCTCCTTCCCTACCTTTTTAAATTTTTTGCACCTTAGCCCGGCGGTGGTGGCGCAAGCCTTTAATCCCAGCACTTGGGAGGCAGAAGCAGGCGGATCTCTGTGAGTTCGAGACCAGCCTGGTCTACAGAGCTAGTTCCAGGACAGACTCCAAAGCCACAGAGAAACCCTGTCTCGAAAAACAAAACAAAACAAACAAACAAACAAACAAAAAATATTTGCACCTCTGTATTTTTAAGATTTAATTTTATTCTGTATGTGGAAGGGGTTGTACACGTGTACATGTGCCTGCTATGTATATGTAGGTGCCTGCAAGTTGCATTGGACTTTCTGGAGCTGGAGTTACAGGCAGTTATGAGCCACAGGGCTTGGGTGGTGGAAATTGAACTCCCACCACCTGGGAGCGCAGGAAGCACTCTTAACTGTTGAGCCATCTCTCCAGTCCCTACTTCCATATTTTCAAATGCTACAAAATGACTCTGGCAGTATTGTCCTTGCAGATGTCTGTAACTGCCAAAAGCACCGTCTCCTTACCTTCTTTCTGCTTCTGGCCACCTTGATTTTGAAAGTAGTGACATGACCAACAGGTGTTTTCTTGAGCAGCTACTTCCTTTCCCAAGAACTGTGCCAGTAGCTGAGGGGCAGAGGTCAATTACAGAGCGATAATGCTGTTATTTAACTTATAGTTGAACTGGGAAGAGAAGGCCAGTGTTGTGGTAGACTCCAATATGTGTCTACTAATATGAAGGTGCATCCTTCATGCTTCAGACGCTCTGCGTTAATCTGAGATTGAGTCAGAAGTCACCAGAGAAGCAACCAGTCAGTGATTTGCTGTAGTTAGCACTGGAACCGTTACACACATATTCTTTCCCTCACATTTAGCTTGTTTTGCAGTTTTGGAACAGTTCACATACGTACACAGTTACATACATTTGCCACGTTTTAAAGGCAGTGTGAAAAGGGATTTAACTTCAAGGTACATAGCTGTTACAGGAAGTGCGATTTGAATGCCACACTAGACTAGACCAGCATTGTTCTCGTTTGTCAAACTGTTTTGAGGAGCCAGCCTTAACTTCCTTTCTTTTCCATTTGTGAAGCATGAGGTCTATTGCTGAGACAATAGAAAAGATTCATTGCCTGTTAGCCATAAGATTCTTAATCGGCTCTGAACAGAGAATTAAGGTAGCCTTCTGGGAGCTTATAATCTAAAGCAGACAACACACTGAAAAGGAAATGTATCACAGCTGATACTGTCATTTCCCTTCTCTTACAAATACAAAGAAAGCAGGAAGTACCGAGTCATATTCTACAGGAATAGCAAAATCTCCCATGGAGTGTTCTCTCTTTTGGTGACTCTTTGAGTATAGCATGTACTAGACTATAGTACTGCATTAGGAAGTTAGGACGAGAAAGCAAGCAATATCCTTTCCCCTTTCTTCCTCTCTTTCTCACTGTCAACAAGTTACATTGGAAGTTATGGATTAAATTAAAATTGGATTCACGATTTGCCATGGGAAAATATGTGCAGTATTTTAAATAGTCTACGGTCAGGCTCAACCAGAGAGTAGAAGAGGTATCATAAAAATTCAGTTAAGAAACTGTCCCTGAGATATTTTCTAAACTAGAAGAGAAAGTAACATCTGTGGAGCAATAAAGATACTTATTGTGACACTTTTAGCAAAAAAATATTTTATCACGACGTGATCAAGGCTTGAATCTTACGTAATGCAGTAAAATAAAGAGGCTCTACTAAGTTTTTTGTTATAAGGTATGATCACTTGTGATCCACCAGTTGTACCAGACTAAGAGGTATATACATGAGGAACTGTAGAAATGAAGATAAAGGGAAATAGACAAAATACCAAGAGACCAGAGGAAGGCATGGACAAAGACCACTAATCAAAAATCAGCCAATCTAGATAATAGTCCACCTCTTGTCCTTAAATTCAGAGCAAACTTTGCCAGGTCACTTGTCTCCAGGTCTCAGTTTATTCATTTGTAAAATGAGGGGATATGTTAGAAAATGATAAGAGAATTTACAGATCCCCGCGTACTTCTTGTGAGTGCTGCATAGAGGGAAATAATATCTACAGAGTCAAAAAGGATTAATAGGGAGAAAACATGCGCCGGCAGCTTCTCAGTTTGACAGAGGCTGTGTATGTGCATAGGCCAGTTTCATAGAAAATAACAAGACAAGATGAAAACCGTGTGCACCTGTGAACCTTAAAGTGCTGCAGCTAGATGCACAGAACTATCTCATCACTTTCAATATTGCCATGACGATTGCCTACTTACACTCTCGGGCAGCCACCGTAGTTCCTAGGGGATGCTGGTAAGGCCTTCTAGTTAGCCTGGTTGCCTCTTCTTCCTCCATAGGCTCAGAAGCATGGGCTGGCGAGGGAAGATCTACAAGTGATCATTGTTGCCCAGTGGGAGAAGGAAAAAGTCATTTGCTAAGCTTTGTACCTATGATCATTATACTGGATTCTGCCCTCCAGTAGGACCCCCCTCCCCCCTTTCAAGAGGAAAATACAGAGGACCTGCTGTTTGAACACTGGAGTGTAGGAAAGCCGATGACCCCCATGTTTATTCCCATGCAGTTTCTACCTAGATACTGCCTTTAACGATCTATGGATAATTTAAAGCAGAATGTGTTTCCTGGTTTTGATAGTTAACTTAGCACTTTTAAACTTGTGTTAATCTCATTTACAGAGTCATAGACCTGCTGCAATAATTAGGAAAGCTGCTGTTCCAGCCAGAGAATCACTTCAGTAAGAAGCTAATGATGTACTCAGTGAGCGGGAGAGGCAAAATGATGCGGCTTTTCAGATCAATTTTTAGGGTCTGGTTTGCCCTAATTTGGCATTGCAAGAAAGAAAATACTATGAATTTTTTGACTCGATTGTTACGATTTATCATATCTCTCCCCCAAAACAATGCACCAAAAATACCCCACCAGATTCATCTGAGGGCATATAACGGATAGGAAGTAACTCTGCCTCCACAAGAAGTGGTTAGGCATTGGCCTCTCTGTAGTCTCTGAGATGCCATTAAGCATATATACAGATTTTCACATTTCAATGCTAGCAGGTGTAGGAAGAGTATATGAAGACTAATGCCACCGCAAATCAGCTCCTCCAGTGAAAGGAGGATATGTCGCTGGTGTAGCAGAATCCGCACTATGTCCATTGCTATAATTCCTCCTTACATGGAACCCATGCTTTGAAGATCAAAGACTCAACGAACAAAGGCCAGGATGAGCATGGTGTGGACCGACTATAAGGAGAATGTCAGTTGGGACACATGCCCCCTGCTTGTCGACATTGGAGGACGGTTGCCGTCGAGGGGTAATAGAGAATGCTGAAAGTTTTGTGTTCATGTACATCTCCAGGTTCTCGTCTTCAAACTCTCTAGATGGCTATTAACCTACATCACATTCCTCAGCTCCACTGGCAAGTTTCCTTGCTATCTCGGACTTCTCACTAGAACTCAGATGTTGTAAGGTATTTCCCACCTTAGTAAATGACAACTCTGACCTTCCAGTTGCTCAAGTGGACATAGTCCCGTTCCTGGTAGTTTTTGTCTCTTAGGCCACGTAGCCATGCCGTTAGCAAAGTCAATCGACTTTCCCCTTCATTATGTTTTAGGAGTCTGGCTGACTCTTGCCAACACCGTGTGTTTTAATTTCTTACATGGGTTTCTATAAACCTACTAGCTGCTTTTTCTGGTCTACAATTGATCTTCTACTGTCTAATTTGTTAATGTTTTCTGACAAAGTCGTGCTATATAATCCAATCTGGCCTGGAACTTGGGGCAGTCCCCCTGCCTCTGCCTGCCAGGTCCTGGGATTATGAATGTGAGCCACACCCTCCTTCAACTCTTCTGTCTACCTAGTTCTGACTCAGTATGGACCCTTTAAAGTGTCAATTCATTGCATGCCATTGGCCTGCATCCCAGTGCCTCCTTACCACATTCGAGCTACAATGTGGCAAGGACCTACATAGTCCCTGTTCCCACCCCCTCTCTGACTTCTGACTTTTACTCAGCCCCATGCCCATGTCTCTTTAATCACACTGGTCTCTTCGCATTTTCTCCTTCTATGCAATGCTTTTAATTCTTCTATAGTTTCTTGCGATCTATTTTCAACATCCAACCTCCCACCTCTTCCATAACCACCTGTACCCGACCCATGCTACTAATCCAACCCTACCCCCATCAAGTCCAGTGTGTTAGGCAACTACTCCTGGCCATAGGCTTACCCTGAAGATTACACGTGTAACCCCTGGCCCTGCGGTGTCTCATGTACCTAGTCACCCCGGTGATGAGCCCATGGTGCTATCCTAGGTGTTACACCATTGAGGAAGGTTGTCTCTCCCTCTCTCAACAGCAATCAAATGAAAATAGGTCCTCAGCTAGGGATGGGGCTTCATGCTCACTTCCTGTCCTCCATGCTGGGATGTGGTTTCACCTGAGTTTGCGCAAGCCTTCTATGCACTCTCCCAGTGGCTGTGGGTGCATGTGTTTACCTTGCATTTTGTGTCTGGAGAAACTGTTTCTTTGTAGGCAGTCGTCTACCATTTCTGGCTCTCCTGATCTTTCCTTCCTCTCTTCCACACAGGTTCCTAAGCCTTCGGGGCAGGGGTGTGTGTGATAGATATCCCACTTAGAGCTGAGCACCCCCAACTCTCTTAGTCTCTGCGTGCTGACATTTGTGGTCTCTGTGTTCATTGCTATCTGCTTCTTCGTTATTTTTTTTTTTTTCTTAAATTACCAGGACTTCTGCAACATCGGGAGCTTGTACTTTATCCTCTTTATCCTAGAAAACTCTTGGTCAAGATATCCAATGTATTTCTCAATAAATGCCCTATTCTGCTATAACCAACCACACTGCTTTTTAAAATAAAAGCCACTGGACCTGGATAGTGGGAGGTGACTGCTGACTTTTAAGGGAGAAGTTGCAGTCAGGTGGCACAAGCAGATCCAAGTTGTTTTTCTAATTGTCTATTTCCCTTAATAGTCTGTGATTCGTGATTCTGATAGGAATGCCTCATTGACCACGTGTCATCCCTCCTCTGCTTGGCACTCAGTAGATAGTCGGGGTTTACATAAGAGGACAAATATCTTGTTTTTAAACATTTGGTTACATAAAAATACATTGTGATTGATGTCTCAGTGTTTTTCCAGGGATCTCTGATTTCTTTCCCGATTCCTTTCTTGAGTGCTGGTTTATGTTACACGGTTACACAGGGCAGTTTGGAGGCTTATACTATCCGCAGGTTAGAAGGCAAGGTTCAATGAAACCATCCTCTTTCTCTTAGGGAGATAGGACGATCGCGAGTGTCTGCTGGTCTATTTATTAAGTGCCCGTCTGTTCTTCTAAAATTTCCCCTTTCAGACATTGGAGATGTTATTTAAGTTCACAAAGTATCTATGATATCAAGCAAAACTCTTAATGACTTTAGGATGAGCTATTTAACAGGTGATTCAGACAGTTAACACTCACTAGTGAAAAACACATGTAATGTGAGCTCCCCAATAATGTCACTTGGTTTACCCTATATTTCCCCTCCTCACTTTCATTGGAAAGTACATGCAGGAATGGAGCTGTTCCTTCTTTAAGGCTCTGCTCTCTGCAATCTTACCCTAGCCACCAGCTACAGAAGAGGTTGGCCTTCTTTGTATCTAATTATTCTACAACCTCTTGACCTCAGTGGTAAATTCTGGTTTCTTTTGATGTCCAAGAATTGTGTAAAGGTCACTTCTGCAATGTGGGCCCCTAAGCCAACTGCTGGGAAGTCTTGGCAAGACTCTACACCCATAGCCAACATGGTTTTTAAAGTAACTCTGCCTGCAACTGTCCAGTAATCTATTTTAAGCTCCTCACTTCCCGAAAGGGATTGTGATATGTATCCTTTCAACACTGGCTACATCTGAAGATGCTATCCCACATGTTGGATGTCTACATTCATCATGTAAGAACCTCATTAGTGTAACTCCTGAGATAGGTAGCCGAACATGCAGAATAAACAAAGTTACACACAACCTACAAAAAAGAGGGTTTTTCCCCTATTCTATGAATCTTATATAAGTATATACTTAACTAATATACCAGTCAATCTTGCCAAGTAGTGATGAAACTGGGCATCATGGGAGAAGAGTGCATGGGAAGGTGAAACGTGATGCACAGACCTTCAGAAACACCCCACAGCTCCCAGGGAATGGAATAGAGAGCTAAAAGTGCAGATGGATGCTGTGCTTCTTATGTGATATAATCCAGTCTGAACAAAATGGAGCCAATTGAAAGGAACTGATGTTGCCTGGGGCTGTAAAGAGGACTAGCCACAAAAAAAGGCAACTGCAGGTTTTCAAAGACAAGTGAGAGTTTGCCCTGACAGAAGATGGGGAAGTGTGATCCAGTTAGAGGAAGCAGCTTTGGCAGTTCCCAGAGGCAAGAACAAGTATGGCAGACCTCAGAGAGCTGCTGACACGGTGCTTAGGAGATATGTAAGGTTGAGCTCCATCATGGAGGTCCTAAGGAGGCAGGAGAGGATGGAGACTTGTTTTGGAAGCCAACAATGAGCCTATCTAATGTGATGCAACAAAAAGATAAGTATCGGGTTCGTTGTCAAAGATAGAAGACAATATTGGCTCAGCTGGAGATCAGAGAAGGAGAAAGGTGTTTCCTTTGGTCTTCATTGCCCTGTTCTGCTCATAGCCAACCACTCTGCCCCCACAAAGGAAAGAGATGGTAGTGAGAATGAGTAGGCAGTGGTCTACCCCATCCCCGGGGTGGATGAGCTGTAATCCCATTGCTCCTTCTGATGGCTGCCTCACTGAGTAACGGGGGAGGTGAGGGAGTGTGTGTGTGTGTGTGTGTGTGTGTGTGTGTGTGTGTGTGTGTTGGGGGTGGGGTAAAAGCTCCTTGTTTCTAAGCAAAAGCCCTCAGTAGGAGACTGTTTGTAATCATGCCTAAAATTATTTCATTATTGGAACCTGTGTTTGATCTGTGATTAGGAACTGGGTGAATGAATCAAGCAATCAACCACTGAAATTGCAACCATAAATTGTTCTATAAACAACTGGCTTCCCCCACCCCAGGCAAGGAACTTGAAAACAGATGTTTTTCCTGTTGTTCTTTTCCCTGGTGGGTTTTAGCCAGTACTTTTGAGCCTTGCACAAGCAGAGAGCAATTCCTGCCAGCTGCAGTGTCTCCATTTCCCTCACATCTGGATTACGTATGTTCTACCTTGTTAGACTAAGACAAGACACCTAGGGAGTAGGAAATCGTTAAAAATGTGCAACTTATTAAGATGTGTCCAGTGAAGGTGAAGGGGTTTACTTTAACTACAGTTGATGATAGAGAATAAAGAGAAAGTCCTCAGGAAATGTTTGCCTTTTGAATAGCTTATCCCATGTAGCCTTGGTCCCACAGGGTTTTACTAACTAGTCCAAATGCCACTGTCTGTATATATTTCCCCAAGAAAACTGTATTGTTTATTGACTTTTTCTTGTCTGGAACAGCAATGTACCTTTTTGACAGATCTAGTAAATAACCATACATTCTAAACTAGTTCTCAATTTCATGTTGCTGAGACTTTAATATCAACTAAGGCAGTCATATTCCAACCACAACCTACCTTGCTCCCGTTATGCTTGGAGACAGCCAGGTGAGAACAGCTTGAGGTATTTCCCCATCAACTGCTTCATGTTATGAGGTAGCACCTAGCAACTACTCAAAAACTTTCATTATCTTCTTTTGTTATGATGGATAACTCAAAACATATGAACATTACAACATGGAAGGTTCCTTAAGGATCTATCCAAACCAAAACACAAGGGCAAGACTCACAGAAATCCATTTCTTCCCCTTTCTTCTCAGCTAGTCGTGAACAGAAGCAGAGGTACAGTCACATTTGCAACCCAGGTGTTTTGTCACAACAGACAAAACCATTGTGTCGCCTGTCACTATGGAGTAACTCAACTACCATGTTCAGAAGTACACATTCATGCCGCTTTAAGAGTTAGTGTAGCTGTTTTCGCCATAGCGTGGTTCTGGGGAAATAGCTCAAATCGTCATGCAAAGGACATGTTCTTCCACTGAGATACACCCAGACCCTCACCACAGAATCTTGAGTATCCCTTCCACTGTTGCGGCTAGTACTGATGGCATTTGAAATGCCACTGTGTTGCAGCCATAGTCGAATATGGGTTCTCTCTTTGTAGAAATAGAAGCGAGGAAGGTTTTCTCTTCTTTCTTACTTCCTTAAAATTTTGTCAATAGAGATGAACATATTCTCCACATAAGAAGACTTCAGGATCAGAATAGACTTAAGGTGTAACGCGCAGGTCTAGAAGACATCCAAATAGAAGATTCTAGGTCAGGAATAAATGCTGATAGTCTCTTAAATTACAAAAAAAAAAAAAGAAAGAAAGAAAAGAAACTATAGTTACTGAGTGACTGCTAGAAGAAGGAAGATAAAGGGAAGAAGGTAAGGAAGAAACTTCTCTATGAAGAGCTAACAAAGGCAAAGTATCTTTGCATGCTGCCCCACCCCTGCCAAACCCAAAATTCTCTGGCTCAAGCAACTGCTACTTGACTAGATAATGACCCTAGATCTCACAGAGCAGCGGTTGTTGGTGGCTTAGGAGTGAGTGTACCTCAAGAAACTGAAGACTTCTCATTTTTTAGGCACAATGCCAACTTAGGGTTTTATATTACAGGTCAACAGTTATGGCCTGGGACCAATCTAATTCGCTGCACACATCCCCCAACTCCAGATACTGAAGATGAAGCCCAGGGCTTTACAGTCACATCGTCAGCCCCATTGCACGGGTCTTGTTTGGTTTCCTTAGGATCTATAAACTAAGTACAATTTGCATGTTTTCAAATGAGTCAATAAACTCCACAGCACACTATTTGTGACACTTGAAAATTTTATAGCATGCAAAGTTGAATGTCTAAATAAAGTCCCGTTGGAGCATAGCCATGCATCAATGTGCATAGTGTCTGCAGGTGCTTTTGTGCTGCAGCACTGGAGTGAGTCCTCAAATGTGAAAATATTTCCTATCTGGCCCTTTCTAGAAAAATCTATGTTGTCAACTTAAGCTTTCAATCGAAGTAGCTTCCTGACGTAGGTTTCAATCGCTTCCCCCGGGGCCCAGCTCTTCGCTACAGGGGTACTGAGCCACACCAACACTCTGGGTCGCTGTGACTCAGTTCACTGACTTGCTCTTTTTAATCACCATTTTTTTTGCAACTGAATTAGAAATGCACAGTCTTAGCTTACAGTCTAATTATAAATTATATTCTATAAAGATGTGTCAAATGTTTAAGTGTTCTAAAATGTAATATTAACTTTCCCAGTATTTCTCAGGGAGATTAAGGGGAAAATTTGGCATTTGCCCTTTATAATGATCTGCTTCATATAAGTCAAAGCAAGCAATTTGGGGTCTGAAGGCTGTTGCCAGGTGTATTTTGAATCGATTAGCTGCAGTTAAAGCTGAATGGTTAAATCAGCAATTTGACTTAAAAAAATGAGCTATAGATTCTGTTTTCTTACTGCCTCTATACCAACAGCGTTCATATTGAGTTGGTTGTGGGGCAGACTATTCTATGTATCAATTTGAGCTAATTATTCATTGTGGTGTCTCTTGCCATAATGCCCTATCCAAGCTGGGTTTCCCAAGGGGATTTTTGAATAATGAAATCGAAGCAGGAATTTACGTGCTCATTTAAAGCTTCTCGCTGGACCTTCTCACTTACTGAGGTTGAAAGAGGGTAGGTCCTGGCTTGGGATAGACAGTGGGATAGATAAAGGAAGGGGCTAAGAATCAGCCTTGGAAAGTCGGGAAGGTGGCTTTTTGCACGTGAGTGTGTTGAGCCTGCGAATTGTGTCCCCGTGCAGTCTGAAGACATATTTTGCATTGATAAACTGTCACTGAAGCCTATGCAGTTCAGGCAGTTTTCTGCTTCCTAGTTCTTTAACTGAGCCCCTGTATCAACTCTAGCTTAGATCTAAGAGATAAGAATGAATCCTATGCCTAGTGGAGATTGATCCTGCTGGATATAAGGGCCACAGGCCTTTCTGCGTCGGATTTCTATCGCTGCCTTTGTGAACTAGTAATGAGTATTAGAGATTGCAATTTCCCCATTAGTTTCTTGTGTTTTGAATTAATAGTTTCAGACTCCTATCCATACCCTTCCATTATGCTATGTTTTTCATGGTTTTTTAACAGTTCTTTTGCTGTTGGCTTTGTATTTTAGGAGAAAGGTCCTCCCTAGCCCCAGATCTTCTGGCTTGTCTCCGCTGCTAAAGTCATCAAAACCACCTGAAATTTGTATTTCACAAGGCTCTGAAATCAGAACAGAGCTAGCTGATGATGATTCTGGTCACTGGATTGAAGATTTATACGAACAGTATTAAAAGTGTCCCCTCGTGTCTTAACATCCACACCGTTTCCAGACAACGCGGTTCTAACTGTGCTTCCATGGCTAGCCACTAGTTGAAATTCCAAATGTTGCCCCTGAACACTTTAGAAGCTATCATTTATCTGATAACCTTGAATGAGTTCTAGTCTGCCATTTCTTATCCCAAAGGAGTGCCACTTATGATGAAACTTCATTCAGAGAAGGATCGATCTGCAGGTCATCATACCCATTGCCTCCCCCCCTCACTCAAGATTAGAAGAGTGTCCTTCATGAGGCCAGAATAGAATGGTTATCCTGCTTCTAGGTGCAGTTTTATTCATTTATTTATTTATTCGTTAAGGGTGACCATCATTAATCCAAGCATCCCTGAAGGCAATGTGACTGGTTTTTTTTTTTTTTTTTTTTGGAGGGGGGTTGTTGTTTTGTAGTACCAGGGATCAAACCTAGGGCCTCGTTCATGTTGGCAAGTATTCTACCACTAAGCAACATCTTTAGTCTTCCCTTTACTTTTAATGTTGAGAGACAAGTTTTCATTAAGTTGCCCATTCTGGCCTTAAACTCATACTTGCTTCCTTCTCCCCTTTTGATCCTCTTGTTCATATCCCTACTCTCCCATCCATCCATAACTATTTCTTTTTCCTAGCAGATTCTATCCCTCCGCCCCAGTCTTTCACTTTATACCTTGGTTATCATTGACTTATAGCTAGTATCAATATGTATGTGAACACACACCATATTTGTCTTTCTGGGTTTGGGATACCTCACTCAGGATGATTTTTTTTTTTTCAATTCTGTACATTTCCCTGTGGATTTCAGTTTTTGACAACTGAATAATACTTCATTGTGTAAATGTGTCGCATTTTCTTTATCCATTCACATGTTAGGGGGCATCTAGGTAGTTTTCAGTTTCTGGCTATTATGGATAAATCTGCAATGAACATGGTTGAACAAGTTTCTCTGCTGTAGGATGAAGCGTCCTTTGGGTATATGCCTAAGAGTGGGTAGCTGGATCTTGAAGTAGATCTATTCCCATCTTCCTGAGGAACGCTCAAACCAATTTCTATAGTGGCTGTACAAGTTTGCACTCCCACAAGCAATGGATGAGTACCACCCCTTACTTTACATCCTGACCAGCATGAGCTGTCATTTGAATTCACTATTTCAAGTCTGTAATATATTTGAGAATAGGTTGTGCCCACTAGATCTTTGTATCAGCAGCATTTCATCCCTAGTAAGTGAGAAGGGTATTGCTATGGAAACAATAGTACATCAGCATTGTGAATTTGTATCATAAATCCTATTTGGCTGTAATGAGTCTTAAACAAGAGCCTCGAACACATTTTAATTATAAAACAACTCATGTTAATATACTCTGCCACTTGCAGTCCATGAGCACTGGGCCAGCTGTCAGGACTGCCTTGTTTCGGTCCACATTTCATCTGTGCGAACTGAAGCATTCCATGCCACTGGAGGACTGCCGCCTTGGCGTCTAGCGATAACCGCAATTTCCCAGTTCTCAACATGGCCCTCTCAATAATCTGGGTGAAATCGGAGACTCGTATCATATATAGGCGCTATTTACAGAAGTCTAATTAATATCACTCACTCCCTAATGAGATCCCCCCCCCCTTTTTTTGACTCCATGGCCAATCAGAACCAAGCAAGTGACGTCAGAATGCCAGAGTGAATTATTGGGCTTGTGTCAACCTAGGCAGGAATGAAAAATCACCTCTGTGAACTTAATCCAGGAGCAATCAAAGGGCCGAAGTTTTAATTAGTGAGGGTAGTGATGTGCATTTGCACTCAGCTGCCTGGGATTCTGTATTCGTTTTTCAACTTCTGCATTTCCTTGGTTGTTGTCTGACACTGGTTAGGACAGTTAATGTGCTATCAAATAGCACCATACTTAATGGACCACTGAGGGTACTGACCTATGAATCCATTTCCTCAACTGTCATCAGAGCCATTCCCAGTAGAGAAGTCAATGAAAGAGCAGAGGCAGGGGAGGGGATATTTCAACATGGTATGTGGTTCTCTCTTGTGTGCATAAGAAAATGCAGAAATTATTAAGCTGTGATAGAGATATTGGGATTCTTTTCTAGTCGAAGGTGGAATGAGGCCAAAGCACAATAATAAAGAAAAGAATCCACCAGACTTATTTTTGACCCAGCAGAAATGATAGATGAAAAAAAGTGCTGACTTTTTCAACATGTCTGACCTTTGCATGTTTCTGCATCGGTAATATATTTGACAGTTATAGCATGATGTCGCGACTCTGCACAGTTTTGAGATGTCTCTGGAAGGTAGACTGGAGTTCTAAAATCAGTCATATTTCATCAGAAGATAATTATGATGTTGCGATTGGATGATCAAGCTTGGCCCTATGGTTGAGGCCAAAAATGAAGTATCACTACCTAGTCACGAATGAGTCTTCTCATGTTTCTCGTAGCTGCCCATAAAGACAGGTACCAGGGAGGAGCCCTAGAAATGTGGAAACGTTAGTACCCCTGGAATCTTTATCTAGTCTTTCTAGGTGACACCTCTGAGAGGAGCCACATGCATTGGAAATAGTGTAGGCTCTAGTGGGTGGCTGAGGATCCGTTTTGAGACTTTATCACATTGCCTCCTTCGAGTCTTCATTTGCCAAGCAACTCTGAGCATGAGTTTCCTTCCAGCAATCTGGAATGAAGCTAGCATCATTCACAAGGATAAATTTACCCAAGTCTAATTAATGCTTCTTACTCACTAATGAGTTACTCCTTTTGACTCCATAGACAGGCAGGGCTAAACACATGATGCCAGAATTCCCTAAGTGAATTATTGAACTTGTGACAACCAGGGCAGGAATGAAAAATAGCCACAACATATTTAATCCAGGAGCAATTAAAGGGCTGAAGAATTAATTAATATGGGTTTTAATTTGTTAAAGTCTAGAAGAGGGAGCCTCTTTGTTTGCACTGGAGGCCTCTTTTGGGTCCTCTTTGATTATAGGTAAGTATGCTTCCAGAGAAAGAACTTTCCTTTCACACTTCCTCAGGAACCCATGGATAAGAAAGAGAAAAGTGGGCTCTGAGACTGCAAAGTACATTAAATTGTTGGATTTGCAGTTCATTTACTGAGCCACTACCTTGCCCAGAGGGAAAGCTTTTGGGGGGGGGGGGTATTGATGGGAGGCATAGATGGAGAATTGCAGATAATGGAAGCAGATGATAATAGCAGTGGATGAGGCTATCACTGGACAAGAGAATAATATCCCAGGAGCCCTGAACAAAGAGCCGGAAAGAGGACCTAAGGAAATCAGGAGTGCATTTCTCTGTAGCTTTCAACTGTGTCTCCCTGACCCACTACCAGATGGACCCAGCAGATACGTACATGCATGAGTTTGGGGGCAGGATACAGGCAGTAGCACCTACCAAGAAATGCCTCAAACCCATCAATGCAAAATAGCCAAATGAACACAATCCTGCCTGCTTTGTAATAAGAAGACTGTTTATGTTCTAGCTTATGCTTCTTTAAAGAGACCGGAGTTTTTCACCGTCTTCCTTAGGATAAAAATGGATGGTCAAAAACTATGCTTCTACCACATTAGCTAAGCTTAGTGGCTGCTGTCATCTTTATATGTGATATCGCTAGTGGCTATCTGAAGTTTCCTGCATGGAAATTAGACCCAATCCAGTTCACTTTTTAAAAAGTCTCTATGTAAGTGATTGATTCATTGGTTGATAGGTAGATAGAATAGAGAGAAGATAGGTAGATAGAACAGAGAGGAAAAAGGATCTTCTATAAAACAAGTTTTGCTTCGAATAGCACCAAAAAGTAAAGTACATTTATTTAATCCTCCTGGCAAATAAATAGCATTTTTCTTTTTTATCACAACATGACAATACCATTAGCCATCATGTTTCCATTATGGCCCCGGTTGCCAGGAAACTTCAAACTCCAACACTCAATTTCAGTAATCAAAGTAGCCCAAGGTTTTGTGGATGAGGCTTTCTCCCCTCTAAAATCTTTCTGTTGATTTTGTTTTTCCCCATCTTATAGTGGTACTTTAGTGAAAGCTCCTAAATTTTGGAGATAAGAGGTATGATAGGAATGACAAATCATTGTTCTTTCCCTGCCCCATGCTGCAAGCTTGGACCTGTTGTTCTTGTAATAAACTAAGTCTCTGTGGCCACACTTTTGACACTATAGGTAATGTTCATCTTTAATTCTTCCTTCTCTGTCTCCCCAAATACCAGTAAAAGTGGGGTACCATGGAACAGCATGCATTACTCAGTATTTCCTTATTTTTAAAGCTGGTTGTTTAAAATCAGCAAGAAGTATATTTCTACTTAATCCAGATTTTTCCTGCTCTGGAATTGCTGACCTGGATTGCCGACTGATTCAAGAGCCGTTTTCCATGGTATCTCGCTTGACTTTCCGTTTGTCGTTGTCTCTTCATGAAGTTAAAAATGCACTGATTCCAGAAGCCATATTGTCTCAAGAAAGAGAGCATCTGTAGTTTTCCCAGGAACAAAATCCAGATGGGTTAAGACCCATGTCTGCAAGCCATATGTATCCCGTAGTGTGTGGTCTTTCATAGACCATTGATAACCTTACTTTGGAATTTTAGGTGCATCCATAGGTCTGATATGAGTTTTGACATCTTGGCAAGCATACAGTAATGGAAATGCCCTCTTAACTGAAACAAAACTCTTGCCAGGATCCGTCAGGGATAAATAGAGCAACAGCTTCTCAAGGGAAAAGATGTAGAAAAGATCTAACAACAAAACTTTCTGGGTATTAGAGGATCAGTCTCTTCCTCTAGGGACTCATTTCCCCCTTAGTGTCTCTAGAATAGCATCACAAAATTGTTCATCCGTAATCCCTAGATAAGCAGAGTATGTGAAAGGTTACTTTAATAAAGTGCTCTGGAAAATGGGAAGAAAACATAATTGACATTAGAAGAGGCCACACAGTCCATAATGATAAAATCCTAAACTAACTGAATGACATTTTTTTTGGTTGATCTGGCGAATCTATGACCGTATGGTTACTAGAAGACTGCTGTACCTTGTGGCATCTCTGACCTTAAACAGTTTTTACTTATTACACCTATTTTTTATGTGTGTGCACATATATGTGCATGACGCAACACGCGTGGAATTCAGAGGACATCTTGCAGGAGTCAGTTTTCTCTTTTCTCCCATGTGGCTCCTGAGGATAGATGTTAGGGTGTGTCAGCCTTAACCCGATGAGCTGTCTTCCTATCCATGAAATGAATTTTACAGGCTCATTTTGTTTATCCCCACGCCACGAAGCATTGTTCGTATTACTTTCAAGCAGCGAACTTGGTATCTCCCCTCCTAAGTTTGTCCTAAGTCTGGGTTTCTCTAAGGGCCCACACTGCTTTCACTAGCTAACATCCTCTGTTCTGCTTCCCTTTTGTTTNGTTTCTCTGTGTAACAGTCCTAGACCAGGCTGGCCTCGAACTCACAGGGATTCATTTTCCTCTGCCTCCCGAGTGCTGGGATTAAAGGCATGCACTCCACCGCCTGGCCAGAGAGTCATCTTGGAAGACTTATCTACTTCCATGGGACCAGATGATTGACTGAGATTCTTGAGCCTCAGTTACAGTTGCGTTCTTCACAGCTGCAGTTGTGACTCTATGTCACATAGAGAAATCTTTCAGAATTATCTGAGAGGTGTTCAAGCTCATGCCCTTCTGCTGAGGGGAAGCCTAGAGATGGTTTTTTGTCTACGGCAGCCCTTCTTGGATAATCTCAGTAAGAGCAAAGACAGCCATTTTTTTTAACAAACCTTGAAGAATGCCAGGAAGAGAGTATGTCCTTCCCGTACTAGCATAGTGCTGTGGTAGTCATGAAGATGTTCTCTGGAAGGGCCTTCTCTTTCCTTCTTTTTGCTTTGGAGACTTTCTCCATAGGACACTACCCTCTGTCTCGATTCCTCCATTTCCACAATACCAGGAAGTGCTCCCACTGACGGCAGACACTGTGATGGAAGTACTTGCTCTCAATTTGTGGGAACCTGGTTTGTTGAGTTTTAAAGTATGACTTAAATAAGTTGATTGTCTAGTGACTGGTGAGAATCAGGGAACTGCTGTTTTCAAAGCCCAGAAATAATATTCCAAAGGGGTCCCTAGGCCTTCTCAGGTGGTAAGACAAGTGGATATCAGCATCAGGTGGATTTGAATCCTGTGTCTAGCACAGTAAAGATTTGCTTTAAAGTTTGGAAGCCAAGATGAGGGCTGTAAGGCTTATTTCTGATTTTGCATATAGTAGAGAAACCAAACAGATAAATAATTGAAAGCCTAGGGCTTTTTTAGGGAAATTATAACTATATTTGCATAAACCTTAGTACATTTAGTTTCTTCTATGACAGTTTTTTGTTTTATTGTCCTTTGTGGTAATAAATAAGGCTGGGTTTAAAAAAAAACACATCCAAAGGCCATAATTATGGATTTGGTTGATGTACAATATTCTTCTTTCACTGTATGTCAGATCATCCTTGGCAGGAATTGATGAGAACAGGTAGCATGTGATCAAGAAGAATTCTTCTCTATCAAATGCCCTGGGTGTGACGACGGGCAGGATGACTAACAGATACCACAACGAATCAGAAAAGTCCACGAGGAGAGAGCAACCTGTAGCTCTTGGGATCCTTGGATAAAACACAGTCTCGGAACCAGCAAACGAGTCTCTTATGATTGGAATACTCCTGCTCCCAGATTCAGTTTCCTCTTTGGCTTCCCTAAGCACACAATCTCATCTCAGGCCTGTCCTTAATCATCTTCCTTGGCTAGTCCCTCCTCACTCAGCCCACTCCAAACACTCCCTCTGTGTAGTCTTATATACTCTATGGGTTTTAAAGCCTGCAAATTTCCAGATTTGTGAAAGCCAGCCTTCAGCTGAGATCTGTGTCTTGCTAAATTCTGTATCCACACATCCAATTGCCAAGTTAACATTTTGCTCAGTGATCCCATGGGCATGCAAAATTCAACAAAACTGAATATATTGCCTCCTTCCATGCATGTATCCCCATTCCCCCACCAAAAAGACACCCACCCTTCTTATATTGGCAAATGGAGCTACAATTAATTGGTGTTACATCATTTTTTGGTTCCTAGCCACCTTGCCTTGCTTTGCACTTCATGGGGATTATGACCCTATTTGTCACGTGCCAGGCAAGTTCTAGCATTAGATTCATGTTTTATCCTTACATCCTTCTCTTGGCTACATCCCATCTCCTCACTGAGCTTTGTTTTTCTGCCTCTAAAGATTATTTCAAGTTACATATTTCTGTGATCCTTTTCCTTTTCTGAGGGTAGATCATAGTCAATAAAGAGACTTAGTCTTTGGCTCAGATGAATGTGTTGATTTTGACTAGACTGAATGTACATGATGAGGCATCTATTGTTATGAAATATGAAAGACCTACTATTTAACAATGATTATGAAGTGCTCTACAACAGCATGAGTGTTTCTTTCATGTGATCAAGTAGGTTTTTGATTGTATATGAGCGTGCATGCTACAATAATGCTATCCCCTAAATTGTAACAGGGTTTATAGGAACCTTCTTTTCTTACTACCCCAGAAAATACTGTAAGCCTCAAGTGGCTCTTTTGCCTGATTTCTATGGTTTCTGTTGTTCTTTTCTATCTCGGATCTATTTATTTGGCTCCTACGACAGCACTTAAGACAGTAGGAAGCAGATATTTGCACTTCAATATTGGCTTTTAATACCATCATTAGCTTTTAAAAAACCTAGGTTCTGAGTCCTCATTGTCATTGTCAAGATTAGAAGTATTAGGTAAAAACAAATATGTTTTGTTGGTGCTATTTGTCCAAATCCACCAGATTGCAAGAAAGAAAGAAAGAAAGAAAGAAAGAAAGAAAGAAAGAAAGAAAGAAAAAAGCAAGAATATGATCCAAGTTCTGCCTGATTGCAGTGCTCAAATTCTCCTCCCAAGCCCAGGTTTGCTTCCAGTTAGTTCAGCAATGCTATTCTCTGAAGTTGGCACACTCTGTCTGATTTTTTACTGTGTTTGTGTTTCATATATGTGGGCACGAGGGCTCAGGAAATGGTACTGCATTAGACTATCACCCTTTTCGACATACAGTGTGCTCTGGCATAAGTCATTTGAACAATAAAGCAGACCACACGACTCCATTAACAAACTTCTAACGTCATCTGTGTCAGTCAGCCAGTTCAGGTCCACAAATGCACGCCATCAGCCATTTCACCAAGTATGCTTACCTACCGATAAGCTGGTATCGAAAACTCTGTGTAACAAATATTATGAGCTTTTAAAAAAAAGCATATGAACAAAATGTTTAAAAATCTTGTGTGTGCATATTATTAGAAAATAAAAACAATCACAGATAGCCCAATAGGGAAGTGTTCTTCATCTACACAAAGCTTTTGCCTTATCTTACTCCGTTTGTCTTTTTTCTTTATCTGTTAATTCCTGCTGTAGTATTTAGCTCCTTCATCCTTTCCTAAAATGTTCTCTGAGACTCTGGCCTACTCTGGGAACTCCCTAGTATAGAACATTCACCAACAAGACTCTCGTTGTGAATTTTTAATTATACCAGATCGTTTTCAGTAAATAGAACTGCGGGCTCAATTAATGCTTGTCTGATCCAATTTTTGTTTCACCTGTTAGTGAGCTCCACTCTGTGGTGTTTGCAGTAATTGCCACTTCCTCGGGAAAGAGGAGTTTTGCCAGAGATGCGTGTCGGCAGCCCTTTTGTTCTTCCTTCCCTGCCCTTCCTTTCTCAGGGTTCTAATTGTATTTGGGGGGAATCAGGGACGGTGGATATAGGTGATTGTTCTCTTGATTGCTCCTGGCGTAGCTGTTGTGCGGCAGTGCCTCTCCAAAAGGCAGGTCATGAGCAGACGACATGGGCATCAGCTGAGAACATGGAAGATTTGTAAATTCTCAGGTTCTTGATTTACTCCCAGATAGCTTGTCCCCCATGGCTAACTGTGGTTGGTGTTATTATTGAAGGATGGTATCCTTCTACCACCCAGGATGGTACCATAGGGTGCAGTTAATAAGCTGAAATACAGAAACGGCGTAGGAAAGGGGAATAGAACCACAGAGAAAAGATAGAGTAGATTTCAGTTTAGTCTGCAGTATTTGGTTAGTCCTTGGTAAGAGTGGGCAAAGAAACGATACTGACTGTAAAAGAACCTTGGGTTTACTCATTAATTTTGTTCATCTCCAGTGTCTTCTTTACACTGAGGTGGCAGCAGCATGGGATGGACTTTGTGATGGGTTTCTACCCACTCTGTACCTAGCCTAGTGAACTAGGGCATGGGGACATGGACTGGGGTGTACAAGGATCAAGCCTTGCACTTTCCTTCATTAACCTTAGCAATGACCTTTATACAGCTAAATCTACTAACTCGGCCTCTTACTTGGATCCCTGGCCTACAGATCTTTGCAAAGCCCTCACAAGCTCTCACAATCCTCACACACCAAAGAGGAACTAAGCATTCTGGCAAAGGATGTCATCAGACGTATCTGCTCCTTAATCACAAGGACAACTGTCCCATTTGGTCCCACTGCTTATCTCATGACTTAGGGTACCCCTTTGGAGCAGAGATTAGTGTCTTACTCTGTCTTTCTTCTGGAATTCCAATGCCATCTCTTTAAATGTCTGGAGAAAATTGTCCATCCATAACCTAGCTTTAATATGTGCCAAGCCCAATCCCTCATTATGTTCTATAACCTATATTCTCCTCCCAGCTAATCTCTTTAACTGGTAGAGTAGATTTGTTTCCCAGCCATCTGGTTTCTGAACATTCTCCACAACCGTTTAGAGTTTATTCTCATTCCTCAAATGTAGTCAGTCTCCAAGTTGTGTTTTGTTTTCCGTTTCTTTTTATTCTAGGCATTGTTTCTTTCTTTCCATCTCTCTAATGACCATGCCAGTCCAAGCATCTTTTGTATCTTAGGGCTCAATTACCCAAAGCTATCTTATGACTTATTCCTTAACCTCCCTTCTGATGGAGAAACACCAGAGCTTGATGAGGTTATAGCAATGGTACAATAGCACTTACAACTGTTAGCTAAAGTTCCACCGGCCTCAGATACTCTGAAAGCAAGGTCCCCATTCCTTCAAAATGCATGTGTGAATGGCTAGCTTACATGAGACCATAATATAATTTAAAATCTGACTCATATTTTCTCCTGACCCCAGCGAGACATAAGCAATATGGCTATCACTCCTTTGGCAAAACCCAGCATGTGCCACTAGGTGAGGAGAGCAAACAGCAACAATAATCAATGAGCTCATTGCTGCCGTTCCTAGGGCCCCGTGGTTAGCTGTTAGACTGAGACATTAATGGAAGGAGAGAGGGCAGGGTGATGTATGTGCCTAGGCAGCCTTTTCTCAAAGCTTTGCCATTCCAGAGCAGCTGTGAGCTTCTCTATGAATGGGCTACCTGATTGGTTTAAACCCCTGTTTTTTAACACATGACAATCCTAAAACACTAAGAAGTTAGACTGGCAGCCAAGATTAGAACTCAAGATTCCTAAGCAAGTGCTTTGAGCTTAGGAGTTGTCTCCGAGAGACTAGCGTTATACTAGGCTACCCAGTAACAAAGATGAGCCTTGGTCTTCTCTGAAAAGCCTCCTCTGCTATCCAGAGTTAAGCCAAGGGAAGCCAGGTGGAGGAGCAAAAATTGTGCATCTTGGAGAACTGAACTTTCTCTGCCTGATGAATACCAAAGTAGAGGTGATGAGACTAAAAGGATGATGGACTCTAATTCAAACACTTCAGGTAAAAGGAATGAAAATGAAAAAGGTAGGGACGTGGTGGCAAAGAAAGAAAACCACTCAGGACATAACAAGGCAGGAAAATGAAACAAAGATGCTCCATCAGCTTTAATTAAAGTAATCAATATTTGAAGAGCTTTCTTACCCGGTAACAGAACAAGGGCAAACTACTTCAAAAATGTAGGCCTCTTCGAGATGCAAAAGGCAAGCACGCTCATCAGGAAGTAGGCGAGATTTAAAAGCCTCTCCCAAGATTTCCACTGGGTAGATGGGCTGTCGAGCGGACTCAGACATCAGTGTGGGGAGCACACTGGATGAATTTGTGTCTTTCCTACTGACTGGGTTTTACGTGCATGGCCCAATCCTCAGAGCTTTCTGAAGCCCAGAGTCTTTGCATAAAGCACAGAATAGCTACTATTTCCCCCAAAAGAGACTTGCAATGAGCCCTCCATGGTAGCTTGGGCTACACCTCTATTATCACTTACAAGAACATGCACTGGAAATCACTAAAAGCTATGTGGTTGCAACAGGCTTAGGACTATTATTAAGAAGCACTCTCCTATTGTCCAAGCATGCTTGCTTGAAAACGAAATTTCTTTTCAAAACTCACGTGTCTTTGCAATACACATGATGACCAGCCATCAGCAACCGAATTCCAATTTCCCTGGAAATTCGGCTATATATATCACCATTTCTTTTTCTCACAGTTGCCAGACCTTTTAATCTTTGATAATTATCCTTCCCTCTGAGCCCAAATGCAGGGTGTTTTTTATTTATTTGTTCAAGATTTTTTCCTATGTGCTCGCTTTGCTTGTTTTATGTTGCATCAACCAGATTCGTGAGCACGAGTTAGTTATATGGAAGCTGGTTTGTTTATCACGGTTGTCAAGGCCCTGAAGATCAAGATGGGACAATTTGATATCCATTGTCTGAAAGCAAAATGACAGCCAGATCCACTCCTGCTGGAGTTTTCTCACGGAGGCAATTAAGAGCAATCACTCAGTCATATCTAAAGTCCTCTTGCCGCACACAACACGGCAGACGATGGCAGGACATATTGAAAGGAGCAAGCAGACATGGGCTGATGAGAGCAGATGTGTTTCGGAGTGTCTTGACTCCCTTGAGGGAAGCTTGCTCTTACAGTGTCCGGCCCGCTCATGAAGTCTCTGACCCTGTGGTCCTGATTAAATGTCCATCTCTGTTAAATGCCTCACCACCTCCCAATATCATTAAATTGGGGGATCAACCCTCAATGCAGCTTTTCCCAAGGTCAAATGATACTTAAACCATAACAAGCACCAACTTCAAAGTTAGCAGATAAACGGTAAAATACCAGCGAGACTGTGGGACCATATGTTTAGGGCCAAAAACTGAACCAGTGACAGTGTGTGTGCAATCGCCTCTGCCTGGTTCCTGAAACACAATTTCAGGTTCTTAGGACTCTGGGAATGAATTTTTACAATTTAAGTAACTGCAGAGGCAAACTATTTCTCTTGGACCTGAGGTTTATTGTTTCCAGAAAGAGCTTATGATGTACAGATATCTGTACACTGTCCCTCAAGAAAGTGGGTTAAACCACTGGGGGAAGTAGCGTGGTGGAGGGTGTGACCTGCATGTATAAGGGTCTAGCTTCAATCTCAAAGAGCAGTTTAAAAACAACCCGTGAATGAAGCATGTTTTCAACCACTAAGTTCTTTGTTCATAATTACCTCTCTGGCAAGCCCGAAAGAACTCCAGCAGGAGTGGGTCTGGTTGCCATTTTAGTTTCCGACAATGAATATCAAATTGTCCCTCCAGGAACCCTTGGAGAACGCTGCAGACTTGGGTCCATCACAGTTTTCCTACTTACAAGGAATGTGCGCAGCACTGCGGGATTTATTTTTGCACCATTCTGGCCTTTGGTGCATATGTGGAGCCTGGATGGGGAAAAAAAAAAGCCTCCTTGCTATTAATAGTTAGTGAGGACAGCCCAGCAGACAGTCAGAGGCCGGCTGGCGCACATTAGCTTTTCTTATCAGAAACTCACCTGGACTTGGTTTCACAAGCCTTTGATGAGGCCCAGAGGAGAGCCAGAATCTTATCTCCGAAGAGGAGACAACTCAGGTGGGGCTCAAGAGGGCTGGACCCCGACCTTCTGGGATTTCAGCCACAGCTCTTGAGATTACAACTTAAAGGAAGATGAAAGTGAAGAGGGCTGGCAAGGGGTGTAGAAGCAGACGGATCAAAGGAAGGACAACTGAGCATGTCTGTTTCAGATGCAAAGGTTAGGAACTAGCTCAAAAGCAGTGCGGTCCCCTCCTCATTCGCATATGCCCTGAATTATCAGCCATAGAGCTAAGAAGCAAACAGACATTCCTGTAAGTCCCTGTGAGTGCTGGCTGTTTCAGTGACCAGGATTCTTGGCAGCATCTTAATCTTCAGGCCTTTGACCTGTGTCTTTCCAGTAGTCTGCTGCTGCAGTATTTTCACTTTATCTCTTACGAGGCACTTTGGGAAAACTCAAGGCCCTCAGAATTACTGCTTTCATTGTCTTCGTGTCTCAAGGTTTGAGATTTACAGCATCTTGTCAGGGGTTTATCTACCCAGCCTACATCTCTGGGATGGGGAAAGATGGTTTTTTTTTTCCTGCCCTTTTTTTTGGCAGTTCTCTCTGTCCAACGATCCTTAGTATAGCTACAAAATTGCCCTCCTAGGATCCAAGCCTGCCAGAAGTTCTTGCCCACTCCCCTTTCTGATCCAGTTCCCACCGGGAACCCGTCTGTTATTTGCACAGAACACACGTTCCGATTGAGTACTTTCACCTCTAGCCTTGGTGCCGTACTGTCCCCACGTGATTTATTCTTGAGAATGTTTTTGTTTTCATCCCCCTCAGCTCTGCACTTCAGGGACTTGGCAGTAGGCCTGGGGGTGGGGTGGGGTAGGATCATTTCTATCTTTTAAAGGTTTCTACTCCAGGATAACCCACCTCCTCTAGAGAGGCAGCTGACAATAATAAGGTTGTCTTTGCAGGCTGACATTTTCTCCTGATTTCCTGCCTTGCTCCTCCCCTTAAGAATCACTTGTAATGCAAATTTTACAAGACCTTCTTCCCCAAGGCCCAGAGGTGGGAATTTAGCAATAAGAATGACTGTTGTCTTATTCAAAAATACATGGACACCTAAAGTTAGAGGAGCACCTAACCTGAGCTTGGAGCCTCCACCGCGTGATTTAAAAGCCCTCTGGTGTAAGTGCTACATCCAGGCAAATTCCCCACTGCCTAGTGTGTGTGTGTGTGTGTGTGTGTGTGTGTGTGTGTGTGTGTGTGTAAGACTGAAAGAGGCCCAGTGTCCAGGAATGTAGAAGGGAGGTGACTAAGACCTCCTCATGTGTATTTTCCCCCTTTGAGTCTGGGGCCCTTGTAGCCCATCCTGACCTCAAACTTAATTTGCAGCTGAGGATGATCCTGCACCTTTAATCCTCAGTGCTGGAATTACAGACAAGTGCCACCACACAGGTTTCTGTTGTGGCAGTGGGGATCCAGCCCAGGGAGTCATACACGCTAGGCAAACCCTCTACCGACTGAGCTATAGCCCCGGCCGCTACTTGTGTGTAGCAGGAAGCTTACTGCATCCTTTGCATCGAACTGCACCCACTTTTAAAAGCAATGATTTTGAATTGTTTTGAATGAGAACTTTCTTTTTTCTTTCTTTCATTCTTCCTTTCCTCCCCTTCTTCCCTCTCTCCGTCTTCCTTCTCTCTGCTGTTTATTACCACACAAAGTAACAGCTCTCATTATGACGTTTTCATACATGCCTCTGATTGATCTTTCTGACCAGAATCTTTTGTCCAGATTTGAATTGTGACAGCCAATTTCTGACCTTGGTTCTGGATAGGGTGTGTAACTGGTATTTATCCCTGAAATGCCTAAGGAGTTCTTTGTCAAGAAAATCGTAATGAACGGGTGGGGGTAGCAGTCCTCTTTGAGCTCCCCAGTCTCCAGTGAGCATGTCGCCCAAGCATGAATGGTGTCCCCACTGCCTCCTTGTTTAAAATTGCAGCAGCATCAGTGCCCACCTGCATGACTCCTGCTTTACTTGGCTGCTTTTGGCTCTTGTGGACACTCCATCCAAACTGCTGGAGCTTTTGCTAATATCAACTCCTCCTGATTAGTGTTTGTCTATGTCTATCCATCTTTATTACCTTTGCCTATCCATCTTTATTACCTTTGCAATCACAAGGAGCCCTCATTAATTCTCGTTCCAATCACACCCTGGTGCCTACTTGAAACTAGTGACTGTAGGATAGAATGTCATTTATGACCCCCTCCCAGCCTACACATAAATGCTACTACACAGAGACACTTGTTTTCAAAGGACTTTAAAGATTCATAAGAATCTAGAAGGCTCTTTGACATCCTCTTTAGACACTACTGTCTACCCATAGAAGGTTCTGGGCCCATGAGATAGCTCCACAGGTAAAAGCACTTGTTGAGCAAACCCAAGAGCCTCAGTTTGATCCTGGAACCTTTGGTTGTCCAAGAAACAATGGAAAGTTTTCCCCTGACTTCCACATGTACTTCATTTTACACACACACACAACACAACATAGACCAGACATACACCAATACACACATACACACACATGTATTAATAATAACAAACTTTAAATTACAAAAGAAGGTCCTGGGTTGATGAGCTCGCTCTGAGCACTTGCTGCCATGAGGGCATCCCTTAGGCCCCACATAAGGAAAGGAGAGAAATGACTCCTACAAGTTGTCCCGTGACCTCTATGTGCACAGGCTGTGGCACATGCACATACACATTTGAGTGTACACACACAATACGTATTATATAAACAATAAATGAAGGAGGTCCTATTATATACCTTGAACAAGAAGATATGCGTGTTTTTACCTTCAGTCTTTATGAGGTTCTGCTGACATAGATTTTAATACAGAAAAAAATTCTGATGAAATTGGGATAAATAATTCCACACATCAAGTGGAAAGGTTTTGAATTGGTTTCCATGGAAATCTTAAAATGAAGTAAAGTATTAATTTCAAGGCAATTCAGCTGAATTGAAGATAATGGCAAAATAGTTTGATAAAGGAAATAGAATAAAGTAATCAAGGGGACTCCAATCAATTATTCCTCTTTGTTTACCTTGGGGTGATTAATTTGCCTTCGTTTATTAACCTGATGAGATTAAGCAGACCTTCCTTGTGATTTATTTAGTAATTGTTTCTAAGGTTTGACAAAAGCTGTGGAGTTATTGAAGGTGGAAATTTAAATTCAATTACTCATGAAGCAAGTGGTGCTTCTCTTGAAAAAATATCTGAATTCGTGGCCTTCCCAGGCAACATTATGAGTGAAAATTATTAATTCATCTGATAGTATCTCCCAAAGACACTTTGAAGTCACTTGGTATCCATATCCATCACTGAAAGTCAGCAGCGTCTGAACTGAACTTGTTATGCAGACACTCCAGTGGCTGGAAAGGGAAGAGGTTTTGTTTGGTTGGTTGAAGAGAAGCTACCACTCTGTTTTTACTATGGTTTTGTGACCCTTTTTCCCACTTAAGCCCTCCTGGGAGCTTGAGCTATGGTGCTACTATTCATGGGACAAACGTTTCTCTAAAGTTCAAACATTTCTCTAAAGGACAGTTTTATTTGACCTTTACTAATGGTTCCCACTATGGTTGACACTAAAAGACATCACTGGATAAAAATTTGCTGGAGTGGGAGGGAGGGAGGGAGGGAGGGAGGGAGGGAGGGAGGGAGGAAGAGGTCTTGAAAATCTTTAAATGAAATGACTAATTGCTTTTTGTCTCTGTGTTCTTTGTATATATTTTTGTTCGGTGGGTATAGTAAGGATAGATGGGGTTCTTCAAGCTTCAACTCGGGCGCCAACTCTCCATCATCTCCAAAGACCCGGAGCACACCTAAGAGTGGGAAGTAAGTGAAAACTGCTGTTGTGTAGCTCACATAGTCACCGCCAAGCCGTGTGTCCTCATTTTCTCATTCATTCATTGTCATTTAATGAAGACATGCGGGATGCTTTCCATGCGCCTGACAGTGGGAATTAAAAGAACAGTATCTATGAAGGTGATACTCATATAAGGAGGAGGGAAGGGGAAGAAGAGGCCGGAGATGATTTTGCAAGGGTAAAGGGCATATGTCTGGAAAGGCAATGCACGTTCTATTCTAAGATGTTCAAGCATTAAATAAGCAACACTGGTTCATCACTTTAGGGTTTGAGCAATGCATGAAAATTCGTGTTTTGATATTTAAGGTTAAATTAGAAGGTTCTGGAAAATGAGCTCATAAATTTCCTGATTCAAATACATTTACATTTTAATTATACCTGTGATTACATGATATGTTTATTCTTTTTTTAAAAATATTTATTTATTTATTATGGACACACTATTCTGTTTGCATATATGTCTGTAGGCCAGAAGAGGACACCAGACCTCATTACAGATGGTTGTGAGCCACCATGTGGTTGCTGGGAATCGAACTCGGGTCCTTTGGAAGAGCACACAATGCTCTTAACCACTGAGCCATCTCTCCAGCCAGATATGTTTATTCTTTTCACAATAACTAGCATATACAATGCCCTACATTTTTGTTTTGCATTGGGTACGTGTGGTAGTTGATTTATGTCTTTAACATGGTTCCAAATGACAGTTTTGGCTAATCTCTCCTCTTGGCTTTAGCAGAATATGGCATTCTGAATTGGTGTGTCCCCATGGAGATGACATCCCTTCAGTTAGACAGTTTCCCCTCCAATAGGTACAGCCCTATAACGAACAACTCAACATTTATTTATTTGTTTGTTTGTTTATGTATTTATTTATGCATTGGTGCTTTGACAGCATGTATATTTGAGGGTATCACGCCCTCTGGAACTGGAGTTCTAGACAGCTGTGAGCTGTTATGTGGGTACTAAAAATTGAACCCATATTCTCTGGAAGAGAAGCCAGTGCTCTTAACTGCGAAGCCATCTCTCCAGCCCCTCAGTTTTTCTTCTAGTCTCTCTTTCCCAAGGATGCAGGGCGTTCTGCTGGCCTGCATCTAGCAAATGAAAGATGTTTTCCTCCCACTAGAAGCTCTAATGGGGTAATAAGATATGCCACTACAAGAGCAAGGCTTTGCCATGGAAGGTGGTCATATATTTTATGCATTCAGCTCTGGACACTAAATGCTGTACTTTGAATATGATCTGCTATTCGATTCCCAATGTGAGAGATGTATCGGCTGCCGCTTTGCCCTTCTTTTTCACCTCCTGAATACCATTTCAGTTTCGCATTTAAGTTGATTGTGGCCTATCTGTGAAAGTATGAAAAGTGGTGGAAAAGATATGAGGCTAACTCTCTGAACAGTTAGAATTCATGTCGGTTATTTATTGCCAAGCACCACAGTCAAAATGCTGTATAGATTATGAGGGAATAGGATTGACGGACGCATTTCCAAACAGTGGACGGTTTCCAAATCAGTTCCCCGCCATTGTTACTGCACACTCTCGGTTTACAATGATGCACTGGAGAGAAGCTTTAACTCCAGACTTGAAGAAATGACAGACCCTACCTGGGCTCAGACTCTGTCTGGGCACCCTTATTCATACCTATCACACTGATGCTTCCAGGGTGCAATTTCCATATATTAGACCCTGATGTAAAACATGGATGTTTGTGATTTACTGATATACTTCAAAAGAAGCATTGCTTTAATTTTTTGGCCTTTGCAGGCACCTGATCTTTACCTATTAAGAGAGGAGCCCCTGTGTATCACCCAAGGAGCAGTTGGTATAATGTGAGTTAGACGGATGCCAAGAATGCATGCAGAATACTATATCCAGGTTGTTCACAATAGGAGGCCTGAATAAATGCATTCTCAAGTAGATAAACCATGATCTTCTATCACAGCTACTGTGTTTGGATCCATCCTAAGCTCTTGCCATTTTTGCATTTGGAGCTAGATGCCTTTTGTTTGCCATACACAGTGACTTACAGATTACTCTAATCCCTTTTAACTTTTCGTCATCTTGGTTAGTTATTAGTATTAAATTAGAAAGTTTTCAGATCCCTTCTTCACAGTTACGGTAACCAGATTCCTCTGTGTCACAGCCCTGCACTTATCTCCCACTGGTTTTGAGGAGTGGAATTTTTTCTTAATCTGTCACTGCATATTTTCTCTGCCTTGGGTTATCTTTGTCCTCAGGAACAATGCTGGTGCTTCGTGACTGTGATAAGACACTTGGGGACCTTCTTCACACCCTGTGGAATGCTGTCTATCAGTGTCTAGGTTTCTGCTCTGTGGTTCAGAGAAACGTGTTCTGTATACGTTTTGCCCTTCCTTGGTTTCAGGGCATATGGTGGTAGCAACAGGCAGCAATGGAAGGCGCCCATTCTGCTGGGCTTCCTGGCATTATTTGATCTAATGACCGTGTAGCTCTAGTTTCTCTTGGCTATTTTGGAGGCCAGATATAGGCTGCAAGAGAGAAAGACTGTTCTTCTCGGAAAAGAAACCAGCTCTTCTGTTTTCTAAAGAAATATAAAATGTACAAGTCAAACTCTGCCAAGTTCGCCTTATGGCAAATATTAATAGTAACGAGTATGTATTGCTTGTGTGCTTGTGTGACAACATGTCTATGGCTCATGAGGTACATGTTCCCTCAATAATCCTTGCCCACATAAAGCTCACATGGTGGACACTATTATTTTTTTCTACTTTATATGTGAAGAAATTGCAGTTTGGGAAAATAATATGTTGAAAGGAGATCTACAAATGAATGGTTTTTGCAAAGACCATCTTTGACTCAAGTTCTATAAGTTATTATAATATGTATCTATGTGTGTATGTATAGAGATTGATAGATGATACATAGATAGATAGATAGATAGATAGATAGATAGATAGATAGATAGATAGATAGACAGATAGATAGAAGCGGAGGGAGGGAGAGAATCTACTTTGTACCTTCATGCTGTATTCTGAGGCCACATAGATAAAAACAAAATATCCAGTAACTATCCCCAAGTAGCTCACAGTCTTGGTAATGAAAAGGTAAAATAACGATATGTTGTTTAAGTGATGCAATTAAATAGTCACAACATGTGACACGATTTACTACTAACCAATACAGTTATTGGGATGCAGAAGTCAAGTCATGATGTTGGTTAAGTGACTTCCGAACCCTCTAATGTTATCAATATTCACCTCTCATTTAACAAGCCTAGTTCAAGACCAAAGAAAATGCAAGATGTAGGGATGGGATGGTGGTTCAGTGGGTAGAACACTTACTCGGTAAACACAAGGACCTGACTTTAAATTCCCCTTACCAGTACGACTATGGTCTGCATATGCCTATAGCTCTAATGTTAGCGGACAGAAACAAGTGGGTACCAGGAGCTCACTAGCCACTAGTGAAACGTGGTGAAGCTGAAATGGTGAGCTTCAGGATCTGGCTCAAGGAAATAAGGCAGAGAGCAATAAAGACACATGACTCCCTCCTCTGGCCATTGTATGTGTTCGCATGAGTATGCTAATACACACACACACACACACACACACACACACACACACATACACACACACCACTCATTCACTTGCCAGCCCTTCCTCCCTGCACGAAGAAAATGCCTGCTGGAAAGTGGCTCAGAGAAGCTGGAGTTGTGGAGTCAGTCAAAGCTACAACCACACGAGCAATTGCTCCTTCTGACTTTCCACCTATTTAGAGCCTACAGAGGTCCAATGAAGCATGGTCAGGGAGGAGCTCAGGAAACCTCCAGCTTGGATGTTGTGTCGATTCTGCTTGCTCTGTTGCATTGCCTGGATCCGAAGCTGGGCAGCCAGCCTTCTGTTTCAGGGAAGAACAGATGGAGTGGGATATGTCTGAGCGGCAGAGCCAGACCACCCTGGCAAGGACTTTCAGTGAGGAGCAAGCAATTTCTTCCGTGTTGACAGTGAATCAGATTGACAAGACAGAGACAAAAATCAGTCCCGAGTCATAGCTTGAGGATCAAACAGTTTAAGTTTTGCAGACGCTTGCTGACCCATGGCCAACCAGGCCAGGTCACAGCACTGAGCCTCACATGGGGCTCCTTTTTGGAATATAAATGTGTTACTCAGCCTGACACAGCAGCCCATCGTCAATCGGTTTACCTCCCACTGGATCACACTGAATCCATCAAGGCTGAAAATGCATAGTTGCCACCATGAGCTGTCAACGTGTTCAGAGTTGCTAACTTGTTCTGGTTTCAGGAGATACGAGTCTTAGCACGTTACCCACTCTGGCCTTGAACTCACAAGTTTCTTACTCTCTGGGATTCGTGGCATCTGCCACCATGTCCAGTTTTAAGTGTGTTTATTTTGTAGCAGAATATTTCCATTCTTTACATGAGGCCTTGGCTGGACAGATTGTAGATAAGGAAACCACCACTAATGAAAGGGAAATCACACCTCCTGAGTCACGCATCTACTTCATAGCAGACGGAAGCCTAGAACTCTGGTCTTCCAATGCTCAGCACTTCAGCTCCTGGCCTCTTTTGCTCCCAGATGTCCATAATGTGCTTTGCCTCCATAGTCCATGATGCATGGATTGAGGGTGCAGTGGAAATGTGGATTTTGGAAGAAATATGCTTATTCCACTTTATAGAAAATACAGCAGTAGAGTTAGAGAAAGGAAAAGGCATGCACTTCTCCAATGCTTCCTTTTTCTCTAAAATACAGCTCTGCTGTGTTTGGAGCGTGTCTTTTCTCAAGCTATTGTTGTACTCTCAATGATGCAATAATTAGAATGAACAGATCACCACGATGTTTTCTCTCAAACCAAACAGCCAGTGCTGGCGGCCCTCTCTATGTAGAGATACAGGTGTTCCTCACCTTATAATAAACCCGCCATAAGCCGCAAATGTGTTAAAATGCATGTAAATGCCGAGGAGATAACTCAGTTAAGTGCTTGCCGTATAAACATAATGGCACACCCGAGGTCAGTCCCCAGAACCCATGTAAGAAAGCTGAGCACACTGGCACATGCATGTCATCCCAGCACTGGGAAGGCTGACCCAGAAATACCTCTGGGACTCACTGGATAGCCAGCCAGCCTGATCTGCTTGGTGAGATCCAGGCCAGTAAGAGACCCCTGACCTCCATATGCACACACACACGTGTGCATGCACATTCTTAGGAGGCTGAGGGAGACAGGTTGTGAATCTGAGGTCAGGCTGGGCTGCTTAACAGAACCTTGTCTCAAAAAGAATGTACTTAATACACCGTTGTCTATTGACTGTCAAATATGCCCCCTCGCACTATTCTGTTTTAAGACTTGGACCCTAGCAACCAATGCTGTTCTGAGAGGTTGTGAACTTTTTACATGTGATGCCTTATGCAGGCATAGGACCATAAGAATCAGGCTTGAGCTTCTGGACCATCTCTGCTTCCAACCCAAGTTCCCTGCTTCCTGACCTAGTAGCTCTCATAACAAACTATCTCACAAGCCCCTACCACTACTGGCTAGGCTGCCAGCCACCATACCTTATTTGTCTTTTTAGACTGTATGCCCTGAATTGTGAGCCGAAAGAAAGCTCTCTTCCCTTAAGTTGTATCTGTCCGATATTTTGGTCTAACAATAAGAGTAGCTGATGATGTGTGCATATACTCATATACCCACAATATTATCGTCCAGGGATGCCCATTTATATTCGATTACATGCAGATGAGAGGATGCTAAAAAGTCTCAGTGTGAAATAGTTCTAACATAGGCTGAGACAATGGAAAGGCACGGGACAATTCCCATTTTTAAATACTCTTTTATTTTTCTTGGTTGAAGGTCTTACTATGAATCCCAGGCTGTCCTGGGGCTTGCTATGTAGACCAGGCTAGCCTTGATCTCAGATAGAGAGAAGGGTTTTCATTTGCCTCCTGAGTGCTGGTATCAAAGGCATCCATCACCATGCCTTTCTCACATATTCTTGAAGGATGAATATTAGAAGCCATTGCAGATCAACCCTACATGGTAGCTGGTAACTGCTGTCATAAATGGTGAGTTAAGCTCTAGAAGTAATGGTTTAGATGAATTAAGCTAAAGGAAGGAAAGAACAGTTTCACAAGAAGATGATAAAATCCTGTTGTTTAATATTCCTTTACACTGTGTAAAGCATGTTTCTGTGATTGATTTAATAAAGCTAAACAGCCAATATCTAGGCAGGAGGTCCAGCAGGGACTTCTGGACAGAAGGTAGAGTCGACAGCCAGATGGAGAAGAAACAGGATGGGCAGTACAGAGGAAAAGTAACTGAGCCACATAAAAGCACATAGATTAAAAATATGAGTTAATTTAAATTATAAAAACTAGTTAGAAAGAAGCCTAAGCTAAGGCCGAGCTTTCATAATTCATAGGTCTCCGTGTCATTTTTTAGTGAGATGGCAGCCCAAAGACAAATCCTTCAAGAAAGTCCAACTTTGCTCATGTCACCAAGGTGCATGGGACAGACCCCAGTAGAGGATGCCACAGGATGGCTGACTGCAACCTAGATTTGCTGAATGTTCTGTAGCAAATAGATTTCTGTATCTATTGGGCGGGACTTGAATGGGAGCAGGGTAGAACATGGTTGGCAGGAACCAAATAGAAACACTTTCCTGCTTTAGAAAGAAGTGGGGGCTTGTTTGCTCTGCAGAGACCCACTGGGGTGTGCTTTGGTCTAGCTATGTTCATGTTTGTCACAGAAAGCATGCCTGGCCTTTCCTCCCATCGAGACACATGTGTTTGTTCTGAGCCAGTAAGCTGTGACTGCTGCTAAACTCTGAGTTTTACGTGTGTGTGTGTGTGTGTGTGTGTGTGTGTGTGTGTGTATTCTCTCACTTCAAAATTGTGGTACATTAAGTTAACATAATTCAAGTCTTCAATTTTCATATGATCTTGTAGCTTTAGGTAGCAATAATACCAATACCTTCGCTTGGCTGTTAAACCAATACCACAGAGCTCATGTAAGACCAAAGTGTTATACTTTTTAGTTTATCTCTCCCCCCATTACTTCTTTGTAGAAAAGGGGAAAACCAGGTCCTAAGTAAACATGCCCAGGACAAGTTCCTTTGTAGCCTGACTTTCTTCTCCTCCAATATTCCCCAGCCAGAATACTATGAAACTTTTGGTTAAAACAAAAATTTCAGATATAGCCTAGAAAACACATTCATTAATAAGTCCCGAAACTCGAATAAACCATTTGAAAAAGAGTAGACAGGGATAAATAACGTAGGCTTACCAAACTTTGATACTTTGATGTTTAACCTCAGGCTAAGCAGCTGCAACACACGCCTGTTCAAATACTTCTTTAAATAAATTAATCAGACAGCCTTGTGTATTCATGAAAAGCTAGCATCCCTAGAGTCAGATAGACCTGGATTTGAATCCTGGCTCTCCCGCTTCATAACTTTATAAGCACCTCATTGGGCTGTTGTGAGGATTAAATATCCTAATCCAAGTGGAGCTCTCATAGAGCCTGGCACATGGCAAGTGTTCACTAAATGTCAACTAGTGATTATGTTTGTTTCGTTTGCCAGTATATTGCAGCTGGGGACAATGTGACTTGGCCAGTAAGATTTTGATGAGCTCTGGTTGGCTCCACTTGTTTGTTATCTACCTTGCCAGCTCTTGAAATGAGGCAGTCGTAACCTCACCACGAGCAGATACAGCTTGGGTAAGAGAACTGATGAGTAGCTCATCTAGGAAGCAGAGCATT
Source organism: Alexandromys fortis (assembly GCF_014885135.2). Taxonomy (NCBI): domain Eukaryota; kingdom Metazoa; phylum Chordata; class Mammalia; order Rodentia; family Cricetidae; genus Alexandromys; species Alexandromys fortis. The sequence goes on from NW_026068075.1 coordinate 2,087,763, forward strand.
TTCCTAACAGGTTCCCAGAGCCCTCTGTGAGACACAGGAAGTGCCTCTCCCAATGAGTGCCTGTCACTACTGGGCTTGAGGACGCCTCTTGGTGAGGAAGTGTGTTCTGCTAGTTGGACCTTGGAAAGCAGGACTTCCTTTCTTGTCTGCCCCTCATCCAGACACAAACCCTTGCCATACAAACTCAAGGAGGCAAGGGTGCTGCTGCCCTCTGTAATAAGGGTCACTCAGATCTTTCCAAGCTAAGGGAATTCCAGGCACAGTGTCAGTGAATAGTGCTGAGACGAATGTGTTGGGTTTCAGACAACTGGCCATTGGAGTGCAGCTCCTATGGCTTGCCATACTAGGAGAGTATGGGGACCCAGGTTGAAAGTGGCATGCTCTAGATCATTATTATGAATCAACATTGACCAACAGTCTGGAATGTGGAATAGTTTTAAAGCAGAGAAATTTTTAATTTTTTTTTTTTTATTTTTTTCAAGACCGGGTTTCTCTGTGGTTTTGGAGCCTGTCCTGGAACTAGCTCTTGTAGACCAGGCTGGTCTCGAACTCACAGAGATCCACCTGCCTCTGCCTCCCGAGTGCTGGGATTAAAGGCATGCGCCACCACCGCCGGGCAAAGCAGAGAAGTTTTTAATGTGAAGTCCAGTTCATCAATATTTGTCTTTTCTGAATTATGCTCTAACTTCATATCTAAAATCCTTCCCTAGTGCAAAGTTACAAAGGTTTGCTCCTATGGTAGTTTTATCTGTTATTCAAGCCAACTATTCACTGTGAATTAAGTTTTGTGTATGACCTTTAATTTATTGTATTAGTTTTTTTCTTAATGCTGTGATAAAACACCATGACCAAGAGTGAATTGAAGAATAATTTGCTTTATGATTCCAGAGGGCGAGTCTGTGATGGTGGATGAGGCATGGGAGCAGGGTAACAGAAGCAGGAAGCTGGGAGATCACATGTCCATCTATAAACAGGAAGCAGAGAGAGTGAGCTAGAAGGGAGATAAAGCTATCAACACTTAGCCTTTCTCCCAGTGGCCCACTTGCTCCAGTAAGGCTGCACCTTCTAAAGCTTTCAAAACCTCACCAAGCAGTGCTATCGACTGGGAGCCAATTGTTCAAACACCTGAGCATCTAGGGAACCTTGGCCAAGCAAACCCCTCTACATATAGATATGAGGGTATATAAGCACCATTTTTTTTTTATTTTGGTTTTTTTGAGACAGGGTTTCTTTGTGGCTTTGGAGTCTGTCCTGGAACTACCTCTGTAGACCAGGCTGGTCTCGAACTCACAGAGATCCGCCTGCCTCTGCCTCCCGAGTGCTGGGATTAAAGGCGTACACCACCATCGCCCGGCTATAAGCACCAATTTTTGACACCATACTCTTTTCATCAAATAACTTTGGCACCTTTGTAGAAAACCATACTGTTTCTGTTTCCAGATTCTCAGTTCTATGAAGTTCTTTTAGCTATTATAGGTTCTCTCTGTTTCTATATGATTTGTAGGAACATTCTTTAAGTTTATACTTCACTTGGAAAATCCTACTAGGACTTTGGCATGGATTGCCTTAAATCTGTGCATGGGCTTTAGGGAGAACAAACATTTCAACAACATTAAGCCTCCGTGAACGCTCTCAGTTCAAGTAGATCTGTTAGTGCTCTATGATTCTCAGGGCACACAGCTTTCCTGTCCTTTGTTGGGTAAATCTTGAAAAGTTTCATACCTTTTCTGAAGTGCTTTGGATTTAAACTAGTGCCTTGTAATTGCTACGCCATCACTCGACTACAGAGCTAAACTCTTAGTCCAAAATGTTTCATATTTTTGCTCTTTTACCTTGGTATGGATCTTTTATGGTATAATTCTTCGTGTCAAGTATATGGATGTACAGTCGAGTTTTGTCTGTTAATTTCATGTGCTGAAAGCTTGCTAAGGTCATTCATTCTGAGTGCTCTTTCTTTTATAGCTTTCATTAGGTGTTCTACACAGAGTGTGACGTCATCTAAATAGTGACTGTTTTATTCTTACATTCCGTTTATTGTTCTGTTACAATGTTGAGTAGATCTGAGGTTTCTTATGTGTAAATTTTCTCCCATGGGACCTTGTTTAAAGCATATATGACAATGTAGAGATGTTTGAACAGTGGAAATATCCTTTGGAGGTGCTACTCGTGAGAAAAAACTAGTTTCATCGTAGCTACATCACAGGTCAAAGCTAGAGTCTCAGACAAGGCAAACAAACAAAATAAAAAGAAGAAAACACCTGAAGTCCCTAGAATCACATACAAACCTCCTCTAATTTTATTCTCTTGCCTGCATTTTCTTCTGCTGTTTCTACCCCCACTCAATGAAGTATTGAATGTGGAATTAAAATGGCAAATATTAATACTTGATTGCTACTTCAGAGGTTGGAGCACGGCCCTGTGAAGAGTACTTCATCCCCTTGCGTATTATTTTCTTCATGTGTCAAAATAAAAACACTTCATTAATTACTTTCCTTATTGCTGTGACCAAACACCAGATAAGAAGCAGTTCGGGGAAAGAGCTTACAATTCAAAGATGATGGTTTGAGCATGAGGCAGGTGGGCACATTTGGTCACCAGTTAGGAAGCAGGGGGTGGATAGGAAATGAGTCTGGGCTCTAAAATCTTAAGGCTTGCCCCAAGTGACCTACTTTCCCCCCAAACATTACAGACACAAGAATCGATGGGAACTATTTTATATTCAAATGACATCAGAGGCTAGTAGTACCTACTTACTGTGTAAGGTTTTCAAAATTTTTACTGAATGCATACACACAGGTGTTGAGTACCATTCTGGAGATTCAGAAAAGAAGAAATGCAATAATATACTTTGCCATGTTGCCCGTTATAGTGGAAGGATGTGATCATTAAACAAATAATTCCACATAGACACAGTACCACATGCCTGTATTCCCAGATCTCAGAAGCCTGAGATAGGGGAATTCCAAGTTTTCTGGCTTGTGCTACATAATAAGACCCTGTCTCTCACAGAAAGGAAGGGAGAGAGAGGGAGAGAAGAAGAAGAAGAAGAAGGAGGAGGAGGAGGAGGAGGAGGAGGAGGAAGAAGAAGAGGAGGAATAGGCAGGGCAAAATCTGTAGATTTAGCTGAAGTGATTGAGGGAAACCTCTCTAAAAGATAACATGTAAAAGGACTGAATTATTTAAATTCTTTAGCATCTTGTCCTAGTTTCATTTCTGTTGCTGTGATAAATTATCCTGACACAAAGCAACTTAGAAGAAAAAGGTTTCTTTCGGTTGGCGATGCCAGATTACAGTCCTTCATCGCAGGGAAGTTAAGGCAGGAACTTCAAGCAACTGGATACATCAAAACCACAGGAAAGATCAAAGAGAAATGAACGTGTCATGTCCCAGAGAGTAGTCTGGCAGATGTTTAAAGGCCATTAGAAAGCCTGTGGTTTTTCCAACCTTTGTCATCACAGATATTTCGTACAATTCTAAGCAGAATTTTGCTTGAATTTTTAAAAACTCTCTTCAGCGTTTTCACTACGTGCTCACTGACAAATTCAACAGTTCACCTGACCACATCCTGGTGTCATCTTCACACCTGATCTTCCCCCTTGATCATATTGTTATCTTCCTTACCCACTAGATGCCACCAGAGCATCATTGCTTGTCATTCATCCCTCAAACAGGCCTGTCCAAATCTCATTGGAAAGAGCCTGCCCGGTCTTTCCAACTAGATTGACACAGGTTGACGTCCTGGCTCTAGCACTTCAAATAAGTTACTAATTTGATTCTCAATTTCCTCATAGGTAAAGTGGGAGTAGTTAGAACATACTGTCTAGCAGAAATTGGTTTTAAAATGAACTGATAACACAAACCATATAGATTGTACAGTAATACGCATGGGATGCCACACAGTTAATATTTCATACAGGTATACATTGCATAATGGTTGCCTTTATCACTTCATTTGGTGAAAACTTTAAAAATTCTCTCCATATAGACATTTGAATTGTGCACCGCATTGTTGCCTACTGCTGGAGAGTCTTGAGGATTCAGTAAGATGACATACACAAATTTTCCCAAATTTTTGGCGCATATTAAAGAGAATCGCTGTTATTATTCATTTTAAAATGATGACTATCTCTTTCTCTATCATGTCTCGGTACACTCTGAGACCATCTATCCATCTCTGAATAATATCCATTTATCATTTAATCAGGCGCTATCTGTGCCATTGCATTTTTTTATTAATTCAGTCAGCAATCTTCTGCTGTGCACGCAGTCCGTACAAGCGCGGCACGCTGGTGTGGCTAAAGGCAGGCGGGTGGAAGGAGGCGGCATGGTGAGTCTGAAACACTTGAAGTCAGTCACTGCTAGTGAGCATCTTATGTTCTAGACCCTACCAATAAGCAGACAAGAAGAACCCCTGGCATTATAAGACAGGTGCAATCACAGATACAGTGGGATGGAGGAGTATAAACACTGGACAAAACAAGACAAATCACAGCTCGCCTTACCACTGTTAGCCTATTCTCTCTTCACACCTTTCTCCAGCTAAGTTTCTGGCTAGGCCCTCTCCAGGAAGAGGAGATGTACTTCTCTTGTCTGCTACACAGCCTCCCCGAGTACAAATAGGCTTTTATTATATGAGCTAAAGTAAGACCTCTTTGCAAAGTATTTGTAATAAACACAACAGGGGGACTGCAGTGCACCCTACCATCGGCCACTGGTTCTTTTCCTCTTGTTTCCAGAACATCAAGTAACACCCCTGGAATTCAGAACGAGAAAATATTTAAATGGCAGTCTCACTTTAAAAAAATAAATGAACGGATGAAAAACAAAATGTGTTTCTCTATGAACTTGAAAGACCCTTAAAGAGTCCTTGTCTCTGTTGAGTTTTCTGTTGAATCAAGTGTAGGACTCATTTCCCTGGGTCCTGTGAGATTTCAGAGAGAGATGCTCAAACCCAATTGACCCCTCTATCTGTACCTCCTCTTATGTCTGCCTTTCAAGAACTATTACCTGCAAAATTGTCGCTGAGAGTGCTTTAAAAAATACTTTATTGATATATAGTTGTGGGACTGGAGAGAGAAAGAGAGGCAGAGGCAGACAGAGTTCAAAGATGAGTCCGAGAACTTGGCATAAGCCTTAAGAGTGGATTAGATATAGTCTGGGTTAGAAAAGAAAAAAGAAAAAAAAAAAACAAGGTCAAGAATGAACTTCTGTTCCCAGGTCCGACACCGACTAACTCTGCCACCTTGAGACCATCACTTAGCCTCTCTGGGTCTGTGCTTTCTATGCTATTAAATGAGGGTACCTTTGCTTACCAGACAGTCCCTCGTCACCAGTACCCCCAAAAAATGATGAAGCAGAAACATCAATTCCTTTCCAGGTACTTTAGTGCTGCTGGAGTTTGAAGCTGCTGGGCTTGGAGAGATGTGTTTGCAAAGAAGGGAAAAGTACTTCATGTCTCCCCCCACATACTCTATGGTGGTATTTTAAGGGCACATTTAAAAGAAGTCACCTCATTCTGTAGTCTTCTACTCAGGACAGCAGACCAGTTCAGTCAGTGTTCGTTTTTTTAACGGGACCTTAAGCAAATGCCTTTTAATGAACCCTCAAAAGATGAAGAAGTGGACTTCCACCTCCCCTCACCCAGAAACTATTTTTAAAGCATTCACTTTACCATTGCTAAATATTACCCCTCCCAGGAGCCACAGCTCCTATTGATGTTCATCCCACAGGGTACGCAGTGAAGGTCACGAGAGAAAGGCATCCCAACGCATGCCCTTTACTGCTCTAAAGTCTGTGAGCAGTCTGTGAGCGTTAGCAGCAATAACACCAAGACAATGTTTTTCAACCTAAAGAATGGAGATTCCTAATTGCCTAGTAAAAAAAAAAAAATTCCGCATCTGACTCCCCCAGAAGAAACCTGAGTTTAAGTCATTATTAAATGAGGGTGTTTGCAAGTACTTTAACCAGGGTGGTATGGCAGTGGCCTGTTTTAACTTGATCACATTGATTAAGTTTTTGTAAACTAATATATGTTTCATTTGCAATTTAGTTAAATGAGAAGAGCCTACCATTATTAGATATTACCAAAATGTCCTAATGAGTGAAGACTGGACTTGCCGTTTTCAATTGCTACGGACTTCCTGATTATATAATCTGTGTATTAAATGAAATCAATGAACATTCAAATTAAATTCACCAAACTTTAAGCGCAAAATATATTTCCCTATACCTTTATTTTTTTTTCTCGAGGTATAGAGTCTACTAGTTGAGACTCATTGATTAGTTTTAGTGATAAATTTACAGGGCTCTCTCCCTTCACATACCAGTTCCTAAAATGGTCTATCCTGTCCAAGGCACTGTAAATGTGGGTGATGAATAGGTACCTCCCTCGTAGGTGTCTCTTCTAGTTGTGCTTCCTTTTAGCTTGAAATAAGCACCATCTTATGTAAATGCAGTCGCTTTGTAAATGTAAATGCCTATTGGGTCATCGATCACCCCGTGCTGGAAGAAACAGAACAATGTGGGGAGGTGCGAGAAAAGCTGTCTGGGGACAGAAATGAAGAAAATTGCTAAGTGGGTAAGGGATTGAATCAATGGCGCTGAAGAATTTTCTAGAGGGGGCTGGGCTGGAAAGAACAGAGCCGGTTCTGCTGGGAGAGTGTGTTGGGGTGGCCTCCTGACTGGCATTTGCAGAGGCAGTCAAGGGCCTTGCTTTCCTGGGGTCCTGGGGACTGAAGACAAGTGGGCCCTGTTGGGAGCAGTTTGCAGCAATCCATAAGGCCCTTTTTTATGTAGTCTAAATTTCAGAATGTGCTGTTCCCCAAGTGTGACTCACAGAGTAATAAACCCCTCTAAATCAACGTGTAAGACATCATCAAGATAAACAGGAGGGACGCTTTTCTATTTTTGCCTGTGCATTTATTTTTTATTTCCCGCCTACTTCTAAGACAGATTTGAGGGGACATTCTTACTCATGCCTAGGAGTACTTAAGAACCAACTCTGAAAGCCGCCTCCATGAATATCATATAAATAGATAAGGATGATTAATGAAAACCAGTATTACTGGGGCTCTCTCCCCTTAGCTCTGGGGGATGGGTAAGTAAGGGAGTTATTTGGAGTACTTGCTCAATTCTTGCTTCAGTGTTCCTGTAAACCCTCTTGCCCGACATCTGTGCTCTGCACGCAGTGTCCTTGCTCCCTGTCTTGTTGCCTATCTGCTTTCTAATAAAGTCTGCTAAGTGGTGAACTTGTGTGTGTCAGTTACCTGTAGGCTCTAAGCATTTCCTGGAAGGGTCAGGAAAAGATTAGAGGGCTGGAATAATCCCGTTTAAGGGTTGACTTCTGACATGTAAAGAGCATGTAGTTTAGTTAAAGATAAAACAAAATAACACATGTCAAAACTTGGGAAATAGGTCCTGACTAGTCTCCAAGTCTGCAGAGTCCGGTCACCCTCCCGGAGCCCTGTGTCAGGGCAGAACCAGCAGTGTTCCCCGGCATATGTTCCAGAGGAGGAGAGCCAAGCCAACTAGGGCTGTTTGGATGCTACTGTGAGAAAGGAGAGCTCTGATGTGCATCTTTCTCCCTCTCAGCATCCTTCCTCCCTCGGCCTCCTCCAGCCTCTACACCCTCCTCTCTGATCAGTCATGTTTGCTCCTGTAAGAGGCTTAGTGAGGAAAAGGAACCTTCTGAAGGGCAAGAAAGCCCACCGGAGTGTCTTTTGTGTATCTGAACGCATGCGCATGCATGCACCCAACTTTGTGTGTGTGCAGATGCGTGCACACATTGATGCCGACTGGATATCATGCCTCTGGAACCATGAAGTGGAATCTGAAGCTCACTGCTTAGGTTAGTCTGGCTAGCCAGCAAGTCCAGAGATTTGCCTGCTTCTCCCTCCCCAATACTATGCGTAACATTTTATGTGGGTGCTAGGGATTGAACTTGAGTCTTTGTGCTTTTGCACAACAAGTAATTTACTAACGGAGTTGTCTTCCTGGTTGCCAGGAGAGGGCTTTAATTGTTTTCCTTATAAAAGGCATTATAGATCATGAACATGAAGTCTGTCACCACCCTGTAGGAAGTTTGAGTCCTTGCTCTACCTCTTACTAGCAAGCTCTGTGACTTGGAAGTTGTTCAACCTCTCTGTGTCTCAGTTTCTTTGTCGTTGAAAGGAGGATGATGATCCTAGTCCCTACCCTGTAGGCTTGTTGTGATATTTTACACATCCCAACGCATGCCCTTTACTGCTCTAAAGTCTGTGAGCAGTCTGTGAGCGTTAGCAGCAATAACACCAAGACAATGTTTTTCAACCTAAAGAATGGAGATTCCTAATTGTCTAGTAAAAAAAAAAAACACATCTGACTCCCCCAGAAGAAACCTGAGTTTAAGTCATTATTAAATGAGGGTGTTTGCAAGTACTTTAACCAGGGTGGTATGGCAGTGGCCTGTTTTAACTTGATCACATTGATTAAGCACATTTTAATACCCTGGAGTTGTGTCTGATCTCTAGTCAAAGATGAGTGAGCATTTGTGACATCTGAGTATGGATGCACGCAAGACTGCTTTGAGGCCTTTAAAGACTCCTTGATTGGTGAGTCAGACCCATCCATACAGTCTGCGAACAATGCAGTTTCCAGTACTAGAAAGACTATATTGGGATCAACTTTAAGCAACTTCCAAACGCCAAGGCAATGATGCCTGTTGTCTGCTTTGGAACCCCACATTTGTATATGTACTGTCAATGAGACCAAGTGCATGAGGACCAAGGACTAACTCACCCAGGCTGCCTCCAAAGGTCATCTCACATCCAAGCCCCTCTGCTATGCCCACCACATTTATTTCTTTGAAGCCAAATGCTAAAGAAATAACTGCAGAGCAGCAGGCTTCTGGAATTGTTTAGAAAATTGCACCTGTTAATGAGGTGAAGAAAGGGGCCAGGCATGGTGGTGTACAATCTGTAGTCCCTGCTCTGAGAAGGCTGAGGCAGGAGGATCACCATGAGTTGAAGGCTAGTTTGACCTTTTTTTTGAGGGGGGGGTCTTTTTGTTTTGTTTTGTTTCTTTGAGTCAGGGTTTCTCTGTGTCGTTCTGGCTGTCCTGGAAATCACTCTGTAGGTCAGGCTGGCCTTGAATTCAGAGATCCACCAGCGTCTGCCTCTGCCTCCCAAGTGCCAACATTAAAGGCATGAGCCATCATTTAGTGGTGTAGCATAACCTTTAAAAGCATAAGAATAAGTTGGGGTCATAGGCAGATACACTTTTGTAAGCCTTCAGCTTCTTACCTAGACCTGTACTTTTAGGAACTGGTTGACAAATCCAAAATGGGGGTGTGTAGAATCCTCAGACTTAATTCTCTCGATTCCCTTTCATGGCTTTACCTTGGCAGTGTGGGAACAAACAGTCCCAGTGCTCAGTACAGGACCAAGATGGAACATGGAGCAGGTCATTGCTTTGCCGTAGCACCTGACTCTGGGTTTGGACATGAATATGCTGGTGAGAAGGGAGCAGCTGACTGGCATTGCCATTGTAATCCTGGAGCCCAGGGTGGCAGCTTCCCCGTGCTAACTAATGTTTCCTTAAAAGATCCTGAGATGTGTGTGGGTAACACATATTTTATCATAGTTATTCTGGCTCCAAGAGTGCAATGAAAATGTTAGCCTTGGCATATCAATCGTGTTTTACAGATGACTGTAATTTCCTGAATGTCAAAACTCCAAATTTTTCTACTAAGCAAACTTTTCAGTGGCAAAACAGATTGCCTCCATAATGTATCACTGTGGGCAGGAAAAATGAAATCTTTATGCGCTGTATTATGAATCAATGAGGCATTGAGATTCTTGGAAGGGTGAGTGGACTCTGGAAAATGAAAAACTGCCGCTATTCCATCTCCACAAACCGCCGTTCGGGGAGCAGAGGCTTTGGTGGCATTCAGTGTGTGGGCCACGAAAATATCAAATTCAAGTTGAAACCAGTTCCTGTCTTTCCTTGCATTTTGAGGAGCAAATGCCACTGTAAATATAGTGGAAGTCAGGTCATTTAACAAATTCTTGCCCAAAGGCTTCCTAATGTGATTTCCTTTGCTTCTAGAATAACAGCTCTGTTGGGGCATGGCTAAAGGGAGCCTGGTAGGACTGCGCATTTCATTAAGAAGAAAGCGATACACCAGTGAGAGGCTGGGGAATCTGTACCAGGTGTCGTGCATTTTGCTAAGCAATTTATGTAGGTTAGCCTGTTGAAGAATGAGAGTTCTCTGCAATAGATGTCCAGAAGAGGAGAGGCACACTTTAGAGGCATTGTATAATGCACTCTAGAACTTTCCTCCAGGGCATTCTGACTCCAAAGACTTAAATATGAAGTATTTGTCAGTGGTTGGATTTTCTACATGATTCTAGGCCCATGAGGTCAATAGGAAGAGACCAGAAAGACAGAAAGAGAACCTACTCTCTTCATGAAATGCCTATAACCTTGGAGGGGCATGAATTATAAGGTGTGATGAGCAGAGTCCTCTAGAGCAGTGGTTCTCAGCCTTCCTAATGCTGTGACACTTTAGTATAGTTCCTCATGTTGTGGAGACCCCTCAACCATGAAATTATTTCGTTGTCATCGCCACTTTGCAACTGTACTCTTGCTGCTGTTGTGAATCGTAATGTAAATATCTGATATGTGACCCCCCCAAAAAAAGGGGTCAGGATGTCCAAAGAGTCATTTCTCGAGGTTCATACAAATACATGGTGGCTTCAGCTGTGAATATCAGGAGGAAATGAAACCTTATGAAGACAGTACATCTGGTGCTCTGAATTCATGAGTCCACTTCTGTGGCTTCACCTAGCTCTAAGAGAGAGATATTTGGGAAAATATGTGACTGTCCTGAACACCTGCAGATAATTTTGCATGTCACTAATCCCTAGACAGTAGAGTATAAGAATTATTGGCACAGCTTTTGCATAGTATCCACATTGTGTTTGAACATTGGAAGTCATCTAGAGACAGTTCATCTGTATGGGAGGATTTGTATGGTGTGGCTGGGCCTCACTCACCAGTTTAGATAAGTAAGGGACTTGACCGTGTGTGGATTTGGGCATCTGTAGACCCTTCTCAAACTCTTCCTCTGGATTTCTTATAAGCTCTTTGGAAAGAGAGGGGAAACATACCACATTGTACATGGGGAAAACAGCATGGAGCACAGCCATTGATGGCCATCTGCTGCGAAGCAGCAGGAGGTCAGTTCCCTTAGTTAGTGTGTGTGCTTCTATAGGTGGGGAGCATTGCTGAGAATGAAGACAAGACCCAACCAGAAACTTAGTGATAAAAGTCATTGGCATTATTCTGCCAAAATCCAGACCACTAATTTCCTCTGTAAAGCCTTGGGGTTTACCCTTTGTAACTCTAAATTCATATGAATGTGATTTATTATTGCTTTTTAGTTAGTCCACAATTGTTATCACCGTACCTTACTCTTATTTATCCCTGTTTCTTCTTTCCCACTCTTTCTGGTCCCCATGCCTCCTCTCTGCATATCTCATGTATTTTAAACCAGAGGTTTCTGACAGGTTCTCAGCCCCAGTATAATTCCTGTGGGGTCCTTTGTGTTCCTTCTTAACTGCTCTTTCTTTCTTCTAAACTTGATGTTCAGTATTATGCATGCCTTTTACACCGCCTGCTCCACCCCAAACCATTTCTTCTCAATGTGGGGTCTGATTGTCAGTTCCCAGGAGGCTCTCTTGGAGGTCCTGTAGTTTCCTCTATGGAAACGATAAATCTTAATAGGTTATGACTGCCAGGAGGTGGTGACTCACGCCTTTAATCCCAGCACTAGCGAAACAGAGGCAGGTGGATCTCTGAGTTCCAGGTCACCCTGGTCTACAGAGTGAGTTCCAGGACAGTCAGGGGATACACAGAGAACCCTGTCTCAGAAAAAAAAAAAGAAAGAAAAAAGAATAAATATATAAATAGCTTAAGATTCTCTACTTCTTATTCCCTATCATTCACAGACACACACACACATGAACGCATGCATGCATGCACACACGCACGCACACACACACTCACTCACATGGCAGATTCTTAAACCAAAGGCATACATCTTCTTCTGTGGACTTGTGGCCTCTGTTCCCCAGCACTCTTCAGATCATAGCGCCCCACCAGACTGGCTTTGGTTTCTTATGCTGGTAAGAGTTGCAGAAAGCCCCACACTACATCACACCAAATTCCTTTCATTCTAAAACAAGCAAAGTGGTCCCGGATAGCAAAATGAGACTGGGCGTCTAGACATGGGTTTAAGACATATGCAACTTGATCGCTTACTAGGTATGTGACCTTTCACCTTTCTGGGCACTAATTTCTGTGTTTTGTGGAATGGGCTAGACCTGTCTATTTTGCAGGCATGCCATGAGGATCTAATGAGAGCAAAAGCAAACACGCTACGTTAAAAGATCTTTTTCAGGACAAAAGAAAAAAGAGGCCGTGGTGCCTTTGGAAAGGTATGGAGAAATAGCGCTTTCATCCCTGAAAATACACCAGGGCTTTTCGTGGAGCACCTCAGCGCTAAAGCCCCCAACATCCCAACAGAGCTTACTCTGCTGAACTGCAGCGACCCTGGCTTTTCCCTCAGCATACCTGCCCACATAGCAACTGTCAGTCCATTCTTTCCAGGTGAAGGTCGCTGTGTTCGCCCCACACCTTGACTCATGAATGTTAAATGGAAGGAGACGGAGAAGAGGGGGGACTAGGGAACTTCAAAAATAGCCCTGGGGAAATCAAATCTTGCTTTAACTTACTGTGTTCATGACTGATTCATCATTCTGGAAAGTGGGGAGGGGAGTTTGATCAAACTGTCACCAAATGCCCTCATTTCAAATTCCTTTGCTTTCTTTGAGAAGAAAGAAAAAAAAAGCCTCTTGACGACTATGGAAACGGCCTTTCTCCTGTACACAGTAGCCAGCTCCCTGCAGACTGTGACTCTAGGAAGGCCTCTTTGGCGCTACTCTCCCTAAAGCTGCTTGGACTTTCCTCACTGAGTGAGGAGGGCATGGCGCTGCCCTTTAGGGGTGTGGCCTTCTCACAATTTTTCTGGGGCTCTTACATAGGTGATAATGGTCAAATGCATTTCCTCCCAGACCTGAGATTTTGAGAAATCTTAAGCAAAGGAAGGGGGCGTGGGGCAGTGGCAAGAGACAGAGAGGAGACCAGACAGAAAGATATGGGACATGGGATGGTCAGTGCCAGTCATGTGAGTAGTTAGGTTTTCTGACAGCACAGTACAAGAAGCAACAGCAGCTAAGGGTAGAGTATTTCAGGCTCCCTGGGAAGAGCCGGGAAAGAAACAGCCTTTGCCACCCTTTCTTTCAGTTACGTTTATGATGGTCACATCTTCTGCTGCTGGGGAAAGGCCAGCATTGGGAGCCCATTAGCTCTGATGGATGGAACAAGGAACTGATGTTAGAGCAGGTAGGAGATGACGAAAAGGAACATCCTGGGCAAATTATAAGGTTTCATGGCAGATGGTTCATCAATTGTCCCTCAAGTGTGACATCCTGTAAGATGTCTGACCCTCAAAAGATGCCCAACTGTTTGACTCTTGAGGCTCTTACAGAACAAGTCTGTGGTTGATGGGACAAAACTGGAGAAAGGAATTCTTCCAACATTAGTGTTTACTGTGCAAAGAACAGTGAAAATCACTGCCCTGGGCGTTTTAGAAGAGCTGCCTTCTAGTCCTGGACCCAGTGCTACTAATTGCATCTCCTTGGGCTAATTGCCTACTTACTTGGAAGTCTAATTTCCTCATTTTGTTTTAATGCTTGCCTTATATTATTAATAAAGAGAGAATGATCAAAGAAATACCCAATCTTTATTAACCAGACCACTAGGCCTCATTGCTCTCCCTCCATTCCTCCACAGTTCCCTCTCTCCCTGTTTTCCTCCTCCCTCTCTCCTCTTGCGGATGAAGATTTTCTTCCGTCAACCTTTGTGTACCACCAATGCAGGCTGGAGGGTATCATCAAGAATCTGCGCTCTTCAAAGGCCTGTAGTCCACTTCCAGTCACCATCTCTGAGAATGAGCCTCATGTCTAGTAAGAGAGACCAAGCAAGGCAGTTAAGCCCCGCCCTGCACACGGAACATATATGAATGAATGCAGCTTTGCATTGGCACATGTTCAGTGTCCGAACTCAATGGAAAAGCCCAAGGATGGTGTTCCCTACTAGGACTTGCCTTAAGTTGGGAACTCAGGATCAGACATCTCCCTCCGAGTGAGCGCTAAACTGTGAGACCTCTTTCACGGCTTTGAGGTCATCCAGTGAAAAGAAGTGAGCTTTCCCCATCAGAGGAACTGTCTTGGCATAAAGCCCATTTCTGTTTGCCAGTCATCTGATCATGATATCTAAATAATAATAATAATAATAATTTTAAATTAAAAAATTAAATGCTTAGTAAGTAACTGGAAACTTGGTTTGGGACTGTGGCTCTGCCCCAAGTAGAATGCGTAAATCCTTACTCTTCATCTCTGAGTCTTGGTGTGTCATTGTTCAACTGTTTGGGCCAAGGGACCTTTAAGAGGCCTGGCAAGGCTCTGAACAATATATGAATTTGTCATCTACACCTGTGATGACCTCTGTCTTTAATCAGGTGGCAAATTCTACTTACAAGACATAGCTTGGACTATCTACAAAGCAACCATAGCCAAGTGCATGTAAATTGGCATGGAATATTCCAGCGAATCCCCTCTGAGAACTACTCCCCGGCATGACAAACAGCATGGCCCCTCTCCTTTTCCACAGAGTGAGGCTCTGTTTTGCACAAGATGGTGTTTATAGCATGCCATTTTTAAAAACTTTCAGCTCTGTCAAAAACTGTGGCATGTTTACATATTCACAAAACAAAACGAAACTGTGACTTGGGTTTTACAGTATACATCGGCACTGGATTTCATGCACTATAAATTTACTCAGTCTGAAATGTTTTAGACCTGAAGAGAAATGAAATGTCTCTCTCTGGGATTCGAGACATTCCAGTGTGATTTTTGAACTGCTACCTACAGGAGCATATCGTGTGTGGGGAGGGGGCGGGTAATGGTGGGCACTCATCCCTCGGCTTCCCGATACTGCACCACTGGTTACAGAGGAGGGCCCTTTGTGCCTTCAAAGGGAAACAAGGGCTGTCCAAACTTATTTTTCTACATGAAAGATAGTTAGCTCTCTGATGTATGGAACCTGTAGTCCTCTTACAGGCTGGCTTTAAAGATGGCAACTTCTGCCAAAGCAGGCGCTTGACATGCTCAGTCTGTCCACCCTCCTCTGCTCGCTCCAGCTTGCTGCCGGAGTCTTAGGGCAAAAGGTTAGATGGCAGATTAAAAGATTAAAACACATGTGGTGCTGCCATGTTCTCCAGCATGTATGCCTTTGGCAGCTGGAATAACTGAAAGAAACTCTCTCCAGGGGGATAAGCCTATGCAATTCATGACCGCGCCAGCTCTCGAGACTCTGAATGGTTCCAATTCTTTCCAGTTGAAATGGTTAAGAAGGTCTGCGTCTCCCCACCAAAGCCAAAGTTTACACTTCATTTTTCTCGGCACCTTAAAACAATATTGGAGCTCATTAAAAATCAACCCGGGGCACAAGAAGGGCAGCCTTCATTTAGGAGAAACTTTCCCCCTGTGCCGTTCTGGAAACTAGCACAATGCTGAGAGCAGGCACTTCTCCTGACTAGGTTTCCTCTAATGATTTCTGCAAAAGAACACTTGAGGAGGTGCCTGCCTGGCTGAGTGTGTGCACAGCAGACCCCGGGTCAATGAATGGGACCAGCCAGCTTAAAACGGCCCTAAATAATATATATTGACCACTTACCATGTGAAAGGACCATGACTTGCTTCTGTGTCATTGTGGCAGTGCTTAAAGGGGTCCATATGCCTTTGCGTTTCTCGCAATTTGTAGACAGCAAGAGAACAGATTATCGGTTTCTGCGTCTGTGGAATGGAAAGCTGAAACTAAAGTAGTTATCAGTTACATTCCAACCCCAAGGCCCTGGAGCTCTGAAAGGCTTCAGTTCCATTCCTAAGGCTTTGTAGTGGGACCACAAACGTGCAGCATTAGTCCCTGTCAATTAATACCCTGCCAAGGTCAACTGTCGTCTCCCCCACCGGGCTGCTTTTGCTCCTGGCCCGTGGCAACTGAAGCTGGGTACAAGAGTTTGGGCTCAGGGCTTATTCAAAACTACCAGACAATCAGTATCTGGCTGTGCGACTTTGAAGGATGGTTGACTTGAACCTTTTTGCTGAATATCCTTATCCATATAACAACACTAACAGCAATAATAGTAACTAACACTTTTTCAATATTATCTCTTGAGCCCCCTAGCTTCAAAAGTCAAAGGACAGTCGATTTGATCCTTGGATGTGCGGGTTACTGATTAGATATCACTTGTGTCTTAGATTTATCACTTCCAAGTTGAAACATGAAGCATCTTGTGGTTTAGAGTGGTTGTACTGGCCAATCAAAAGGCAGGGCAGAACCATCTGATTTCCAGCTCACGAGGTTACAGGAAACATCACCTGACAAGCTAGACGTAAACCAGAGTGACCACAGAGAGGCTGCTTAAAAGCTTCCT
Organism: Alexandromys fortis; assembly: GCF_014885135.2. Lineage (NCBI taxonomy): Eukaryota > Metazoa > Chordata > Mammalia > Rodentia > Cricetidae > Alexandromys > Alexandromys fortis. Next base: position 2,104,360 of record NW_026068075.1, read on the forward strand.
TGCCCGGTTCTGATGCCATGCGGTGTGAGATTCCCACTCCTCACACCCACCTACTCATCTTGGGGTGGGAGGAAGGAAGAGATCCAACCCCTATCGCTTGCCTCAGATGCCCACCCCCAAGGTTTGGCAGCTTAGCATAGAATGTCACATAGAAAGAATAGACAGACTCAGAACCTCCGAGAATGCCATGTGGGCAGGAAGCAGGTCCTGAACGGGAAGCTAGGTAGGTAGCCTAAGCTTGTTAATCAATGGCAAACTTGTTTGCATGTGCCTTAAAGAAGTTGTATTCCTTCATGTCTCCTGCAACCCTGCCCCATCTACCTACCTCATGCACACACTAAAGAGGGTTTTCTCTAAAAGTTCCCCCCTCCTCCAAAACACTTGGGCTATTAATGAACCGGAACTCACAACATAATTTTAGAAGGCAAAAATAGAGGTGCTTGGGAAGTGCTGTAAGCTGCACAGGTTTTCATGATGCCAAGAAACTCGGTGGATTCTGGGTAGACTGGTGAACACGGGCCATAAAGCTTGGAATTTCACATCTTGTTAAAAAAATCTCAGTTTTCCCACAGTTTGCAAAACCCTTAATATTTATGTACTTTGAAACCTATGGGGCTTTGGGAAAGAGGGGAGTGACTTTTTTCAGTTGATACCCCCATGCGTGATTACATGAAAAACTCCATCTCAAGTTTGAATTCAGTCATAATATAAGTCTTTCTTTTTCATAGAAGAAAAAAAAAAACTGAATCATTTGTCTGTCCCATAAAGATATTACCATAAAGCACACTTCTGTTTTAGTGAAGGCCATTTGTGCTCTGAGAAGGTTCCCCATATCACAACCAACCCTCCCCCCCGGGGGGGGAGTTTGTTAAAAATGTTACTTTATACCCAGAGAACTAGTCTCTTTGTTGAGGTATGAAGAAGAGCTAAAACCTTTCCATGAAGAGCTGGATACAGCCACTTGTAACTTAAAGACTAGGCCATGTCTTGAGACACCTGCCATCGAGAATATTTGTTGTCTATGTGCCATAGAGCATGCGACACCTACCTAGAAAGTATAGTTCAGGACAGACACGCCTAGGCTGTGTCTTAATGGTCTTGGACCACCCTCATACTTGAGTTCCATCTTTGACAAAAACATTGCAGCTCATTAGGTGGGAATGAGACCTTCAGCCTGCTGCAGGTTGGTTTTCTGTTCAGAGATCCTTTTCTTAGACATGATACCCCCCTGCTAAGGAAAGAAGTTCATCTCTTGAATGACCGTAGAGCGTGTTGGTTATCCTATAGCTCTGTGAACCCCTAAGAACTGGTTCTGTCCCGCTTGGATCTCTGAGTGAACCAAGTCAAATGATAGCCCAGAGTATTAGCTTGAAAGGGGAAAGAGAGGTTCAGCGTCCACATGATTTGGGATTTCCAGTGTTGGGAAGACAATGAAATGCAATCATGGGTATCAATGCTCTGTGTAGCTCATTGTCTGCACATGTGATGCCTCTCACGTTTCACTAGATAAAGCTTGACGACTAAGCCACAAGACTGTTGTGGCAAATGTACCAAAACTAGAACATCTGAATGAGCGCGTCCACCCGCTTCAAAGTAGTCCCCTTGCGAAGCCCCAGTCTTTTTTAAAGAGGCTGTTGCACTGCTGATCACAGCATTTATGGAACTCCCCTTTGGGGACTGTCAATATATGAACCACACAAGAAAATCAATTCAAGCATCAACTGCAGGGCTGGAGGGATCTGGTCCCATCAGAGGCGTGTTTGCTTTTAATTCAATTTACCGTGCTTTTATTTAGCTGAGGCTCATATATTAATGTTGTTTGAACTGAAAGTCATCCTCCTTGCTTGGGCTGTGTTATTTGCATGCAGTGAGAGGATCATAGCATTTACTTCAGGCTTTTTTAGCTGAAGGTGGAGACCAGCCTCTCAGCATTAATGTTTCAAGCACATGTATACCCCCTACCGTTGGCTTAGTTTACTTAGTTTACTAACCACAACTCTGGTTTTCTATCACTCTCTATTACTCCAAAACCAAGGTAAGTTGTGTAAATACTGAACTTTCAGAAAAGAAATCGGAAGTAAACTATAGGTATAATAAAATTTTGCTCCTATTGATTTGGGTTAAGAAACTGTTTCCTTTCTTAAATTAACTTTTTATTGATCACTCCTGTGACCTTAACTGCTATGAGTTTGCTGGCCTTCCCCCACTTAAAATAAAATGGCCTTGATATTTATTTCCTCTATGAATCGTGTAGGAAAATCCTATGATGGCCTTTTGTGAACCAGTGGTCTCAAAGGAAAGTCAACATTTACAACTTGATCCTCAGAACTTTGTTCACAGAACGGGTCCCTGGATAGCGCCTGACAGAAATGGGCATCTGCAGAGATTCCCGATCAATACCAGCAGAATTTGGGGCTTTCTTTCCGAGAGCTTCACTTGATTGGAAAGACTTCTGATGGCTGACACCACACCTCTAGGCCAGAGATGATCCAGCTCCAATATGTAAGGGTGCGGCAGAATTCCCAAGAGAGGTCACTAAAGCACTGATTCCAGAGCTCTGAGACCCAAGTTTTGGAATAGCGGATGACTCAAGAAACTCCAAGCAGATGGTGGTGCGGGTTCTAGGTCCTCGCATCTAGAACCAACCACTCCTTTAATTTCTTCACAAAGCTTCAAGACCTGGGGTTTTGTCCCAGAAATGCAATGAGAAAACAAATGAAACAAAAACCCTTTTCCAGAATCAGAAGACACACATGTAAATGCCCTTATTTTAACTTGAGACATGACCTTGGGCCATGCTGTTCCTCTCAGAGTCTCCACATAACGCATAAGTGATGTCCCAAAGCCCTCCTAGCTATGGGCTTGAGGTGAGCAACTACCCGCTCTCCACAGGCAGGCCTTTCTACTTGACTGGAGTTCGTGAGTTCTTTCAAGGCTGGCTCAGTGTGCTATCCTGTGTTACTGGTTCCTAGGGGCTGTTAGGGCCTCTGCTTCTACAGTGGAGGCCTTGAATCAGATGAGTTGCTGCGGCAGCTCTTTCTTCTTACATGGACAATTCCGAGCTTCTGTGACTTCCACCTCGGATTCTTACTGCAGAAGAAGTCAACAGTAAAACAAAGAGCAAAGCACGCTTGCTCTTCACTCTTTTTTTTTTTTTTTTTTTTTTTTTTTGGTTTTTCGAGACAGGGTTTCTCTGTGGCTTTGGAGCCTGTCCTGGAACTAGCTCTGTAGACCAGGCTGGTCTCGAACTCACAGAGATCCGCCTGCATATTTTAATGGCCTTGATCTTCCCAGCCTCCTTTTAAAGCGGCCTGCGGCGTGAGAAGTCAGGTACAGCAGCTGAATGTAACCAGATCTTAAAATGCTCCATCACCAGTACCAAACGGTGTTTCTGTTACTAAATAGTGACATCTAGTGGCTCTTCATTATCAAAGAATAAGATGTACGTTTTTCGTGTTAGCTGCTCTGGCTGCCTTCATTCAATACTCTTTCATTAATCACTTACTTTATGTCAAACCTCCTGCTAGGCCCAGAGGAACTTATATCGATAAACAATACTTATTCTTTACTCTGTTAGTGCTCACAGCCCAAAAGGGGAGGCAGAAAAATCACTAGACAATCACAGCATATTGTAGTGATTGTCCCAGTAGGAGCATCCCAGGGCAACCGGGTAGAGGCAGGGAACTTATTTTGTCCAGAAAGGTTTTACGGAGGAGAAAACCTTTGAGTAAGTAGTGTGTCGTTTTCTAGGTGATGTGTGAAGGACAAGTAGAAAGAATGGGTACACTATATACAAAGGCAAGGGCCTTGTAAATCTTTAACTGGGATAAACCTGAACAATGAAAAGGATTTTTATATCCTTGGAGCATGACATATGGAACAGAATTTCCCATGTTGCCGTTTGGAAGATGAATGATTCTTTATTGTAAGGAGCTTGGTCTTGTAGAATGCTTAGTGATAGTCTAGATTCAACCCACTGAAAACCAATACTAACTGCTCCTTCTAGTTGCACCAATCAAAATCAATTTTGTTAGTTATCGGTATCCCAGAGTTAGCACAGTGAAAGGCATGCTCACAAGAGACTAGGCTGTGTAGCAAGAAGCCACATGAGTTTGTTAAGAGTTTCAAGAATTTATTTAGGTATAAAATAGGGGTAATCACTCACTGATACAGAATGGGTTGGCTGCTGCCGCTGATCCAGCTGCCTTCATCCAGTTGTTCTGTCCAGGGGTGAACAGCAAGCTACCTGCTCCATTCCAACCACCCAAGAGAACTCAGAAGCAAGAGAGGTAGAGACCTCTGTCACGTCCGCAAACAAGACCACGCCTTAGGATTCATAATCTCACAACAAGACTAGACAGAAAAAAAAAAAAGCTGGGCCCCAGCCACATGGCTAAGTCTAATGCAGAAGACCTGAGTTTTTATAATAACTTTGAGAGAGTATTATTGAGAGGGCTTACTGGGGAATGACAGGTCAGATGTAGATGTGGGACTGTGGGGAAGGAGCATAGGCCCGAATGCATACAAGTGGCCTAGGACACTGCTGTAGCAATCATCTAATACAGAAGTGATAAGGGCTTGCCATCCAGGGTGTGACGCAAAGGTTGGCTTTGAGAGACCTACTAAGACTCAGGATCAGCCAGTCATGGAGAATTGTTTAGATATAAATAATTCCTGAGGCAGAAGAGTTGGAGACTACACAGCTTTTTCTTTGGATCTTATTGTCTCCACAATTTCTTATCAACAACAGGACTGTATATGTGAAACAGGCTCGCAGCATGTTGAGCCCAGACAAACAGAACATACTTATCCACAAGTGAAGTGAAGTGAATTTGTTCATTATAGACGGGAAGCAAAGATCGAAAGCAACCAGGGTCCATTGTGAGCTGGTTTTTCAAGGCCCCAAAAAAGCCAGTCAGGGAGCATAGAGTTCAAATGTGCCTGTCAGAGCCAGGTGTGCTTCTGATGGCTATTAAGAGGCTGAGGCAGGAGGATCATGAGCTTCAGGCTAGTCTGGGCTATATACTGAGCTCCAGACTAACTTGAATATCTAGCAATACCGTCATAAAAATTAAGTATTTATTACTGCACTTAGACCACAGTAAAAGACCCCCACTTTTTTATCTTAGAAACTATATGTCTCTTTAAAAATGTTTGAAGTGCATTGCGCTTCTAGGGCAAAGGAACAAAGTCTGGGCAGGTCCTCCCTAACTCCAGACGTTTTGTTCCTTAGGAAGGACAGCAGCAAGATGGGAGCTCTTTCAGGCCAATCCTTCTTATCTCAAAATACTTATCTCAAAACGTGCATTCCAAGCACATTCTGCAGTAATCTCAAATGCTGCCTCCGAGAAACAAGAAAAGGTTGGCTTAATCCAAGGCCACCTGGAGAGCAGCTGTCCTGCAAAAGAAGGTGGTTAGCCTTGGGCTGTCCGGTGCCAGTGGAGGCACCATGGGTATACAGGTGCACTGAACGATCAGGCATTCCATTAACCCAGGAAACCGATGGAGAGTCTTGACTCCAATTTCACAATGTGAAACCTGTTCATTTTAATTAAATGACACGTTTGGTCGCAAGACAATGCTGTCTAATTATTGCTGAGAGAAACCAACTGTGTATGATTTTCCTGGGGATGAGCTTGCCTTCCTCTTTGAAAATTAAACCAGTCTGTTTCACAGTACCAGTTGGGTTTATACCAATCTGCAGGGAGGTTTTTAGTGAATGCCACAGACCTGCAATATTTTGTTCTATTTTAATCAGTGCCTGGATGCAGACATGGCCAAGAAGCAAGTGTGCTGAAAGTACTGGGGGGATATAATCAGAATCCAGATGCATTTTTTGAAAGGCTTGGGCTTCCTTTAAAAGGAATAAATTGAGCAAAGTCACAAGCAATCTACCCCCATCCAGCATGAGCAAGCTGAGTTTCAAAACTCAGCCATTCCCTGGGTTAATGGAATTCCTGATCTTTCAGCGCACCTGTGTGCCCATGGTGCCTCTAATGGCACAAGGCAGCCTAAGGCTGACCACCTTGGACCAGCAAGACAGTCTGGTGGTAAAGGACCTTACTGAGAAGTCTAGTAACCTGAGTTTGACCCCCTAGAGCACACATTGTAGAAGGACAGATTGTCCTCCTGAAAATTGTCCTCTGACTTCCACACAGGCGCCAATGTATGCTCGTGTTCAGTGTATACACACATGCACACACACACACACACACACACAAATAAGTAAATGAAAACGTAGAACAATTCTGTTTGCCCTGTCCGTGGTTTGGCTTGGCCTCCAAAAGGGCCATTGTGTTTGTGACTATCCTCCTTACTTTTGAGACAGGCTCTCTCACTAAACCCGGAGCTCATTGATTGAGCTAATCTGACTGGCCAGTGAATTCCATGTTTCCACCCATTTCTGCCTCCACAGTTCTGGAATTACAGACACACGCTGTACACCTGACTTTTTATGTGGATTCCCGGGATCGGAGCTCAAATCCTCATTTTTGTAAGGCAAGCACCTTCCCAAATGAGCCCTCTTCCCAGACCCCGGGATATTATGTTTACTTATTTTCCCACCCTCCAGCTACAAGGTAACTGCAGGGGCCAAGGAACACTGAAGACCAGTCCATTAGCACGTCTTCCTTTTCACCATTGGGTCTTCTTTTCAGCAGCATCTGGTGCTCCCAATTGAGCCCATCTAAGTCTCTGAGATGGTTTTTCCCTGGAAGGATGGAGCTATTAACATAATCTCCAGCTTTTTTTGCGACCTGAATCAAGGGAGTTGTGTGTGTGGTATAGTGTGGTGGTTGTGTGTGTGTGTGTGTGTGTGTGTGTGTGTGTGTGCAGCAGTGATAATACTACAGTGTGAAAATGGAGACTGCTCCCACTGCCCATGTCATGATTTCATACAGGTGACATTTGGTCAGAGGTATGTTGGATTACCGCCTGCAGAATTCAAGGACCTTGGAGAGGTCTCAGTCACTCCTTGTTTCCTCTTTTTGTGTGTGAGTGGTGCCTATAAAACAGTGATTGACACCCTAACCTTGGCAGTTGACTATATCTGGTCTGAAAGTTTAAGTCTGGGGGAAGGAAAGCCACAAACTTGGACTATGATGTGCCAGAAGATGTCACTGTAGACTTAAACCAGCGAAACAAATTAGGATAGGAGGGCTGTCAGCTATGCACGAAGGTGACTTCATTATACCTCGCCCCTGCCCGAGAGTCCCCATTGCAATGCATGCCTGCAAAAACTGGTTAAAAGGTTAATCCAAATGTGTCACTGGATTAAATAAATTTCTTTACTTTCTAACAATCAGGCTAATTGCTACTAAAATCTTGCCTTGTGGTTTGCTCCATAAATATGTTGTGAATGAACAAAGGAATGAATGAATGAAAAGAAAACTAGCCGTGGATGCCACATGATTGAAACACAGAGGCTAGAACCTAGGAACCGCTGAGATGGCAGAAGGCCCCGAGACTGAGTCGGGAGAAACCTTTGCTGTTGAATGTTGAATAGTCCAGGTAGTTGAGAAGGTCCTCTCTGGTGCTCTCTCAGAACATCCACAGTTCCTTCAGGTGGAAACGGCAAAATCAGAAAAGTTGCAAGCCATTCCTTGAGTTTCCTTTAAGAAATATACTCGGTTTTTATTGTTGACTTTTTACCACAAATATACCTTTCCAACAACCTCATCTCTCATCCACTGTATTGAATGACAATTCCTGTCTCAGCAAAAGCACAATTGCGGGGGAATTTCTCTATTTGGTTATGCCTAACCACATAGACCTTGATGTATCTGGGTTGTGGTCTATGAGTGTGTACGTACTATGATGTGTTTGAGTGTGTCAGCCAGTAAATTTAAATGTTTACTACTCTGCTGTTTATGTAGAGAACTTTATCTATTTGGAACTCAAAAGAAAAGATGGCCATCCAGCAAAGCTTCCACACTCGCTCTATTTGTTTAGTTGCTCAGTGAATAAAGAAAAAGAATATTTGGGATCTGACAGATTTAACTTTCCTATCCTGGGAATGGTACTATGTAAGCAGAGGTAGATGCTTGCAAATATGGTGTTGGCAGCTACATGCCTACTTTAGACCGTACTAACCACTGTGTTTACTTCTGGAGGCCCTGAAGCTCTGCAGGCCTCTACGGTCCATTTCTCTAACGAATGAGCCCTAATATTCTGGGAATAACCAGAATGGAGAGTATCTTGTCAAATAATTTTGGTGTGATTTTCTTTTTTTTTGTAGCATTTCCAGATTAGACCAGGTTATTGAAAAAGGCCTGTGCCTTGTTCATAAAGAAATGTTAGAATTTTACCTCCCTTATCAACGCCATCTCACTTCCACGAGCCATTCGCTTCAGCTGAGTCTTCATTTTGTCATTCATTTAATAGGGGTTAGGGGTTTGGAGTATAAAGTAAAATGGTTGCGTACTGGCCCAATAGGGCCATTGGGAAGAGAACAAAGGAGGGTAAAGCACAGGAAGGTTGTTATCCAGAGTCTAACACTTTGATGCCTGCTGTGGCTATAGTGTCAAGAGATTGGATAAATGAATCCCCTATGTGGTCATGCTAGTTGGCTATAAAGAGGGGACCACAGCACAGTTTGCAGGACAAATGCTACCAGATCTCTGTCATTCCTCTGCTGCATTCCTTAGTGGCCATGAACATCACAGGCCACCCACCTTCCTGACGGCACTTATGCCAGCTACACTTCTGACTGTTGCTCCTTATGCTTTGCCCATAGGAATTTCCACTACATCACCATCCTCCGAGATCCAGTGTCCCGGTACTTGAGTGAATGGAGGCATGTCCAGCGAGGGGCGACATGGAAAGCATCCCTGCATGTCTGTGATGGAAGGCCCCCAACCTCTGAAGAACTGCCCAGCTGCTACACCGGGGATGACTGGTCTGGCTGCCCTCTCAAAGAGTTCATGGACTGTCCCTATAATCTGGCCAACAACCGCCAAGTGCGCATGCTGTCTGACCTGACTCTAGTGGGCTGCTACAACCTCTCTGTCATGCCGGAAAAGCAAAGAAACAAGATTCTTCTGGAAAGCGCCAAGTCCAATCTGAAGCACATGGCATTCTTTGGCCTCACCGAGTTTCAGCGCAAGACCCAGTACCTGTTTGAGAAGACCTTCAACATGAACTTTATCTCGCCGTTTACTCAATACAATACCACTAGGGCCTCCAGCGTAGAGATCGATGAGGAAATCCAAAAGCGTATTGAGGAACTGAATTTTCTGGATATGGAGTTGTACAGCTATGCGAAAGACCTCTTTCTGCAAAGGTATCAGTTCATGAGGCAGAAGGAGCATCAGGATGCCAGGCGGAAGCGTCAGGAGCAGCGCAAGTTTCTGAAGGGAAGGTGGCTTCAGACCCATTTCCAGAGTCAGAGTCAGGGCCAGAACCAGAGTCCAGGTCAGAATCTGAGTCAGAATTCAAATCCCAACCCAAATCAGAACCTGACTCAGACTCCGAGTCAGAATCTGACTCAGAGATTCAATCCCAATTTGATCCAGAAGGAGAATCGGGGGAGGCAGAAGCAGGGCTCAGGCCGCAAGCAGAGTGGTAGCAGCAGCAACCGCACCAACGACTACATAGGCAGCGTAGAGACGTGGCGCTAACTGGTTCAGGAAGGGGTGTGTGCACTACTTCCCCAAGCACCACCAAAAAGATGGTGTATATCTAACAAGATGGAAATGTCCAAACACACCCTGCTTCCTTCATTTTGGAAGTTCAAAAAACAAGTGTAGATGTTGCCTTTACAGCTGCCTTTTGATTCAGTGTTACACCGTGTGTGGCTAAAGCAAATCTCAGTGTGTAATTAAATTGTCTTTTTTGGAGATGAACTATTTCTGCAATCCAAGAGCCAAACCAGACTCACCAGAAATTGCAGTTTAGATATTTTAAGAAGGTCTTAAATTAGGTATGGAGACACAAAGAAAACACGAAATGTGGCCATTTAAACTTATGGCTAAGAATCAGATTTTAAATGATTCCGGATACTCTGTTAAAACCCAATTTTGAAAGCCACCCCCACCCCCCGCCCGCCTGCCAGAGGGAAGTATAAGTAAAAACATGAGCAGACTAAAAGACACTCAAACCTTCCATTTCCTTCTTGTTTTAACAAGAAGTCTATTTAAACAGAAAAACAACTGATGATAAATTTTGCCAAACTGTAGAAAGTAAACAATTTCTCACTTAAATGTGGGTGGGTTTATGTAAAAATATGGCTTTTCAAATAGATTGGGATTCGTGTCTTGTAATTTAACAGATGTTTAAAATTTAAAATTTTTCTACCTTCTGCTGATTAAAAGGTTTTAAACAGGGTATATCTCATATTTACAAAGCATTTTTCCAAATGGAATACCAATGGAAAGATCCAGTTTCCAGATGGTTTCAGGGCACTGTAATTTCAACAATTTCAGTCTTTTTGGCGCTGCTTCTCATTCACTTTAATGCTTCTCCAAGTTGTGCTCATTCCAAATGAATCCATGTATAGAATTTTCCTTCATCATCTAAATGGTGTGTTTCTAAATCTCTTGTGGTATTTAATCCTGGATTAAAGTCAGGACTTTCTATAGAATTGTCTTATCAATGTCTGTGTAGTAAGGCCCTTAACAAGAAACTCTCAAGCAGAAGAATGTGTCTCTAAGTATTGCTGAACTTATTATTCTTGATCAAATTGAACTGAACCTGAATGTGAACTGTTTCTTATTTTGTTTGTTGTAATGTTTCCAGTTTGGCTGGCTATTTCTGGCCCATGGTTCTTTTGTGTTGAAAGATGTATACACAATAACGAGAGCAATTTTTTTTTCAAAGACAGTGATACTAAATTAGCACATTAGGATAGCCAGAGTTACTCAGTAATACCAGCAGTTGCCTCTGGATACTTGGGGTTAACACTTTTACCAGGTTTTTATTTATGAAAAAATCAGAAGTGAAGAATATTCTGCAGTGAAGCTAAGTTTCAAGAACATACAAGTTGAGGATAGTTTGGTAGTGTAAGTCTGTGTAATTGTACATTGATGGTATCAGTTGCAAATTGAACAAAGGAAGAATGATGTCCCCTCTGTGTTGCTAAACATCATACTGCTTGGCAATTTCCACTTCACGGCTGTTGCTATACTTCTATAAGAACTTACATTAGTCCTTTGGCTTTCAAGAGGGACATGCTTAGAAGTCATACGTAGCACAGTCTGCCCGAGTGCATAACCTGGTGTCATCTGTAATAATATGGCCACAAGTTGGACAAGAAGTTGAGTATCTGGGTCTGAAGGGGTTTTCTTGACTCTGAGCTCTATAACAATATCTACAGCTTTTTGTTTTGTGGTATTGCAGTGTTGAGGATGATGACACCTTAAAAACTGGAAGGAATTTTTAAAAGCACATCTTGAAGTCAAAGTGTTTTAGAATAAACCTATTTGGTGTACATTGTGTTCTTAAAATATTCTGTAGATCACTATGATATTTCAGTTTCTTTAGTTTTAATCGGAAATGTTTGCTCTTAAAACTGACAATGTTGGAAAGCAGGACGAAGTCTGAGCCAGTGGAAAAGCTCATTACAGAAAAAAATATGTGTTATTGCTGTGGTGTGCATGGTTTGCAGAGATTAAGTGCGTTTTCTCTGTCTCTACTGATTACTGTATATAGAGAATGGTATAAATAGACATTTTGTCAGCATCGTGTAAATCCCACGATTTCAAACTGTAAACATCTGTTCAGTGGTGTAGCTTTACAAGCCGTTCGCTGATTTTGTGTAATTTAACAATAGATGTGAAATAAACTTTCAACTGCAAGTTTTGAGCGCTCTCATGCTTTCAAGGTTTACAGCCACCAGGCCCTGTGACATCATAAGCAAACCAGAACTGGGATCTTTTCTCAGACACTGCTTTTCTTTACACTTGACAGCAAAGGATGAAAATGAGATGGTCCATTCTACTTCTTTTTGCCAAAATGGCTTTGTCATGCTTCCTCCTTGGAGGCCATGATTTGAGTAAACCAAAATTGTCCGTGAAATACAAGGTTTGCCATGCAAATGAAATCTCCCTGTGTTTTAATTTAAAGGTTATTATACTAGGTGCTTTCACGTGTAGTGGGATGCAAAAAGGAGAAATGCTCTTAATTGCCTACCTCTTCCTTTTATCCACAAGAAAAAGGTTAAAGGTAGATGTTAACATTTTGGCTTTGACCACAGTTTGCTCTAATTATATTCAGCATTCAGCATACACATTCCCCCCGCCCCCAAATCTTTGGGGTTAGGACTATGGGTAGAGATGATTTGTGCTAGCTCTTTCTCAAAGAGAATTTAAATATCCATTGCAAGGGATTAAAGGGGGAAAATCTACAAGTTCAGTGACTGTTAGTATCCTCTCCTTATAAACTGTTCTTGTGAAGTTTTCCATACCAACTGTTGAACAGTAACCCAGGAGACCAGACTTGGAGTACAGCTCAGATAAGTCCCCGGTTTCCAACCCTAGCATCACAGAAAAACGGTCAACTAAAGGTCTCCCTTATATGAAGGCCCCCATGCCTCCTGGGAATGGGGGATCTGAAGGACTAAACTGGAAACTGCTTGGTATATTAGTTAAATTTTTCTTGCTATGATTTATAAAACCCAAACTTTTACAAGCTTTTGCTCCGACTTAAAATTCCAGAGGGACACGTCCTTCATGGTGGAGAGGCTGACAGCATGCAACAGGCCTGGTAGCTAGAGTAGGATGCTGAGGTACATCTCCAGTGGCAAGCAAGAAGCGGAGAGAGAAAACTAGAAATGGGGAGAGGCTTTGAATCTCAAAGCTTTCTTCTAATGGCATACTTCCTCCAGCAAGGCTACACCACCTATACCTGCTCCAGACAACGCCACCAATTCAGACCAAGGGTTCAAATATGTGAAACTGTGGGGATTTGTCTTTACACCACACCATTTAGTAGATAAAAGTTAGCTCTATTTTTTGCTTGAGAGGAATGGGTACCATTAAAGAGCAGGGTAATACTCACTGAAGCGGAAAACACGCAAGTCTCCCTGACTGTAGGTAACTTCAAGACATCAAGGGAAACTGTGTCCTGAGAAAATGGGCTATCTGAGCCTGGAGGTAGAGTTGAAATGAAGAAATGACTGATTAACCTAGTCTCCCGAGGCTTGAGAACCTCCCTGTGAATTAGTTACTTTCTCCATGACTGTGAACTTAAAGGGACAATGTAAAGGAGGGAGGACACTCTTTTCTTTTGTGCTTTGAGGGTACAGTCCATCCTGGTGGCAGGGCTGTGAGGTTACTTGCTTACATCCCCACACCCAGGAAATTGAGATGGGACACGAAGCTGGGGCCAGCCTATAAACCTCAGGGTTCACCGCGGCAGCTCCTCACTTCCTCATCTGGGCCGCTCCTCTCAAATATCCCACAGTGCCTAAAACAACACCAGGAGCAGCCAGAGACCTCGTGGCCTACCACCTGAGTCCTGTGGGGCGGGGCGTTCAAACTCTCACACATTCAGAGTTATAGCAAAATAGGATCGGGGTGGAGTTGAAGTGGAGAATGATTTCCTTTTATGGGGATGAAAATAAGGCAAAAGCACAGCATCACAGGTTTGGAACAAGGGAATTATGGGACACTGCTGGCTGCCCACATGTGTGTAACCCATTTCTTTCTGGCATTGTCCTCACAGCATGGCCCCTGACGCTTATGTGGGGGGTGGGGGAAGGGAGAGAATAGTGCAACAGTTAGCTGGTACCTTCTTCCCTCTTTTCTTCACTGGAGATTGAACTAAACAAAGCCAGAGTGCTTATGGAGAATGATAACAAAACCCAAGGATGTGCTGACCCCCTACGTTGCCGCCAGGAGCTTGGATTTCTGATGGTTTACAGGGGGAGGAGGAAATATCTTGACACTTCGCTGAAGGAATTTGACTTTAGACACAAACATGGCCTCGTGCAGTCCTCAGACTTTCACAGATGCTCGAATCCCTGCAACCTTAAGGAGAAATGAATGTGTTACTGGAACGTAGCACAACCATCTCTTTGTTTTCTCAGGCTGCTTCTAATCTACAGCAGCAGGGGTCGTTAAAATGGAGCTCTGGAGCTTGGAATGTTTATTTTCTTGCCCTCTGGACAAGAAGTTGATTGACCCTGGAGCTGTAGAGCAAGTCCAAATTCCCTATGTATTGAAAACTTAGCAGAGTTTCCCAGAGTCTACGAGAACAGAAGTGTGAGTCAGAGGTCATGCTTCCTAAGCTGCAGTGGCTCCTGGGGCCCAAGAGTGGGGAGAAGCAGATCTTTACTCTCACAGCTGAAGCCACTGAAGCCAAGTACTGTGTCAACCAGTAGGAACAAACACGCAGGTCTTCAGCTGTGCCAGATGCTCTCAACATGTGTACCAGTTCTGAGAGGGGGGAGGGGAATCAGTTTGAACGTGTGCTTTTACGAATTAAACATCTATAAGTACTCGAGTAAGCACACAGTGAAATCACCACTCTGCAGCTCTCTTGGTCCTAATCACATTGAAATCCCCTCCCCTCCATCATCTTCTCTTCTCCCCTCCCCTCCCTCTTCTTTCTCTTTCCTCTCTTCCATAAGCAATACATATAAAATGAGGGAAATGAGTTTGCTCTCACTCTTACTCGATTCCCGTTTCTTGAAGCTCACCCGTGTCTCATGGTTTTCCTTATCAACTGGGACGACAGTGGATGTTATAGGTTGAGATCAAAGGTTTCAGCCACATACTGCCTGGGTTTGGTCCTAAGCTCTCCCCCAAATGGCAACTCTAATATCTGGATGAGTCATGACTATCTTAGTGTTTCTAGTTCCTTCTCTACCAACGGAGAAAGCAATAGCCAACACGTCAGACATTCCTTGCAGGAATTGGAGTAACAATCTGCAACACGTTTGCCATAGTAACAGAGGTGCAGCCAGCCTTGCATATACTTGTCAATAGAGTTAATATTACTGCTTGCAGCGTGACGGTTAAGTGGCTGCCCAATGTCCCTTTCTTCTGAGGTCAAGATTTGAAAACGCCAGGCTTTAAGGTGGCAGCCTAGCAGTATAGCTCTTACCTAGAATGCCCAAGGGCTTGAACTCTGTCCTCGGCACTCTCTGGGATGAATGAATAAAACTGTTAGTAAATAAAAAGTGAAAATTTTGCAAGAAATTAAGCAAAAACATAGACAATGTCCTATTGTCATTTAAATAAGAACCACTCTTTTGCTGGACATGGTGACTTATTCCTGTTATCTCGGCACTTGGGGGGGGGGGGACAGAGACATGAGGATTGCTTAAAGTTCAAGACTAATCAATACAATAAGTGAGTTACAAGTCATCCTGGGGTGGAGAGTGATGCATACTCTCCAAAATGATAAAAATATACTCATATAAAAATGGAATCTATATACTCATGATGGCACATCTACACATTAGAGTACTACTCATCAGTAAAAAGTAATGATGTCTTGAATTTTGCATGCAATGGACGGAATTAGAAAACATTATCCTGAGTGAGGTAACCCAGACCCCCAAAATAAATATGGTATGTACTCACTTATAAGTGGATACTAGTCATAAACAAAGGACAACGAGCCTATAGTTCAGGATCCTAGAGAAACTAAGTAATAAGGTGAACCCAGAGAAAAACATATATAGACCCCCCTGGAAATTGGAATCAGACAAAAATTTGGGAGCAGAGGATAGGGGTAGAAGGAAGGGGAGAAGGAAGGTTGAGGAGAACTTGAGGGAATGGGATAGTTGAGATGGAGGAAGGACAGATATGAGAGCAAGGAAAGAGATATCTTGATTGAGGGAGCCATTATGGAGTTAGCAAGAAACCTGGCTCTAGAATAATGCCCTAGAACCCACAGGGATGACCCCAGCTAAGACCCTAAGCAATCAATAGAGGAGAGGGTGTCTGAACTGACCTTACCCTGTAGTTAGACTGATGGTTATCTTAAATGTCACCATAGAACCTTCGTCCAAAAACAGATGGGGAACAGAGGCAATGACCCACACTGGAGCAATGGACTGAGCTCCCAAAATACAGTTGAAGAGTGGAAAGAATGAGAGTATGAGCAAGGAATTCAAGACCATGAGGGGGTCATCCACTGAGATAGTGTGCTTGAGCTAATGGTAGCTAACCAACTTCAACTGGACTGGGAGTGGACGAGCATGGGAACAACAAAGCCCCTCTGAAGAGGGTTGACAGTTGGGGCAGACTGAGGGGCCACTGAGAGTGACACGGGGATGTGTCTCTACTGCATATACCAGCTTCATGGGATCCTATTCTCTTTGGATGTAAACCTTGCTCAACCTAGATGTAGTAGGGAGGACCTTGGACTTTTCACAGGGCATGGTGCATGACACTCCCTTAGAGTTGGAGGGGTGGGGTTGGAGGGTCTGTGGAGGGAGGGGAGTGGGAGGAGAGGAGGAAGTGGGATTTGGATTGGTATTTTTTAAGTAATAATAATAAAAAATAAATAAAAATAAAAAACAAAAAATGTAATCTCTATATACTCAATAACATAATCTATATTCATATAACAATGTAATCTATATGCTCAAATAATAATGCAGTCTACATACTCATATAATAATATAATCTATATACTGATATAATAATGTAATCTATATATTCATCTTATATAAGCATGTGTATATATGATACTTATAAAAATATTTTTTAAAGAACGACATCTAAACTTTGAATGTGGCCAATGACACAAACATTCTGAAAGGCCTTATCCACTAAATGCCAAGTGAATCACCATCTCTCCAACAATAAAAAGGAACTCTTTGATAACCCTAGTTGATTTGGGACCTACTCTGTCACACTTTGGCAAGGAAAACTTATGACTTCATTCTTTCCCACCCATCTCTCCAGGCAGCATCTCCAGGGGTCGGGCTTATCTGACTGATGAGATCTGCAAGGGCCCCAAGGATGTAGCTGCCTCTGTAACAGGTCTGGCCTGGTTCCTGGAACTTCCAGACTCCAGGTCTCTATTCTAGATGAAAAGTATAAAATCAGGCATGGTGGTGGCGCATGCCTACAATCCCAGCACTCAGAAGGTAGGGGCAGGAGGATCTGATGTTCAAGGCCATCCTCTGCTACATAGAGATTTTGAAGCCAAACTGGGCTATTTTGTGAAATTCTGTTCCCTCAGAAATGATTATGTACTACCTAGGAGGGAGAAGTCAGAATAAACCATTAATAGCATAACTTAGCCAATCAGGTTGGTAGTTACAATGGATCTTTAGGAAAAACGACACAAGTCATTAAATTCAAGTACTTCACCTCACTTAGAGAAAAAAAAAGCCAGACAGTGGTGCTTTTAATCCCAGCACTGGGGAGGGAGGTGGATCTCAGAGTTCAAAGCCAGCCTGGTTACAGAGCAAATTTCATGGTAACAAGGGCTGCACAGAGAACCCAACCCTTTCTCAAAAAACCCAAACCAAAAGAAAGCACAAGTAAAAGCAAAACAAAACAAATAACAGCTTAATAATGTCATAATAAAATGACATTTGCTTCTATCTTATTTTCATTTTTATACTTCAGTCTTATTACTTTAAGGATGGCATAAGGTTTAATGATCATCAAGCTCCTTGTCTAGTCTTATTATATTTTATACTCATTCAGTTTTCTACTTATTATAATCTTGTTACTTTACTAATCTTGGTAAGCTTTGATGATGCCTACCTGGATCTAGGAAAGGTTAAACAGTTTTCATGACTTAGCCATGCTCTAAAGCAGTGGTTCCTAACCTTCCTAATGCTGTGAATCTTTAGTCCAGTTCTTCAGGTTGTGGTGATCCCAACCATAAAATGATTCCATTGATACTTGATAGCTGGAATTCTGCTTTTGTTATGAATCATAATATCTGATATATAGAAAACCTGAGAAAGGATTGGTTGACCCTAAAGGGTTCTTGACGCACAGGTTGTGAATCACTACTCTACTGACGTTCGTGTGACTTGGGAGTACCTGAAAGGTGTGAGATAGTGTGATAACATAGTTTGATAGGACTTAACTACTCTCTGGAACCAGGTTTAATTGACCTTTTCAGGGATGAATCCAAAACGCAAAAAAAAAAAAAAAAAAAAAAAGCAGTTTTCCCCCTGTGGTCTGAAGGTAGATGTCTGTCCCTAAAGCCACCCAGAGCAGGACCACTTGTCTGTATTGAGGCTTGTGAGAGCAAATAGCAGAGGCTTTATGAATTTGATTTAGATGCCACGAGACTGGATGGATACCGAAAGATGGATTGACAGAGTCAAATTTCCAAGCCCTTTCTCGAGCCCATTTCAGCTGAAAATAGGCTCCCCCAAACATGTAGGGATTTAGGAAGTGGCCTTCTTTGATTCCCCCTCCAGGCCACATGGATGACCACAACATCTTTGTCATTGTCCTTCCATTTTTAGGCCCTCTCTTCATCACCAGAGCCCTCTTTCTAAAACTGTTTCTTAAAATCAGATCCGTATCTCTGTGGCCTCAACCCCCCTCCTCCCCCATCATTCCCAGACTCCATTGCTCACATTCTGAAGTGGAATTAGAGATTGTCTTTCTGGGAGAGATCCCAGGAGAGTCTACATGCCCCAGTGCTTAGGAGAGCCACTGTCCTAACTCACAGGTTTTGGCTGCTCTCCCCTCTTCACAGACAAAATCTAGTCCCCTCGGCTGTGTGCCAAAGCACTACAATCTGGCACCTTTTCTTCCCAGGCACCCTACACAGTCACATCCTGCTGATCCTTTGCTCCTGTCTAAATGACCTGGCTCCTTCACCCAAGTATAGACCTTCCAAAGTGAATCGGAACAAGTTTGCCAGGTATCACTGTCTCTAATACTCTATGGAAAAAATTCTCCAATAAGCTGATTGTCCTCTTAATAGAGCTTTAGCAGACACTCACACTTGGGTCAGTAAGAAACAAGTGTCAATCACTTGGAGCAACAAGTGGAGTAGATAACAGTTTCCAACCCAGATTGAGTCAGTACAAAGCAAAGAAAGCCTACTTGTGATGTCACAGTTTGAGGGGCTGGAACCCCCAGTGGGTATGGAAACAACCGGAATTTTGATCATCATTCAACTTTGAGACCCATAGTTTGAACTTCATGTCCTAGTTGTTGTGCAGGCCAGTGAGGAAAGTCATCCTAGTTATGAGATTTTTTTAAAAAAATGATCTATGGACTATGCACCTGTTTATCATCTACTAACCTGGTTCTGGTCTTAGGGAGCATTTAATAGCCATGTGAAAATGAATAATTTCCTGTGAGGCTCACCCAGTTTTAAAAAGCTGAGAGGGGAGCTCAGAAAATGCTTCTCAAGCAATGTTTCCAAAGCCAAATATTGTGGCTCACACTGTTAACCCCAGCCCTTAAGAAGCTGAGGTAGGAGGAGTTCTGCAAGGACAGCCTGAGTCACAGAGTAAATCCAAGGCCAACTTGGCTTGTTCTACCTAGGTAGACTTTTGTCTCAAGACCAGCTAAATGAACAAACGGATTCCCAGCTGTGTGCCTTTCCCAAAAGCAAGATCCTTTCTGAACTGCCAGGATGAAGACAGCCGCTGTGCAAGAGGCTTTGTGCTCCGCTGGAGGTGCTTGGTGGGTCCTGCACTTGGGTCGAAGTTTCTAAATTCATGGGACCAGAGACAGCAACAACTACAACCACATTCTCCCGTAGGAAAACAGTTATTCAGTGCGGGCACCCCAAGAGATTAGGAGCCCAGTTTTGACTGTCCATTCTGGCTAGACATGAAGCGCTCACCTCTCAATGAGGTTAATAAGCATGACGGGGATATTAATATCTATTAATATCCACTGCATACAACGCTCTACTCACATCTTCATATAATGCTGGCAGCTACTTACTGAAAATTTGTCACAGCTCAGACACTCTATGAAGTCCTTCATACACACAGCTTCACTTAATAATCAGAACCACTTTATGAGGAAGGAAAATTGCTTCTCACAACTTATACAGGAGTGCGGCTAGGCCCATGGAACACTTAATTCATTAAACCACAACTTGGTATAAATCCAAAGCTCCATCTCTTTCGGTTATGTGTTATTTAAAGCGATTTTTTTTCTTATGGGACTTTTCAAATTTCTACAGAAGCAGAGGAGCACCAGGAATTTCTCCATCACTCAATGTCAGTATTATCAGTCTTTGCTTGAATTTAATTCCCTTCCCATTGCACATATTCCAAGCAAATTCTTCTCTAAAAGAAAAAAAAACACTAAAAAATAAGATAAAGGATATTCTCATAATATATGAAAGCAAGGTGAAGTTCTGGGAGGTATATTCAGGGGCCAAAGAAACAAAATGGTTTCTTTTCTTTATTTGTTTAAAAAGCCTTGAAAGCTTGGACCACCTGCCTCTGCCTCTAAAGTGCTGGGATTAAGGGTGTACATGACCTACAACCACAGGTACTAGATTTGGCAGTCACACGATTAGGAGTGAGAACCCTGGGTTTCACAGCCAGGGAAGTCAACTCCAAGGCCGTATCTGTACCCACTTGGATTTCTCTTCTGTAATTGAAGCTAAAGCACAGTAGTTTGGGGTGGAGGATCATGGAACTCTTAAGGTAGTCAGCATGGGAAAACATTCCTGGATGATCCAATAAATTAACACTGGGCTCTTTTCCAATTAGGTATACTCATAAAGTAACCAGTTTTCCTGAGGTTCTTTGAACTCCACACTCCTTATCACTTGCTCCTGGTCCCAGACATACCCATTCCACACTGGAGGAAAGGAGCAGCCTGGGGTCTTTATCACTGAAGAAACAACAGGGGATTCTAACCCTTGAACTCAATGTGATTGGTCCATAAGTACATTTTAAGGTCTTTCATATGGAAGTTAAAACACTTGGCTCTTGCTGCTGGACAGATGGCTCAGTGGTTAAGTACTGCTTTGGCAGAGGATCTGGGTTGAGTTTCCTTGACCCACATCAGGCATCTTGTAACTACCTATAGCTCCAGTTTCAAGGGATCCAGTGCCCTCTTCCGGCCTGCATGGGTGCCAGGCAGGCACACGATGCACATATGTGCATGAAAATACTCACATGTACACAATAACAACAGCCAAAGCTTGGCCCCTGGTGTCAGGATTTTTGACCAATACTACTAGACTTACATTTTCCCCTTCCCAAATTTTTGGTTCAACTCTAAACCATTAGAAAATTATTTTTCTGTGAAATAAAATGGTTTTGGTCTCCAGTCTGATTTAGGTTAGGCCCTGTGTACTTTACATGCTGTGATTTGTAATTAATTTTTTAAAGTTAGTATATAAATTAATGGCATATAAAGGAAATAGTATATAAAGAAGAAAAAAACACACACAAGGACATTTGCTTCTATCTCATTTGCATTTTACATTGCAGCCTTGGTGTGGGAAGTCTACATGTTGCTTTTATTGGTTAATGAATAAAGAAGCTGTTTCAGCCAATGACTTAGCAGAATATAGCTAGGCAGGAAAAACTAAACTGAATGCCGTGAGAAAGAAGGCAGAGTCAGGGAAATGCCATGTAGCCACCAGAGAGAAAAGACACAAGTCGCCAGCTGGAACCTTGGCAGTAGGCCACAAGCCTCATGGTAAAATATAAAATAATGAAAATGGGTTAATTTTAGATGTAAGAGCTAGCTGGGAATACACATAAATGATTGGCCAAGCAGTCATTTAAATAATATAGTTTCTGTGTGATTATTTCAGGAGTCTGGGCAGATGGGAAATGAACAAGCAGCCTCCTACAACACAGCCTTGTTGCTTTAAGGATACATTATAGAATTTTCACACATTATTTATCATTTTATCTTGTTTTCATTTCCATCCCCCAATGCCCTTCCTTTGTGCCCCATGCCCCTTCCCCCAGTTGCCTTCCTTACGTAGTTCCTCTCTCATTTCATATATACTGCATTTCTAATTAGAGTTCATCCCTACTCACTGTATCTACACTGCCTTTCAGGGCACTGAAGAAGGCTCTGCCTACATTATGGATGAGAGATATCTGGAGCAACATTCTTTTGAAAACCGTTGCTGAAGTTTCTTTCACCTCTAACACCATCATTGCACACATGGTTCATTTTCATTTGCCTGCATCACTGTACAGGTTTACTTTGAGGACTTCAGAGGGCAAATGACAGAACTGAGACGCAGCCCCACAGCTCTCAAGGTCTCCTGAGTGTACACAGAATTTCCCTCATGGTTAATAAGCAGACTGTTAGCATGTCTACTTTCCCTTTTGACCCACTGCTCCATTGACTATTTGTCTTTAGCCAAAAGCAAACTCTTTTCTCAGCTTCTTACTACAAGAGTGTAGGGGTCAGTAGGGCACAGTGTCTGGAGCCATTATCTTGGTCCTACCCACTTATCTTCTGTGTGACCTGGGATTAAGTGACTAATCCTTAATGTCCTCACTGCCAACTTGAAGTTATAATAGCATTTATTCTGTAGATTTGTCATGATCATTAAAGGAGCTAAAGCATGCAGAACACTTCTCCATTTGGAAAAATATTTTATTAAGTGTATGTTTGATATTATTTGCAAAAACTATGTGAAAGGCTTTTACGTAGTTTCATAAAAAGTGTTTTATTCCCTGCTACCTCACAAATAAATCACCCCTGTGGATTTCATTTTCTTTCTCAACAACCAAGCGGATAAAATATGGGTTACCTCTTGCCTGGACTAACTTTCTAAGGATTTATTCATGCAACTTATTTTTTCCAGCTTTTTAAAATTGATTTTTATTGAGCTTTACATTTTCTCTGCTCTCCTTCTTGTCTCTCCCCTCCCCTTCAACCCTCCCCCAAGCTCCCCTTGCCCCCAATTTACTCAGGAGATCTTGTCTTTTTCTACTTCCCATGTAGATTATCTATGTATGTCTCTCTTAGGGTCCTCATTGTTGTCTAAGTTCTCTGGGATTGTGATTTGTAGGCTGGTTTTCTTTGCATTATGTTTAAAAACCACAAATGAGTGAGCACATGTGATAATTGTCTTTCTGGGTCTGGGTTACGTTACTCAAAATGATGTTTTCTCTCTCCATCCATTTGCCTGCAAAATTCAAGATGTCATTATTTTTTTTCTGCTGTGTAGTACTCCATTGCATAAATGTACCACATTTTCCTTATCCATTCTTCAGTCGAGGGGCATTTAGGTTGTTTCCAGGTTCTGGCTATGACAAAAAATGCTGCTATGAACATAGTTGAGCACATGTCTTTTTGGCACAATTGAGAATCCTTTGGATATATACCCAAAAGTGGTATTATTGAGTCTTGAGGAAGGTTGTTTCCTAATTTTCTGAGAAATCACCACCCTGACATCCAAAGGGGCTATACCAGCTTGCATTCCCACCAGCAATGCAAAAGTGTCCCCTTTTCCCCACAACCTCTCCAGCATAAGTTGTCATCAGTGTTTTTGATCTTGTCCATTCTTACTGGTGTAAGATGGACTCTAAGAGTTGTTTTGATTTTCATTTCTCTGATGGCTGAGGATGTTGAGCATTTCCTTAAATGTCTTTCAACCATTTTAGATTCCTCTGTTGAGAGTTCTCAGTTTAGGTATGTACTCCATTTATTTTTATTTTTATTTTTTTTCTTCCTGACGGGGAGCTGGGTAGTGGACCCTATTTTCACTTTAGGTTATGGTGGTCTCAGTGGCTGACTGGTAGGTACAGGTGGCATAGGACTATTACTTTATTGCAAGGATTTTGAAACATAATTGGAGAGGAGAAGACACAAACTTCTGTGTCTTCTTTCCTTCTTCAATTACTTGTTCCAAAGTATTCCTGAAACAGTTGCTAAGGTGTTGCTTCATTGGTTAACACAAACCCATGTTTATGCTTCCTTTCTTCTCTACCTCATTTCCCTTTTCTTCCCCATTCTTGGTTTTGGAGAATGTACCTTTCCTAGGAAGGAGCCTACATGGTATCTGTGTTGCATAATTTTATCAGCCTCTGTGACTATGCTACAGTGTTCAGCAGCTTGGGAAACACTAGTATAGATATTGCTGTAAAGATATTTCATAAATGTAATACAGCATTCACATTATTATGTACTCCATTTTTTATTGGATTATTTGTTCTTTTGATGACCAATTTCTTGAGTTCTTTGTTTATTTTGGAGATCAGACCTCTGTCTGATGTGGGGTTGGTGAAGATCTTTTCCCAATCTTTAGGCTGTCATTTTGTCTTGTTGACCATGTCCTTTGCTTTACAGAAGCTTTTCAGTCTCAGGAGGCGAACTCCACAGGAGCAGGTACAGGTAATCGCTGAGGGAGTGGGCCAGAGACAGTGACTGGTGCAACTTATTTTTAAAGCAGAACTTTAGTGTGAGACAGTTTGATTGAATTAATAGAGGCAAACATTTCTAGCATGCAAGCAGTTTATTATTATTTCTAACTGATATGTTTTATTCATTCGGTACATTTTTTATGGAACGCCTACACTGTTTTCCTTGGTAACGTTTTACACTCATTGTATTCAGGTAAATCACCCAGTAGTCAAGCTCCCCATACCTGGAAGAAATGTTTCTGCACAGTGTCCCCGAGGAAAACATATTTCTACCTTGTATTTGTAGTTCCAAATTTTTATTACATTTCTTTATTGGGAGTGGACACGAGCGCTATGATGTGTGCATGGAAGTCAGGGGACAACTTGCTGGAGTTGATTCTCTCCCTCCACCATGTGGTGCCCTGAGATGGAACATGAGCTTTCCAGTTGGTGACAAGCACCTTGACTTGCTGAGGCATTTTACCAACCCCTCGACCTTTCTTTTTCTTTCACCCTAATAACAAAGGCAGTGTTTATTCCCAACAATATGAGCCATTATTAGTATTTTTTTTTGATTTTTCGAGACAGGGTTTCTCTGTAGCTTTTTGGTTCCTGTCCTGGAACTAGCTCTTGTAGACCAGGCTGGCCTCGAACTCACAGAGATCCACCTGCCTCTGCCTCCCGAGTGCTGGGATTAAAGGCGTGTGCCACCACATCCCGGCCATTATTAGTATTTAACAGATGCACACAGTATTCAATGCTCAGGACCCCACATTCCAGCCATGCTCTCTGCTTTCTCTGTAACAGTCACAATTTTCATCATTTCATTCCGCTGTCAGCCCGTGTTCCAGGCGTTGTACTAAATGTCATCAATGTGTCCTATGTTTCATTGTAATCCCCACTATAAACAAAGTCCACATACCTAATGAGTATATTTGAACATTAGCCGAATTCTTTAGTTTCACATCGAAGGGCCCTCAGGCCCTGAGCAAACCCCATGTCCACATTCCACTCCAGGCACCATCCCAAGGGTACCCTCTGAGATTCTGCCCCTTGCTCTTGTGTGTCACACTGTCTCTAAAGATTGAGTGCAAGCCGCTCTTCGCTTTCTATTGCATTCCTTCTCTCTCGCACACTGCCCTTCTGTACTGTTCTTGTATGCCCCCTGCCCAGTCACACACAACATACACAGCATCCACACACTGCTGTGTGGCTCTATCAAAGGAAGTTCCTTAAGGCATACGGTATTAGACAGGAACTGAAACCACAGGCTCAGCTAAGGGGAGGTGAAACTTTCCATTCTGCAGAGAAGCTCCCCGAGCTTAGAAATTAAATAACTCAGTCACTTCAGAAAGTCCCAGAACCTGACCTCCTCCCTTCTCAAGGGTATGTAAGCTATAAGGACTACTGAGAGACACTTCCGGATAATCTGAGGCGCCTGGAAGACCCTTAGAGCTGCCTGGAAAAGGGAGATCAGCCAAGCGGCCTAAAAGAAATAATCAAGTCGAGTCACCCAAAAGAAGTGGAAAGCAGCTGAGCTGCCTGGAGGAGGCTCAAGCCACTCCAGCTTCCTGAAAGAGACTCTCCAACCTGTTGAGGAGTCTGCAGTCTGTGCAGTGTGATCCAGGTTCCCAGCTTCTGTGAGCCTTGGCCGGTGATGGGGTGGGCTGTGGTGATGCAGAGGAAGGTGAGAACCGAAGGTAACAGAAAGAACATCTTCAGGGTGCTAAAGGAAGCCTCAGGAAGTGACATTTAAACTGAAACATAAAATGATGAAGAGGCGGTGAACATGCAAAAAGGCAACCTGTCGGGGGAGAGCGGAAACACATTTATGTTCAGAGAAAATGTTTGTTTAAAGAATTAAAGAATGGGTGTTAGGCTCTTAAAAGACTTATTCTGCTCAAAGGCTTTTGTTGTGAAGGGTTAGTTACCTACAATGGAGTTGTCACCCCTGTTACCCATGTTTTCTACTTTGGGGTTTCCTCCCTCGGCAGTCAGGGACTCCAATCAGTCTTTTAGGCAGTAGCTTTGAGGCTATAGCAAGTGCTTTCAGCAGAGGGCGCCCCAACTCAATCATCCTGTCATCCAATTTCCTGATGAGTCCAGAAGTGCGGGGCGAGTTGGCTGCTTGGCAATTCAACAACTCCTCCCTAGGAGGTTTCTTCCAGCTACGAGCAGCCTGTCACAAGACTGGCTAAGACCTTAGCCTGCCTGCCTCTCAGATACTTCGGAAATTTTGAGTGCGGTAGGTGTAGTGATGGTTGCGAGGTAGGGTGATTTTAGTCATTTCTATACAGCTGAGCCTAAGATGCATGGTCAAGAAAAGCAAGTGCCCATCTGTGCTTGGAGCCTTTCTAACAAATCTTACCACCACGGGTTGCCTTAAATTTTGTTTGTGTGTGCCCACCTAATTTTTCTTGATGAACTGTAAATGTATTGTTTTGGCTTGCCCACAGCAGCCCCTTGAGATGTGTATTGGGCTATTTTTTTTCCCTGTGGAAAAAATGAGTAGCGTTTTCATCACTGCATTGTATTTCTGATAAAACTTCACAGAGGTTAAAGGTAGCTTACAGGTTGGTCTGTGTTCTTTGTATGAGGCCCATCTGTAATGTAGCAGCAGAAGAAAACGTGCATCTAGCTATAAAGACATTGTGGAGGGGACAGTATTTGTGTCTGGGATTCGACAGCACACATCATAGGAGCTGGTGAACAATCTCTGTAACTAGTTGCTTGGTATCTCATGCTCAAGTTTGAAATGTATGTATGATCAAGAAGAGAAGATGGGCGTAAATTTGCAGCAATCAAGTGTGTGCCATAGAACCCAGAAAGACAGACTCAAATGTCAGAAATAGAAAGCTCTGTATGATAAATGGAAAGTTTGATCGGTCACAGACTCAGAGCAACAAGTTGAGCCAGCAGGTAAGTGCCAAGTGTGTGCACTGCAAATGGTCTGCAGCTGCCCACTGCCTTCCAAATCTCCCATCTTAGTCAGTTTGTTGATGAACCAGTCTAATCAGGGTTAGGGATGTAGGCCTAGCATTATATAAAGCCTGGAGTTCCATCCCCACTATGTCATGGCTAAAAAACAAACAAATCATTTAAATCAAAATATACAAGAAATATACACAATTTAGCCTAACTGTTACATGAGGGGCGGAGGGCTGTGTCCTACCGCCTGGCTAGCTCCGCCCACCTAAGGGCTGCCCTATCAAAAGGCCAAGGCAGTCTCTTTATTCAATCAATGAAAGCAATACAAATACGGAAGGACCTCCTACACCACCTAACTACTAGAATGCATTGCAAAGCCCAACACAAGGCCTGTGACTTAGGCCTTACTCTTGGGAGTCACTACACTCTTAAAAGTTCTTTACTTGTTTAGGGTGTGAGACAATGACCAGTTCTTACTGGCTTTTCCTAGGAGTGAGTTAAAATGTTTGATCGATCCAGCCTCAGTGTACTTGAGTGAAACTCTTTAAAATATGTCATACTGACATGCGTACTTGACATAATGTTATTTCTATTTGAAACAGTTAGGCTAAATTTTATTTTTGTTTAATATTTGTGTGTGTGTGTGCGTGCTGGGGATAAAGCCTGGGGCCTCACAGCATGGTAGAAACTCCTCTAGTTTGAGCTGCATGCCAGTCCTGGCTGCTGTTGTTTTACTGAGCTTGGGTGATTCTTACCGCTGAAACATCTCAGTAAACCTCAGGTGCTACGACTTATTAGGCCCCAGAGCAGCTGCTTCAAAGAAAGTTAACAGCTGCTGTAAGGTGCATATATCTATCCAATAGAGTGGCTCTCGACATGGGGGCCGTGACCCCCTCATGGGGTCCCCTGTCAGATATTTGCATTATGACTCATAACAGCAGAAAAATTCGAGTTCTGAAGTTACAGGGAAATAATGTTATGGTTGGGGGTCATCACAACCTGAGGAGCTGCATTCAAGGGTCTCAGCATTAAGAAGGTTGAGAACCACAGATCTAGGGAAATAGCAGTTTGGTGAAATACTTGTTCTACGTGCCCCTTTAGCTGACTTTCGGGATTTCTCATTGAGTCTTGAATACAGCTAAATAGTTGAGGCATTGGAGCAGCTGTGAGTAAGTGTACACATGCTATACCTGCAGGTAGTGGGCACGTGTGTGCGCACACACACACACACACACACACACACACACACGAGGGGGGATTGCAAAAGATCAACAGAGAAGAAAAATGGTGTGGAGACAGTGTTTGACAACAGGCCCTTTCTTTTCTGATTTGGCAGCTGATAAGAGAGAAAAACACAAGTTAGTGGGCAGCCTTTGCAAACTTTCAGCAGAGAGAATCTTGCCTGACAGTCTCATAGCAGAGAACTTGGCAGTTCATGGATATGGCCACACGGTGGCGAAGTGACCGTACATATGCTGCGCACTCCAGGGACAGGATTAAAACCCTCTAAATATTCAGCAGTCTTGCTCTTCCACATGGGATCGAAGCATTGAGAAGACAGCAAACGTGGAAGAGAGCCAGCAGTTTTAAGCATTGTGCCAAATACTGTCTACAGTGTTTGAGAATGAGGAAAATCTATTTACACTCATTCTTGGTTCTGAAATTCGGGTGAAAACCACAGGGTATAGAATCTGTAAATGTCAGTTAATTATGACTTCTTTACTTCCTCACTTATACAGCAAGCTAGTAAATTGTGGGACATATTGGTGCTTTTATATAGCAGATTCTGTTCCAGTTAGGTGTGCTCAGTGGCTGTGCGGTGGAATGGGACGCAGATGCCTCCTTCTCTAACCATGAACATTTCTCTTGCAGCCTGGTTATGAGGTTCATTTATTCTAGGCCATTTAAATCCTATGCAAATATATACTATATATATATATATATGTATAGCCTAGCAGCAGAAAATGGATTGCATATTTTCAAATAATTTGGGATGTCTGGTGTCTTGTCTGTTTGGAGGGTAACAGGGCAGACATAGACAGGTTCCTAGTACCACTTAACAGCATAATTGTTGAAGATAGGCATATGACCTGTAGGGCCTGGCTAAAATTTTAGTAAGGGTAGGATTTCAAGGTAATTGCAAGCTAACTTTAAGTAATTGAGGAGAAAAAAGGTAAATTCCGGCTTGACTACAATTTATTCCCTGGTTAGAAAAATGAGTTGCTTTACCAGAGTGAACAGAACAAGAAGTCTAACTTTTTATTGTTTTGGCTGCTTTTCTTCATGGAATGCCTTTGATAAAGACAGTTTTATTGTTACACTACACAAAAGACAAATGTACCAGAGAATAGCTGCCATACAACTAAGGGTTAATGTCCATAAAAGCAAATACTTCATATACATCAGTAAAAAGAGAAATAGCTCAACGGCCAAATAAAAGTAATTAAGGAGCAATTGACAAGAAAATACAAATAGCCAATTAACACTTGAAAATATGCTCAGTCACCCTAGCTATTTATAATAGGAAGGGCAGAGCCAAATACAGGCGGCCTCTCCTCCCTCTTAGATCAGAGAGAGAGAAACAATGGGAGGAAAATTAAAGTGTAAATGAGGGTTCTAGGTGGTGTAAAACCTTCATACTAAATTAGAATAGCAATTCTGCATGGAGTTCGGTGGATTCGAACAAAAACGCTGTGTTTGCTAAGAATTCAACTTTTAGGAATGTCTCCTCTCCTTTATAAATACTCTATACATGCCCATGTTTGTGTATACAAATATATTCATCATGATATTGTTCATATGAGAAAAAGCCAATAGAATTAGCTACGAACTAAATCACTCATGAATAAGCATGGGCTGTTAATACCATGCAACATGCCCCCGTCCAAAGAAACAAAGCCGAAGCACGTGTGTGGACGTTAGGTGATATTGAGTATATGTAATGAAAGAAACGTGTGTGTGTGTGTGTATGTGCATGTGTGTGTGTGTGTGCGTGCATGCAAATATACACATCTAACATAAAAAATCACCTGGAAACTGACAATACAATTCACTCTAAATCTGCGGTGGGTCTGTGGATTGTCAATGTGGAGGACCGCGACTGCGTTTCGCTTTCTAGCCCTCTTTCAGAGCTCATTCTTTTAGTTTTACTTTTAATTTTCATTGTGCATATTCACTGAATGAGGTTTTGTTATAGAAAGACATCCTCATACAAGTACACAGTGTGTGTTGAGCACCTCCCCCCACACCTCCTTACCCTCCCCTCTCCCCACCTCTCCCGTTAGTTTCCTTTGTTTCCCTAGACAGTAATGCTTCTCTTTATTTTTTCTTTTCCATATTCTAATAATGATCAGGTGTTAATGTATTACAAAACTCAAAACCCAAATTCACTTGAAAGATATTATTAGGTTTATAAAAGTAAAAGTTATAAATTCTCTTCTCCAAGCTTCGAATGTTGCTAAATAATCCTTAATTACAAACGCACAAAGCTCAGATCTACATGAGGTAGAAATTTACAGCTATGTGCTCCTGATGTCCCTAAAGTTTGTTCTTTTCAGGCAAATGAAAGTGAATTCACTTTCATTAGAAGATTTTTTTTTTCTTTTTTTGCCTGGCAGCTAGCAGCTGGCAGCTGGCAGTTACTCTCCAAGGAATCATGTCAAAGGCTGGGGTGAGCAGCAAGAAAAGTAACGAGAAAATTGTGTTTCCCTTTCCATCAGCCTCCTTTGTTGCCTTCACGGATTGGAGATTGTTTGGCTTTTCAGGTCCTTTCTCATCTTAGGGCTTTCCAAATCACATATATTTGATGTCATGTACTTTTTTTAGTGCTAGTCGTTAGAGCCCCGTGCTCTGGCTAGATCTGGACGTTTGGAGAAGATTTCAAGTTACTTTCCTGTGCTCCAGGGAAATCGCAGCCGAGCCAACTCCATGTTTTGCTTGCTAACTATCCTCTCTTCTGCTTTCTTCTGAAGGACTACGAATGACAGAATCTGTTTCCAAACCCATAAAATCATCCCGTCTTTCCCTATAGACCACCTGGGGGCTTTCTCTCCTGGCTTTTGGCTTGCTCAAAACCCTTTCACTCCTAAGTGACTTGTTCTTAACGCTCTTGATTCCAGAGTCTCCTGCATGTTCCTGTAGCACGGCAGCATTCTATTAAGGTCCCATGCACACCCAGCCCTTAGCTATGGACCCTCACAGGAAAAGAAAACTCAAATAAAAACATGCCATAATGAACGCTCCTCATTTCAGGTAATCACTCACCTTTTTTTGTTGAGAGGTCGCCTTAAACATATTCCTAAGACATATTTGGCCATTTGTAGCCCAGTGTACCGTTTTACAACAAGCCTCGAGATTGCTGCTCATACATCGCCATCAGATTCTGACCCGCAGTCGTATTTGTAAATGGCATTGCAGCCTTCTCCAGTAGCTCCCCTGATCTGTTCATCTCTAAGGAACTCCTTGCCAGAGGCCCCTCTGCCCTGCATCACTTACTTGCTCTCCGTCCTTCACTCCCCTGGTTCACATTTTGTCTGTATCTAGGAGGTGATGTATAGTAGAGATTAGTCTTCTCTCCTATACATTTCTAAATCCGCTTCCTTTTGCTTTGGGGGTCGAAGGATAAAATGGTTGCCATATTTCGTGCAATCTCACATCCCCAAGTTAAAAACTCTTTTCCTTTATCTTCCTGTAATTAGCAGGCTTATTTATCCTTCACCAGCTGAAGCATCGATGAAAATATTAATTGGTGTCAGCCTTAGGCCACAGGACCCAGTGTGCATCGCTCTCTCTGGTTCTTATTGAACTATCAAAACTGACTTTGTCAATATCATTCTCTAGCACCAATTGTGGCAGGTCGGAACCACATTTTTCAAGCTAGTTAATGAGTAGGTCATGGCCAAGAGCAGAATCAAAAGCCTTTCTAAAGTCAATACACATTATGTTGTACGGATTCCCAAATCCATTAAGTCTGTCATATTTTACTAGCAGAAATGGGATTACGTCAGCATGTGTTGTCCTTACCTTTCCCCACCACTTTATGGTTTATGAAAAAACAGTCTCATCTTGTTAGTGAATTGTCTTGCCATGATTAGGAAGACACTTGTATTAGCAAGTGGGGAATGCCTGGGAACATTTGGTCCAGGTTCTCTTGGATGAATACTAACAATCCTAGCAAATGTTTATACAATACTCACTAAGACATTTACTATCTGAAATCATTTAATCTTCATACATACTCAGTAGATGTCATCCTGACTTGACAAATGGAGAAACTCAGACCCAGTGAGTTCAATTAATCTCCCCAGGTTTACATAGTTAGTAAACATTGGTATGATATTTGAGCACAAGTAGTCTGCCAATGGGGCCTATATTCTTAATACCAATGTTTTGGTGCCTCATTAGTGGACAAAACATCAAAGCCCAGAGAACTAGTAAGTTAGTATCACGGTTGATAGTGATTCTCTGCTTAGTGAGCTTTCTATCCTTCTCACTGTAGCTTGTACATTTTGATTGTTAAATAGCTCACGAAGAATCAAAGTGCTGATGGGTGACTAGCCAGAACAGATAGCTCCCGTAGGAATGGTGCGGGAGAATTGTCTGTATTCTGTCAATTATATTTTAAATAAACGATGATAGCCAGGCAGGAAGTATAGGCAGAAAAACCAGACAGGAAATAGAGGTAGAGCAATGAGAACAGGAGAATGCTGGGAAGGAGGAAGTTCATTTCTCCCCAGTTCTGCCCAGATCAATGAAGAAGCAGGATGTGACCTGCCCCACTGAAAAAGGTACTGAGCCATGTAGCTAACATAGTTAAGAATAATGGGTTGATATTAGTTATAAGAGTTAGCAAGAAGCCTGAGCTAATGGGCCAATCAGTTTATAATCTTATGAAGACCTCTGTATCATTTTCTTTGGGACTTGCGGGCTGTGGGAACTGGGCAGGACAGAAACCCCAATAAGTATGCCCTCGATAGGAAAGCTCTTATCTCTATTACTAAAGGCAAGAATCTTAGTAATTTGTATAAAGTAGAGAGGTATTCCTTGTTCCCTGGCTCGACAGGACACAGGACACATGGCTGCATTGGTGTAACTAGTAATGTTGTTACTCACTGACACCACTCTCTCTAACACCTGAGCCTGCATTACTTTCTTTGTGTGCCATGGTACTGGTACCATAGGAGCCAGGCAAGAGCCTGGAGATTGAAAGACCACAAAAGAGACCTGGGTCAAGGAGATCAGCCAAATGCTGTTTATTCAAATTTAGGAAAACCATTAACTACCTAGCTGCTGCACAATGGAATACTCCCCCAGGCAGGTGGGAAATTACCACGCCCAAGGTGGAGTCAACAATGCCCTATAGCTAATCACCTGGCAGGGCAGAGGGAGCACAGGAACAAACAGGAAATGCTGGCTGGCCTGAAACTGTCCTCAGAATGAACCCCTGGGAACAGGGGTAGACCCATGGACCCTACAACTCCCCTCTTCTCTCTTTGCTCTAAAACAAATGAAGACTTTTTCCCTTCTTTTTTTATTAATTTATTTATTTATTAAAGATTTCTGTCTCTTCCCCACTGCTGCCTCCCTTTTCCCTCCCCCTCCCCCAATCAAGCCCCCCTCCCTCATCAGCCCAAAGAGCAATCAGGGTTCCCTGCCCTGTGGGAAGTCCAAGGACCACCCACCTCCATCCAGGTCTAGCATCCAAACTGCCTAGGCTCCCACAAAGCCAGTACGTGCAGTAGGATCAAAAACCCATTGCCATTGATCTTGAGTTCTCAGTAGTCCTCATTGTCCGCTATGTTCAGCGAGTCCGGGTTTATCCCAGGCTTTTTCAGACCCAGCACCCACACACTGAGACTTTTTCACTTCTTGCTACAGCATTGTTTCCAAAAGTGATTCATGTTTATTCATCTCTGGACACTCCCCTACCTATGGCATCATGCCCATTTCACAGAGAAGAAAACAATGATTAAAAAGTTCATTAGAGCCATAACAATGACCATGCACGATGACCTCAAAGTATAAACGCATTGTGTATGCAAGACTCCTGCTGAGGATCCAAAAAGCCACAATGAGTTTGGAGAACTGAAAGCTATCCAGAGCTGCTGGTGGGCTTCTGGGATGGTGGCGGGAAATGAGACTAGAGTAATGTGCAAGATCCAAGGCCTACAAGCCTACTCTCCGCTTTTGGAATCTATAATTATCCCAAGAAATGGAGTGAATAGGTAGAAGAAAGACGAGAGACAATGGTGACGTGGAGTTTCTAGAAAGCAATAATTCAAACTTACTGCAGTTTCTCTAGGTGACTCATCCATCAATGCAGATACTTGAATAGGTTGTGCTCATTCACCTCAGGTTTATCAAGTGGCTTTGATTACTTTGAACTGGCCTTCCACATGGAATTTTCTTTCTTATTTTATTAATTTTTAAATGATTTTATGTGTGCCTGCCTCAGTGTGTGCACTTGTTCCCTCAGAGGTAAGTGAAAGGTGTCAGATCCCCTAGAACTAGAGTGAAAGGTGCTTTTGGGCTGCCATGCAAGTGCTGGGGATAGAACCCATGTCCTCTGGAAGAGCAACAAGTACTCTTAACTACTGAACCATGTCTCCAGGCCCTCTCACATCCAATGTTGATCAAATTCAATACCTATGCTGCTGTCAAATGGACTGTTCAACAGTACAGAATCAATCATGCCTTTTCATCAACACAAATACTTCCATTGTTCCCAATTACTTTAGGAGAAAGCCTAAATTCCCAAGCATAACATTCAAAGGCTTGTGTGGCTTGCATCTTGCTTATTCACTTTCTCCTTACCACTCCAGATGCCCAGCAGCGGCACTGAGAGTCTTCTGTGGTGGCACACGCCTTCAGTCCCAACCCTCTGGAAGCAGAGGCAGGTGGATCTTCGAGTCTGAAGCCAACCTTGGCTACCAAGTGAGTTCCAAGACAGCCAGAGCTACATAGGAAAACCCTGTCTCAAAAAACAAAATGAAACAAAATATATTAACTATTATTGCTGTCTTTGGGAAACAGGGAAAGTAGATATAACGTATTAATAACTTTGTTGCTACTACTGAATCCAAAAGGGAACAATCAATGGTCACTCCCAATTAAGTCAGGTAAGGGATCCAAATGCCCGAAAACTATGGCGACTTTAGCAGGGAGGCAGTAATTTCATTCTCAATGGTCAGAAGCCAGGCGAGAGACTGAAAGCTAAGACTGGGAGTGGGGGTTCTATGGGATAAAGCTTGCCTAGAGTACACTAGGCCCTGGGTTTATTTAACCTTCGGCACCTCAAAAAACTCAAGAAAAAAGAGGGGAAAAGCCACCAATGAGGTTGTTTATTAAATAGTGTTCGTGGTCTTATTTATTTGGGGAGAGCGGTGCTGGGAAGTAACCCAGGGCTGTGCAGATGTGAGGCAAGCGCTCTACTTCCAAGTCGCAAGTCTTGAGAAGCCACTTCATCACTTCATTCTTTCTCAGGGAGGCCAAGCCAGTGATGGTCATGCTTCAGTCTCTGGCTCGGAGTTTGGAAACAGAAAATACCTCCAAAGGATTGGGAAAAGTATCTTAAAAGTAATACATTTGAAAAATAGAAAAGCCTACAAAGTTTAAAACATTATATATCCATTGTTAATATTTCTGCATTTATCCTTCTACATTTTTCCTATGCACATGCAATTTTCTTTACAAAATAAAAATTATACTATAAATACAGGGCTTAAAATAAATTTGATTTTCTTCAATTAAAAACACAGCTTGAATATTTTTTCATGCCATTAAGTTGGAATATAACCTAATTTTCATAGTTGTCAAGATCTTCTGATTGTATAACCACAGACCTTGGTATGACGGAAGAGGGTGAAGTGCCCCTAGGAACCTGGTCTGTTTGTGCTAGGGCCTTGTAGATAGCGACATCTAGCCAGCTTTGAAAAAGGATGCTATTGAAACCTGGCTGGAGCCTAGGTAAAGTGGTTCAGGACTGCAGTCCCAGCAATGTGGGTGTCGAAGACGGGAGAACGACTGGTCCAAGGCCTGCCTGTACTAGCATGAGTTCAAGGTCAGCCTCTGCAAATTTATGAGACCCTGCCTCAAAACGAAATGTATGAAGAGGGCTTGAAACATAGCTCAGCGGTAGAGCACTTGCCTCGTACACGTGAGATCCTAGGTTTAATCCAAGCACCACAAAACAAACTAGAAATAAAGTAAACAAAAACCTGGAAGACTAGAACACTGACAATGGTACAACGTGACAGTGGTTTTAAGTGAGATCCTTAAACTGGTCCCCAGTTGGTGGTGTTGTTGGAAGGGGTTAGAGAGCCTTCAGGAGGTGCCGCCTTCCTGGAGGAAGGGGCAGCCGGTGGGTTGTGTAACCCATGATTCTGTTTATTCAGTCAGCTTCCTGCTCCAACTTCCTGCTCCAGCTTCCTGCTCCAACTTCCTGCTCCAGCTTCCTGCTCTACTGCCTCCTCTGCTATTAACCCCTGTTCCTCCGAAGAAGTGCAAACAAACTTCCTTCCTTCATGTTCTTGTGGTCATGGCATTTTGTCACTACAACTGAAAAGCAACGAATACAAATGTTATTTCTGTCACTATTTTTGTCTCTTGCACATCTTTCTCTGTCACTATCTGTGGTGACCGTGGTAGTGTACACAGATCTCCAACTGAGAAGCACAGAATGGACCACAGAGGCCCCAGCTGCCATGTTCAGAGTTCCTCTGTCAAGTTTAAATTCCCTCCTAGACTAATTTGGTCAGGTTTCCATGGCCGCCCGAGACCATTCCCAGTGTCTGGTTCTAGCCTTATTTTCACTCACGTTGGTTCCCTTCAGGGAAATTCTTCCACACATAACCCTTCCTTGGGACTCTAGTAGGATCAGCACTAAGAGCAGAACTCAGAAGGGGCCCAGATCAGAGTCTGCTGTAGATGTCTGTGTCCACTTACACAGGACCACAGTAGCAATCCTGAAACCCTCCGGATGCCGGATCACCTATCCTTAGCAGGAGCTGTTAGGCCTAGCTAAATTAAACTCGCCTCTTGGAAACTGATGAGTAAGGCTATGTAGAAAAGAAAAGCATTTAAAATTGTAAATGTTCTCTATCTCTTACAGCCTATGAAGCTCCAAGGCCAACTTCCGTTGTGTAGCTACATGGTAACCCTAATGATACGTAGCGTGAGACAGCCTGCTTTTGGCCATAGCTACTGCCCTCAGTAACAGCAATGGCCCTATTGATAATAATATTATAGACTAATATTTATCAATTTGTTCTAGGTACTGTAGTAAGCCCCATACATGAATCATGATGTCCTTTGTAGAGTTCATTATGTTTTGTTTCTTCAGGGAAGTTGTGTTTAGCGAAGGTCAAATAACTAATTAGTGGTAGCGTTCACAGTCACATTCATCTAATTTGACAACATCTGTTCTTAGCTATAAGAATCAGCACACCTGGAACTCCATCAAGCCAGCTTTACTTTTGCCAGTGGTGTGTCTAGGTCAGGATCTCACGCTTTGTTTACTTCACTTGCTTACTCAGAAGCGACCCTCCCTAGAGCTCTCTGCAAGGTTGGCAGCGGTGCTGAATACGATAGAGTTGGAGAAGGGATCTGGCACGAATTCTCATGCCAGAAAATTTGTGCCTAAGAAGACAGCAGCTGTGGTACAATCTTTTGTATCTAACTGGCAGAGAAACGGACTAGAAGAAAAAGTGTCCATTTTCTCTTTATGCTTGAAGATGTCACGTTCATGAAGAATCCAGGGAAGCAATCATACACAATAAACACAGCAAAGAAACATAAATGGTATCTAGTGGACTTCCCACAGTCTCGTTACCAAGAAAAAGTCCGGGATAGCTTTGTCTTAGAAACGGGTCTCCTCAGTTCCATTAACATCAGACATGACATTGTGATTGTCTTATTGCTGCCATTCCTTTGTGGTAGTTGAAGTTCTTTTATGACCCATGGGACACACTCAAATTAGTATAAAGTTACTAGCTCCACTCCTGACATCAGCTTAGCCTGCACCCAGACACACACTGAGCATGACTTGAGTCAGCTAGGAAACTGCTGAGTGCCCGTTTAACCACTCGGCTTACACCGGCAATGGGTATTCAATGCACTCTTAGCACCAAGGCTATTACAGAGCTGGAGATGGCCGTCCTAACTCACCCAGTGCCAAATTGCTGCTGCCTCTTTCTTCCCACTGCTACCGTGGCTGCTGCCGCTCAACTGTTCTCTTTCATCTCAGCTTCTCCGATGTTGTTGTGTGGAAACCAAGTTGGTAAACGTCATTGAGTTCCCTCCTGTTGACTCCAAAGTCAAAGGAGGCTCACGTCTGGGAAGTCACACCAATGTCAATAAACCAGAAGGGTAAGTTTGCAGCATTCAAGGTGACAGACCGTGGCACCAGTGTTCAAGAGGTTCTACATTCTGAGCCCAATAACTGGACTGGGCTCTGGTGAATTTCTAAGAGATGGGGATATTTGGGCTTTTTAACCTAGTCTCTTACTAGGTACATACATACTTCTTTTTCGTCTTTCCTCTTAGCCTCCCTTCCTTTCCTTCTTTTCTTTGCTTCATGGTGAGAGATAGACTCACCACGTAGCCTGAACTGGTGGTACTCATGAGCTTCCTGCTGCGTAAGTCACCACACCTGGAATATTGTGTACCCATCACCACTCATATATGTCTAAGCAAAGAAGGAAGAAGATGGAGAAATTAGGAAGTTCATGTTCACATCATCACCACCATTTTTTGTTACATATTAGCACCATGCCAAGCAATGGTACAAATTATCACGTATGGAGAGCAGTGCTCTAAGAGAGGTACCAGTCCCACCTTACATGCCATGGAGTTTGACCATTAGAGTGACTTAATAATTTGTCCAGGTTCATACATACGTAGTAAATGGGTAATCCAGTGCCTCACAACAGGATAACCATGTTTTGTTTGAGATTAAAATACACATAAATATAAAATAGTTATTATAAAAAATTTACTTCATGAAATATTCCTGAAGAAGATGGAACTTCATAAAATTTGAAAATAAATATCTTATTTATTTTCAATATGTGAGGCTTTTTATTTTTGAGATTGTAATTTAATTACAATGTTTCTCTCTTCCTTTTTCTCCCTCCAAATGCTCCTCCCCCTCACTCTCCTTATTTCCTCAATTGTAATTGAACACATATTTATATATGTATTTATATGTCCATGTATATCCCTAAATAAAACCTGTTGATTCCATATAATTTTTAATATTTATTTGTTCTCTATTTTCAGTTTGGCCATACTTTTGTAAGGGAAAACTGGACTGTGTGGTTCTGATGACTGAAAATTGTTGAAGGACGAATTTTACAAAATGTTCTATCATCTGTGTTTGGAAAAATGTACGTTTGTAGTTGTTCAGAATCAAGGTCTTTCTCTTTTTGCAATTTTGTGCAACATATCATTTAAAAAAATTATATTCTTCCTTTTGCCTGTTCTCTGAATTATCGAGGGGCATTTTTTTTAAAAAAAAAAGAAATTCTACTACGTTTGAGCTTTTCTACTCCGTTTTTATAGATATTTGCTTGCACATTTTGAAGACTATGGCATCCGTGAATACTAATTTGAAGCATTTCTAAGATTATAGTTATTATGCAGTAATCATCTTTAACAATATTTTAATAGTCACTAACTTGGCTAAATTACATTTCATTTCTTTAGCATGTTCGTGGCATGCATTATGTCTACATTTTACCTTAACCTTTATCTTTTTGATGTCTCTGCTATAAACAACACTGAGAGGGCCTCTTTTTTTTTTTTAACTAATCTACTCTGAGCATCCTTTTTGTTAGCTGAAGCTTTTAGTCCACTTACATTTCATGTACCTCTCAATCTATTTGGATTTCTATACCCTGTATTATTCTGTGTTTTCTATTGCCTGACCGAGCTGTATTCTTTCCATTTGCTCCGCTTGTTCCGTGCTTCTCTCATAATGACTGTGAATGGATTTGATTTATCATTCCACTTTCTTCTCTATCTAGCCATACACAGCTCTCATCATAGTTATTTTGAAAAGGCAACATGCATGCTAAGCTATCAAAAATATTAATTGTTTCATATTCTCTTGGCCACTTACCAGACTTCAGAACAGGAGCTTCATCTATTTCTCTACGAAGACAACTAGTTAGCTGTATGAATTGACGGATTGCAATATTAATTATTCTTTTAACCCTACAAGGAACTATAATTATAGAAGCAGCATTAGATATTCCACCTTGGATGACTCTGTGCTTAACCTTCTGTCACACACATCTCAGCAGGGCATGAAAACTGGAATGATGATTTCTCCGGGTTCAATAAGCCTTCTCACAGTTCAGTAGAACAGTAAGTCCTCAACTAGGCCCAGAGCCGAGGTCCAACCTTTACTCACATTCTGGTCTGATAGCAATAATTTTGTGTTCATTCTGATATGACCGTGAAGATGTTTTAAATATTTCATTCAAATATTTTAATTTATTTCAGTGTGTTTAAGGTAAGAGAGTCTGTTAGGAAACCACCAAAATTAGTTTGCCCTTGTTTTTTATTTCTGTCTTTTCCTGGCACCCTTGGATGCATCTGCTTCAAACTATTTTGACGTATTTCTTCCTTAGCCTTGAATTTACCTCATGAGAGTTTCTTTTCTGGGCTCCTTTATTTTCATCTCATTTGTGTGCCAAAATGAAAGAAAAATTGTGTCAAAATATGTAATAGTAATAAAAGGAATGCAGTCAAACCACAGAAGAATTCATAAATTATGATACAAAATTCCAGAATAAGCCAATGCCCTAATCTGATAAAGACTTTGAAACAAGTCCAACAACACTTTCAGAATTACAGCAAAAATTCCTTTCTACCTTTTTTCATCTTCTAGCTTTAACTTGCTTATTTTTTAAAACGCCACAAACATCCAAAAAAAGGAGAAAAGTCTAATTTTTTTTATTCTGTTGCTACAATGTAGTATTATTCGAGTCTCTTCCTGAAAGCTCAGTATTTGGTTATATTTTGGTTAACTACATACAGTAGGTGGGCTGGATATAGTTTGCAGTCTACAATATTTCTATATAATATTATATGACTCATTGATGAGTCTCAGGAATGTTATCTGTGTTTGAAATATGGCCTACTTGTCACTTGATTCAAAAATATATGTTAGGGGCTAGCAGGTTAGCTCCATGATAGAACACTTGCATGTGGAAGCAAACTTAACTCTAGTAAAGCAAAAATTAAAGTAAATAAATACTTATTAAGATAATGTAATATCTACATGAAAGGAAATGATTTAGAAAGATATTTTCAACTTCTAAGAGGTAAATACAACTCTTCATTTCCCTCATCCTTTCATAACCTTTATTTCTATGCTCATAGGATTTTCTTAGTTGCAGGTATAAGAAATACAAAGCTGAATTCTCCTTTTGAACCTTTCCAATGTTTCATAAATATTCTTTATTATTGTACAATTTCCTTTTTAGCAGATTATTTTTTATTACTTTATAAATAATACCAATCAAAGTTTCCACTTCCTCCCCTCCTCCCACTTCCCTCCCGCTCCCCCATTCACCCTCCCCCTCCAGTCCTAAGAGCAGTCAGGGTGCCCTGCCCTGTGGGAAGTCCAAGGCCCTCCCCCCTCCATCCAGGCTTAGGAAGGTGAGCATCCAAATAGAATAGGGTCCCAAAAAGTCTGCACATGCAGTAGAGACAAATCCCAGTGCCATTATCATTGGCTTCTCAGTGTGCCCCCATTATCAACCACATTCAGAGAGTCTGGTCTGATGACATGCTTGTTCAGTCCCAGTCCAGCTGGCCTTGGTGAGCTCCCATTAGCTCAGGCACACCGTCTCAGTGGGTGGACCAACCCCTCATGGTCTTGACTTCCTTGCTCATGTTCTCCCTTCTTCCGCTCTTTAACTGGACCTTGGGAGCTCATGTTGTATAATTTTCTATCAATAATTTACAATATCTGCATACTATTCTGCCAATCTGATTTCAAAAGTCTGCTCACTGTACTGTTTTTAAATGTGTTTGTGTAGCCATTTTTTTCTCCTTTTGAGCTAGTGCCTTAGGAGAAATTGATAGCAGTAAATTTACTAGCTGTGGTCTTGGTAATATTTAATAGCTTCGAATATAGATTGAGCCCTGGAAAAATGGTATCAACATGTAGTGACACCAGTGGCTGATGGCTTTACGTATCTCCCTTGACAGTGATAAAATATTATTTCCATTTCCTGTTTAATAATGTGTATAAATTGTGCGTTTATTCAATATATGATTATTGAACTCCTAGTGAATTAGGCATTATGCTAGGAGCTGTAAACACTGAGATGAATAAAATATGGACAATGCATTGAAGGAAGCCCCATCAGCACATATACATAGAAAAGAAGAGTGTGGTCAGAGCTATAACAGGGGCCTTACACACTTCTATGGAAACACAGATGAAGAATGAACTAATAGCTGAGCTTATTTTTCCTTTCTGAGGATACAGGCTGACCTATCATGAAAGCTTGTTCCTACAGAATACATAAAAAATTCCCCAAACCAAGCAGGATACCTTATATTAGTTTTTGGCTAAATGTGTATTTCCTTATTGTTTTCATTCCAACTGGACTTCTTCACTTGCAATCACTTTTGTTTGCACTATGGGCTGAATTGATTGCACGAAGTTTAAAAATAGCATTAATTTTAATATTTGTAGCAACGTAGTACTACAGTGCAAGAAAGTTACCAAAGACAGGGGTGCCACAGCAGGCCTCTGTCAAAAGATAGAAAGGAGATGCTAAGTTGGGACATGAAAGTGTTTGCAGGAAGACAAGAATGCCTATCTCCTTAAAAAAATTGGAAAGAAAGAGAAAGGAAGAAAGGAAGGAAGGAAGGAAGGAAAGAAATCTGTGATGGTCATGGTGACCGTGGGAGAAAGACAGGACACCATTTTAGGCATGATCAGTTCAGGCACACCTTGTTAACGGTATCACAAATGAAGGAAAGAATTCTGGCAAAGTAACTCTTCGCATCACAGAATGGGGAATGCTATGTGATGAATACATGAATAATCTAATAAGAAGAACAAAAAGGGAGCAGCTGTCAGGTACTTCCTAGGCAAGGAGAAGACTAGGGTGTGATGATTGCTGGCAAGCTGAGGAAATCTAGAGGCCAGCAAACTAGCAATGGGCTTTAGCCTTTGATCGGCCAGTGGATGCCATGTTTCACGAGTATTCCTTAGTGACCCTACCTTTCCACTAGTGACCAAACAGAGTACTGGACCCCAGAGCTACAAGGGCTGCGCCTTAAGGTTCTTGATTTCACATCTCTCATATTCCAAATGAGGAATAGTTGTCATTAGTTGTGATCATTAATACCGGTCGGCTTAGTGGAACTTTGGCGTAGGAGAAAAAAATAATTGGACTTCCTTACTCTTTGTTCTGTTTCCATTACGCCAATGGTCTCCAAGTTGAACATGAAGAGAATTAGTTGGAAGCACCATGGAGTGTTGGAGAAATGGATTGCAAGTAATTTCAGGGTGCATTTTGTAGTTGTAACCAGATGGGAATGAGTCATTTTTGTTGAATCTCTCAAGTATATGTGCTCTGACAAAGGCGAGCGCTAAAAGGAGCACACACGTGAAGAGGCCATTTAGCATCCCTCTCCTGGCTGCACTGGCACAGCCATTACTTTGTATTAAATAAGTAATATTCTGAGCAATCCACTTTCTCATCATTAAGGGCCATTAGGAACTCTTCTTTGTCATACATGTACCCTAATGGAGC
The DNA here is from genome assembly GCF_014885135.2 of Alexandromys fortis. Lineage (NCBI taxonomy): Eukaryota > Metazoa > Chordata > Mammalia > Rodentia > Cricetidae > Alexandromys > Alexandromys fortis. Next base: position 2,148,295 of record NW_026068075.1, read on the forward strand.
TCTAGCAATGCTTTTACTAAAGAGTTTCTAATTTTCAAAGGGAAAATGAGTAACACTGGATGCAGAATTTAGATTCTTCCTCTAAGTCTCTTTTAAATAGCCACCCCCTTCCCCTGTTCTCTGGGAAACAAAGCTACCGCAGGAGTTGAGCAGGAAGAACTTCTCTGGGTCCCCTCCCCTGGGTTGCAGTTCAGGCTTTGGTCACTGGGGTGCACACTCACTCCTCAATTGAAAGCTCACACTAGCCAGACAACTTGGGAGCCCATGCTGTTAATGACTAGATGCCCAAACCATTTAGTAGAGCAAGAGGCCACCAAGGAGACCTCTCTTAAGCCAGAGACCAACTCTGATCTGTTCTATTATTTCAAGAGATGTTTCTAGGCTAACCACCCAAATTGAGCAATAGTGAAGTGAGAATGTGGTTAGGTTGGCTATCACGAGCTGCTTGCTTTTTCTTTTTATCCTTATGGTAAAGCTTTTTGTGGGGGGGGGGGGTCAGAAGTCAGCTCCAAACTAATAGACACGAGAGAGGCAAGATTAACTACCTAGATGACTTCTAAGTAAGACTCAAAGAGATTTCCTCCTTCCTCCTTGTTTCCCTCATTTGTCTCCTCTTCAGTCTATTGCATTGGGTAAACTGGAAAGCTCTTTGAAACTGTAAGTTTCCTTTGATGTTTGCAAACTTTGGTGTGATTTATTGAGAGGATCATAGTGAATGTTCTAGCATGATCATCTGTGCAGTTACTTGTCTATAGATTCAAAGATAAGTAGGACCAAGGAATACATAACCAGGAGAAATTTGAGCCAAAAAGTATTAAATTTCATTTTCACTGACAAGTCTGTACAGAATGTACTTTGCTTCCTTGGCCATCTGGCTGTACATCAGTTGAAGTTTTGGTCCTGACATGATAATTAACAGTCAAGTAGACAGTTTTGGACAGATCTCGTTTCCTTTGCTAGGTCCAGGATTAGTGGATAATCCTGAGACTCTTCATTGTATGTTCTTGAAGCCTGTAAATGTTAAAGCCATCAGGCTCAGGGTACTTTGTGTGAGGTACAGAAGACAACTCCACTGGCAAATGCTTTTTAATTACCAGGGGATTGGTATCAGCTTTCCTATCTACCCGTTTGAGTTCCCATGTCTGCGCAGGTGCATCCTGTTGTGAGGTCAGAACCACTTAGGACAATGGTGACCTAAGGATGGCAGCCCTCCCTGCTCTGTGTCTCCTGCTGTACAAGATCCCAAAGAACTTGCCTTTAAGCAAACTCTAGCTCAACTGTGTAGATGGAGCTGCGGGCCGCTTCCCACCGCTCAGCTCCCTGCCACTGGCTAGCTTTACCCAAAATAATTATACAGAAACTGTATTCTTTTAAACAATGCTTGGCCCATTAGTTTTAACCTTCTTATTGGCTAGCTCTTACATATTGATCTAACCCATTTCTAATATTCTGTGTAGGACCACGAGCTGGCTTACCAGGAAAAATCTTAACCTGCGTCTGTCTGGAGTGGGAGAATCATGGCTACTGACTGACTCGGCTTCTCTCTCCCAGCATTCTGTTCAGTCTACTCCACCTATCTGAGCTGCTGTCCTATCAAAAGGGCCAAGGCAGTTTCTTTATTAACCAATAGACATATGACCCTCCTCCATGACAACTGGTTTGATTGTCCTATCCTTTTGACAAATATATGCTGTACACTGCTTTACCCTTGGCTCCTGTATCAGGCCCTGGCAACAGGCAAGGTAAGCCAACCAGCTAATGTGGAAGGCAGTTGAAAGGAAATTAAAGTGGCTGTTTTCATGTGAGAAGACCCAGAGAGATTTCACACATGACCTCACTACCTTTTCCTCACAGAGATGTCTCTTTCATTGCTTCTACAGTGAAAACAGATGGCTCCAGTTAAACGCCATGGAATCTGAGCCATGGTGTTGCTGCTAGCCCTGCCCATTGCTCTGATCTCACAAAGAGTGTCATGGAAACGAAGAGCAGATTCCATAGTGAAGTCCCAGTTAATACACTTGTTATGGTTTTTACTTCAGCTCCTATGTGATGGGACTTAGCATATGGATCACCTTGGGGAAGTAGTATTCCTAGTTCCTCACTTTCCTAAATGTCTTCACCAATAGACTCACTGGGGCTTGTGTCTGGGGCTATTCTTGACCTAAAGTGAGGAGAAGAAAAGATGGTACAAGAGTGGGTGATTATACATAAGGATCACAGAATGAAGATATTGGAAATTTTGTATTAATAATCCAGGGTGTCTGATCAGCTACGGCTGGAGAGTCAGCAGTTGATTAACAGAACAGCACAGCTGAAATGAAAACTTTGTTTTACTTGCACAATTGCTACTGGTCAGCTGAGGCTGAGGTCAGCATCACAGAGGCAAAATCTTCTCATTTCCTACTTATTTCCTTGGATACAACACATAGAAGCTGTAGTCCAGTGGAGCCCAGGATCAACCTTGAGCTGGTAACTGAACATGGTAATGTACAATAGCTTCCCAAGTGGCACTGGTTTCAAAGGTCTGAATGGGTCAAAAAAAAAAAAAAGGCAGCTAAAACTTGGCACCATGAGACGTCATTGATAAAGTTACAGCCTCAGTTTAAGTAGATGCCCCAGGATTGGAGAGGCCACGGAGATAAGTTGAGGCTCGGCACCATGAGCCAGGGTGAGAGTCCCTAACTGGAGCCTCTGAGAGGCTCGGGTGACGATGCAGCCCAGTTGCATTGTAGAGCTCAGCATTTTGGAAACTTCAGCATCATGGGATGACTGCCAAGATCAGCAGCATCTGTGGAGTAGAGCTAGCTTGAGTCTAGAAGACAAGCTGTGTGTGCTTCAGAGAGGGGAATCAGGAAAGTGGCTCAGGTACTTTGGAGCTCAGTGGATTATGAATAAGTTCCAGACAGCAAATGCTGAACTTCTTATACGGTTGGACTTTTGTTTTGCTTTGATTTGCTTATTCTTTGCTTGATTCTTTCCTCTTTGATAAAGAAAGTATTTAACTTGTTTTTGTGGTTTTAGAGAAGTTCACAGTTTAGACTTAGAACTTAGAGAAAATACCCCTGCTATATTGACCTGTGGAGCATTTTTTAAATTGATGGTTGATATGTGGAAGGAACAACTCACTGTGGCTAGTTACACCTCTGGGCTGCTGGTTCTGGATGCTATAAGAAAGCATACTGAGCAAGCCATGAGCAAACAAGTAAGCAGCATTTCTCCATAGCCTCTGCCTTGAGTTCCTGTCCTGACTTCCCCAGATGATGGATTACAAGGCATAATATGAAATAAACTCTTTCCTCCCCAAGTTTTTTTTGGGGGGGGGCATAGTGTGTGTGTGTGTGTGTGTGTGTGTGTGTGTGTGGTGTGGTGTGTTTGTGATTTTTCAATACAGTGTTTCTCTGTAGCTATGGAGCTTGTCCTGGAACTAGCTCTTATAGACCAGGCTGGCCTTGAACTCACAGAGATCAGCCCTGCCTCTGCCTCCCAAGTGCTAGGATTAAAGGCGTGCCCCAGCACCGCTCAGCTAAAGTATTTTATCACAGAAATCAAAACACCAAGACAGCTAGTAAGGCCTACCACATAAATATCCATCATACGGCCCTGAACCACCAGGGTCAGTATTGCCTTAAGCACTCATCTCAGATCCTCTGAATCCAGAACTTCCATTGAACAAAATCCTTCAGTTATTTGTTAGTGCAGAACATTAGCATGTGAGAACTTACTCTCTAGATAAGTTACTTACAAACATTTTCCTTCGTTTCTGTACATTAGACAATTGCTTCAGTATAGGACATATTTCCCTCCAGGTAGCAAGGTCACAAAGTGAGACAGCACTGGGATGCAGCTGCGTCACATTATGGTTTGGAACAGCCACTCTATTTAACTCACTTTCCCTAGAGATGGGTGAAATCCTTTATGAAGCTCAGAGCAGATCAGGTACCAAGAACCCAAGCCTTGGGTGGCTCTTTGTTTTTCAAAGGTTTTATTAGAGTAAAATGATAGTACATAATTATGAGGTACTGTGTGATGTTTTAATTGAATTGGAGAACTTAATGTTCCCACCTACTTAGCATCACTTTGTGTCTGGTGCCTGGAACATCTTCTCTTGTATCTATTCATTAAATACATCAGCAGCTCTCAACCTGGGGTCACAAGCCCTTTGGGGTCACACGTCAGATATTTACATTACAATTTAGATTAGTAGCAAATTTACAGGTATGAAGCAGCAACAACATAATTTTAGTGTTAGGAGTCACCACAGCATGAGGAATAGTATTAAAGGGTCGCAGCACTAGGGAGGTTGAGAACCATTCTAATTGTTATTACATTGTAATTGCAGCGTTATTGAGACCTATCTAGCATCTCCAGTGCGCTATAGACACCAGGGCTCTTTACTCCCATCCGTGTTTGCACACCCATTCTACAGTTCCACACTATCCTCTCTCCTCTACATCTCCACTCTCTTGTTACTACTATGCCATATTCTGGTTGATTAGGGGGGTTGGTCAAGACAGGGTCTCACTGTGTATCCCAAACTTGTCTGGATTGTGGATGCTCTTGCTTCAGCACTGGGGTTACAGGGAGGTATCACCTTGCCTGATGCCAAGTGATGCTTTAAAAACCATCCACAGTGAAATGGGAATGAACATGTAGAATTTGTCTTTCTGAGTCTGACTGATTTTGCCTAACGCAATGATCTCCATTTTCCTCTGTTTTCCTGAAAATGACATAATTTCATTCTTTTTATGGCTGACAAGTTCTTTGATTATATATAATGCAGTAACTTTATCCATTTATCTATTGATGGTCATGTAGGCTGTTCCAATAGCTAGGTTATTGTGAATAGCGAGGCAATAAACATGTGCAAATATCTCTGTAATATGTTGACTCAGAGTCTTTAGGTATATGCACAGCAGCACTATAAGTGGAGCAAATGTTAATTCTGTTTAGTTTCCTGAATAACCTCCATCTTGTTCTTTGTAGTGGCTGCCAACAGTACATGAAAATCCCTTTTATCAACATCCTTGCCAGCACTGTCGTTTACTGTCTTTTGGGCAATAGCCATTCTCACTAGGGTGAGATGATGCTTCATTAAGAGTTTTGATTTGTGTTTGCCCATGTTCCTGAATTTGTTAGCCATATTGAATTTCATCTTCTGAGAAATAACTATTCATATCCTCTACCCATTTTAAACTGGATCATCTGGGGTTTTTGTTGTTTTCTGGTATCAGGTTTGTTGTTTCTTTTATGAGGCAAGGTCTTATTAGGTAGGCCAGACTGGCCTCGAACTTGATATCCTCTTGACTCAGTGGCCTCCTTCCTGAGTGTTGGGATTACAGGCTTACCCAAATATGCCAGGTCTCAGTAGCAAGATTTATGTAAATTTACCATATATTCAAAATTTTAATGGTCAGACGAATTGGTTGAGTTTTTTTTCAACCTATAGGTTGTTGCCTCGCTCTGTTGTTTATTTGGCTATATAGAAGCCTTTTAATTTGTTACGAACCATTTTTTTGCTTCTATTTCCTGTGCTTTTAAGTCTTGTAAAAAGAAAAAAAGCACTGCGTAAACCAATGTGTTTTGAAACATTTTCCCTCACATTTCCTTCTAGTTTTAGGTCTTATATTAAGGTCCATTTTGATTTGATTTTGTATATATAGAGTGCTAGAGACATGTTTTTAATGTGTGACAATCCAGTGTCCCAGCACTGCTTGTTCAAGAAACTGTCTTTTCTCCTATGTTTTGGCACCTTTATCAAGAATCAGTTGACTGTAAATGTGTGGGATTATGTGGGTCCGCTGTTTTACCCCATGGAACAATGTTTATGATTGAATGCCAGTGCCATGTCCAGTGCCCCAGGATATCATCCTTGAGTCTGTGGCTTGCCGTTCTTTCCTAACAACCTAGTTCGTCAGGAGCTTTTTCTGCTGTTTGTATATCAGGCTCAAGGTGCCAGCTGCTAATATCTGCAGGTGGCTAATAGGAATGTTTACCCACCTACCTTTGAACAGCTTGGTAATCTTATCACTGTTGGTTATAGGAGAGTATTTTTTCTGCCAACAACATTCTTTCATCTTTAAAGAGCATTCTTTTCTGACCTTGACCGCCACTACTCCACACGTAGCACTTGGTGCCTGTGTTTTCTGCTTACCTCTGTGAAAAAACATACCTTTCCGAGTAGATTGCATCGAGCCAGTCACAAGAACGCCTATCTTCCCATGACTGTTTCTTATAAAGAAAATTGTATAGTAAGGTACCCATATTTAAATTTTGACAGATTCTAGAGCAGTGGTTCTCAACCTCCTTAATGCTGTGATCCTCATGTTGTGGTGACCCCAACCATAAAATTATTTTTATTGCTACTTCTTATCTAGAATTTTTCTATTATTATGAATCATAATGTAAATATTTGATATGCAGAATATTGGATATCGACCCGTTTAAAAGGGTCTTCCACATCCCCAGGGGTTCACTACACACAAGTTGAGAATCACTGATCTGGTACCTTCCAGCACTCAGCATCAAAAGTCCAGATGTCTCTGTTTGGTCTCACCAAACTTTGATTAATACCTCTGAAGCTATAACCTGGCCACGTTTTATTTGTTGGTATAAAGATCATAATGCTATGGAAAAGAAAACATGGCAAACAAAGGTAGAATCTTTAAATGAACAAGAACGAGAAAAGTTTAAAAAAGAAACCTTTCCTTTTCCAAGGAAGAAAATCAGGAGTGTCTTTTCCTCACATTATGAGTATAACTCTGTGTCCCCCAGTGCTGGGGTTTGAATGTGGTTTCTCCCTTCCACCAATCAAGAAGAAGTCTGAATTCCAATGGCGCAGTGTTGGAAAGCGGGGCTTTTAAGAGGTGATTAGGTCTTTAAGAGGTGATTAGATTGTTAAGAGGGATTAATGCCTTTCTTTTGAGACCGGGTTTAGTTCTCATGGGAATGGATTAATTGTTGCAAGTATGGGCTCTTATAAAGCAGCTCGCCTTTTTGTCCTCACCCACTCGTCCATTCATGCTTACTCAGCATTCTTGTGCACGCTCCCGCCACGGCACTCCGCTTGTCGTGTTATGGTGCAGCATGGGGTGTCCTGGCTCCAAGCAGCCACCTGATTTTAATATTTCTTAGCTCCAATCTCAAGCTACAGAAATTTCTCTTCTTTATAAATTATCTGCTCTTAGATATTTTGTTATAGCAACAGAGAATAAAACACACAGGCTGATTTACTTTCGAAATACTCGTGTGTGTAAGTGCATGTATGTTATGTGTATATTTGTATGCATGCGTTTTCTGTGTAAATTTGCATGTGTGGGGGTCTGAGGACAACATTGGGCATTTGTTTTTGTCATCTCTCTTGTTTGAGGCAGGGTCTCATTTTTGCTGTATCCACCAGGCATGCTGGCCCATGAACTCCTGTAGATTATCCAGTCTCTGCCTCCTGTCTCCTCTCGGAAGCATTGGAATTACAGGGGCTCATACTACCTGTCTGACTTACACGTGGATCTGTGGCTTTGAACTCAGGTCCTCACTCTTATGTGGCAAGTGCTTTTACTCACCGAGCCATTGTTCTAGCCCCCAAAAGATTTAGATTGTCCAGTGTCAACAACTTAGTATGAGATATTGACCCTGAACTCAGGATCCTCCTGCTCCATCTGCTACCATAGAAAGCACCTAATGTTCCTTATGTATTTGTATGAAAATGCATATATGAACCCAGTACCCAGTACTAATTAAAAAATCTTAAATAAAATAAGAATATGGTATAAACAGATGGTGTCTTAATTCTAGATCAATTTATTTCCTATATAATCTTGATGTTTTTGCTATTAATGGGAAATATGACATGGAGCTCATGCACCTGTCCAACCTATTTGGGAGTTCCTCCTCTTTTGAACAGTTCTTTCTATTTGCTTAATTTTCAGTGCTCTCTTCCTGCCTGTTCTATCTCCTACCGTAGAAGAGTTCCTCTGAGAAAAAAAAAAATATCCAGTGCTACACACTGCACTGCTGACCATTTGCATATGAGAAGGGAGGGCAAAGTTTAGCTAAAAAAGACAAATTTTAAGGCGCGATAGATGTGAAGCTCTATTGGCAGTGGGGCTTTTAGGTACCCTTTGGATCCCATCAATAGTTGCTTATATGTTTCTCCCATGGATAAGGTCAGCTTGGAGGAGAATGTTACCTGCCCCCACTTGCCTCATAAAGGAATTAGTAAGGATAAAATTAGGTCAGAGACGTTAAAGTGCTTTTGACGCAAATCAAATCAAAGCTTTGATTTTTTCCCCCAATCTAATCTATCCAGTGCCTTGGGCTCAGTTTCTTCCTCAGTCTCTCCATCTTTTAAAGTGAGACTGCTGTACTCTTGAACTTGTTTGCAAAGCTGTTATGTACAAAGGGGAACAAATGTATTCATTGTGATGCCAATGGATTAAGAGTGTGCGAGGCTTTAATGAGAACAATGGCATGACAGAAGTAACAAGTGGTTGCATGCAGCCTGCATTTCAATTGGTCTGGTACTAAGCAATGCCTAGGCAGGTGAAAATTTGGTACTTTGGAATCATTCATCAGAGAAATGGGTCTTCTTGTTGTGTTTAACGACTTAAGGAAACAGTTCTACTGTGTTTAAAAAAGAACCATTTTACCTGTTTTCTTTTCTTTTTAATTTTGTATGTATGTATGTATGTATGTATGTATATATGCATGTGTGTATGTATGTATTGTGTATGTGTGTGTATTATGTGTGTGCATGTATGTACATACGGGTGTATGTGTGTATGTACGTATGTATGTGTGTATGTATGTATGTATGTGTGCGTGTATGTATGTATGTGTGTGTATTATGTACGTATGTATTTAGTTCTCTCCCAGAAGTTTGCTAGCAACTGAAAGTTAGAGACATGAATTGGTTGACAAACATCCTCTTGTCTTTTCTAAATTAAGCTTTTGGTTTAAAGGCTCAGAGAAGAGAGGCCTTGGGATTTGGGCGGTGCCTCTCACAGCACAGATTGCTAGAGTGGGACGGCAAGGGTTACCACGGTTGAGAGTCACACATCCTAAGACAGACCACAAAATGAAAAGCTCAACCCCAAACATCCTGGTCTCATTATGTCTTCAATAGAGACTAGAACTCTGTCCATGACCCAGAACCAAGCCTGTGGTTGCTCCAGATGACATGGGCAGAAGGAGAAAAACTCCACTCTACAGTTCCTAGCAGCCACACAGGGAGGCAGACGATGTTGTTGTCATGCGACACAAATAACGAGTTTGCATGATTTATTCTTAAGGCATGGTCTTCCAGTCTATTGCATCAGAATAACACACTTCACTACAAATTCAGATTCCTGGACACCTTAACAAGGACTCTGACTCACGATCTCTTAGGATGGAACCAAGAAAACCATATTTTAAATAAAACCTGAACTCTCTGGCATAGAAACATATGCAATCCACTGTCCCCAGCAGACTGACTTTTTCAAGTATTGCTATAGGATAGTGGTCCTCAATTGCAGACACATAGAAAGATCACACAAAGGATACATAGATGATATCCATTGGCAGTACCACTGCAAGCGTTGCAACTCTGATGGAAAAGTATTCTAATAATCCGGAACCAAGGAATACCATAAAGTCACCTGCTCCAGGAAAAGCGTTCCCCAGTGTAACAGGCAAGGGAGGATTTCCCCAGGGAAGTTGTTATAGTTCTGCTCGGGTTCCCAGGAGTGCATCAACTCTGCTCCACTAGGGGAAGCTTTCCCCAGCCAGAGTGTTACAGCCCTGCTTCGCTCTGCCCAGGCTCTGTTTGCTGGGGTGAAAGAAGTCCCATCCAAACCTCATTCAAGAGCTTTATTAGGAGGGAAGAATCCAGGAGGGTGACTGTCCTGCCAGGGCTGAAAAAGGGCAGCAGCAAACTATGAACAAAACAGGTGCCGGGCTAATACAGGTCTCCTTAGGGCCAGAGTTTTTCCAGGGTGGACATTTTCAGAGTGGGACTCATTCACATTTCAATCCCTTGGGCTTGTATAAACTCAGATTGACCAGATCTTGTGCTCAGAGATTGGTTGGCTTTCTGGCTAGGAATTGGCTGGTTTTGTTCTCAGTTGGTCAGGCTCTCAGATTTGGCTCTGGTTTCAGGACCAAAGTATGTTTCTTTGGCTCTGGTCAGGGTACATTTCTTTGACAGGCCCCTTTCCCTACAACCACAGTAGTACTTTTAGAGTCACCGGTAGGATCACTAGCCCATTCTCAGTAGATTACAAAGGAAACACTCCGGGGTATTCAAAATACAGAGTCCCAGTATCCTAGCTAATCTGAAGTGTATATTGCCTGATAGGTTATGGATCTAAAAACCTAGAAAGGCCTTATTGCATGCTATATCTTGGGGGAAGCACCAATAAATCAAAGAGAAACTGATTGCTCTCAAGGGGTCTATAATCTTCATGGAGTGATAGACCTAGTGAACAAAATTAAGTTAAAGAAGTATTTATCTTTTTCTAGCTTCCCATGGCTGATGCTTTGAGTTCCCTGAAATAAAGATCTTGTCATTTGGCACCCCAGGGTATTACTTACTTTCAGGATCCCTTGCTTTACCGCCACTCTATCTTCTTATTCACAGCATCCTTTAAAAGGCCTGCAAATGAGAGTTCTTAGAAGTTATACCACTTTAAGATAATAGGGACATTCCTGAGTTTCTTCTCAAGCCCCAAAGAGTCCCTCAAGTATGGGTCACTTACTGTTTGGTCTCACTCCTCAAGAAATGGCCTATATTAGAACCAGAATATGCTCATAACAGCACAGTGATAGGATTCAGGCTCATGGGATTTCAATGATCTGCTCTTTTCCCTATGCCCAAAATATGGTTGGATCTTTAAATTCAGTACCCGAGAAAGCCTCTTTCTGTGACAGAATTCTATTGGATTTTATCTGGAGATTAAAGAGCTATTAACAATTCTAGTGTGGGTCAATGCATGGGATAATGTTTTCTCCACCCCACTTCAACAGAAGGATTTAATTAGAGGTAGGATTTTGCTGTTTAATCATTTGATGAAGAACATGGGCCATGTCCATTAAAGAGTTTAAAGTGACAAATTATGACAGCTTCGAACTGGCAGGACATTAAAAAATAATTCATTTGTAGCTTATATAAAATTGCCTGGATAAATTATCTCTGGATTATTAAGATGTGTTTCACAAAACATTATTTCATAAAAAAATTAAAGGGTTTTCAGTGACAATAACCTTGTTTAATTTGACATTAAAGAGGTCACAAATGAAGCATACATTCTTGGTACAAACCTGATCTTTTATACTTTTTTGAAACTTACATGTGTGAGAAAAAAAATTCTCAAGTTTTAATTCCTAGTTTGGAATAATGCTTTAAATGGGCAATTTGGGCACCCAGTTTTTCATTTAGTATTAAAGCTCATTGGTTAATACTTGGTTAATATGTTAATATTTGGTTGATATGTTCACAATGTTTAATTTACAGCAACCAGAAATATCTCCACTCTTCAAGAGAGAACTGACACAAGGCTTGGTTGTAAAAAAAAAAAAAAAAAAAAAAAAAAAAGGCCGGTTGTAGCAACAGAAGCAGCAAAGGTGGGAGTTGGGCAGAGTCCTTGGGCTACAGTGGCACTCATGACTGGGGGGAGTGAGCTACCCAAGGGCAAACTGGGAGAAGCAGAAGCTCATCTGAACATGAGTTAGAGGAGTTTTGTGTTGACAAATATGTGATCACAGTGATTAGCCTACTCACTTCCCCTGGCAAGCTTTATTTAGGTCCCACACTCAGAAAGCAGCAGTTATGAAGTGGTTCCAGGGCACAATAAGTATTCTCAATTTCACATTGTTCTAAACATGAAGAGGGCTTATGGGTTTTTGTCACAGTTTCACTGTGATATAATAGATTTATATTAAACACCCACACTGTAGTCATAATTCACTGAGATGTGTAATCCAGAGCATTTTTAATATTCTTGCCCCAAATACTCCTGATCATTGGCTCCAAACTTCCCTCTTTGTTAACAATGGAAATCATGACTCCATATTTACATTTTTTTGTTTAAAAATATTACTATTTATTTATTTGGCACGTGCATGCGAGCGTGTGTGTGGTCTATGTTTTTGGACACTTACATGCCAAAGTCCGTGTATGAAGGTCAGAGAACAGCTTGGGAGAGTCAATTCTCTTTTTTTTTTACCATGTTGGTCTTGGGCATCAAAACCAGATCATAAGCCTTAGTGGCAAAGTGCCTTTACTGCTCAACTATCTTACTGGTTCCTGTATTTAGTTTTTATAGTTTTGCTCATCATGGATATTTTATATAAACAGAATATGCAGTATGTGGCTTTTATGACTAGTTTCTTTCACCTTGCATTTCTTTAAGGCATATACAAATTGCTTCATGTATCAGTACTTCATGTCTTGGTGTGTGTGTATGCGTGTGTGGTGTCTGCTTGTTCATGCATGCACACGTGTGTAAGTCTAGATTCACATATGTGCATGTGGAAGCAAGAGGACAATCTTGGGTGTCATCAGCAGATGGCATCCACTTTGTTTGAAGACAGGTTCTCTCTCTGGGACTTACTCATTAGATCTGACTGCCTGATCAACTTCGGATTCTTGTGTTTATACAGCAAACTCTTTCCCAACTGCGCTATCTCCCCAGCCCACTTAATTTCTCTATAAGGCCAAATAATGTGCTGTTGTCTGGTTATGATACATTTTGCTTATTCTTCCATCACTTGATGAGCACTTACATTTGCACATCTTTTGGTCAATGCAAACCACATTGCTGTGTAACACTAGAATATAAGCTTTTCTGTGTACATGTACTTTCTTTCCTTCCCTCCTTTTCTCTCTCTCTCTCTCTCTCTCTCTCTCTCTCTCTCTCTCTCTCTCTCTCTCTTTCTTCCTTTCTTTCTTTCTTGTTATGTACCTGGAAGGTTTTTCTTATTCTGTTTATTTTTTAAATTTTTTATTTAGAAGTCTTTTCATTTTATATACTAAACACAGTTTTCCCTTCCTCCCCTCATCCCTCTTCCCCCCACCTCCCCAACATCCAACCTCCATCTACTGATCAGAAAGTGTAAGTCCTCCCATGGGGAGTCAGCAAAGTCTGGCACATTCAGTTGAGGCAGGACCAAGCCCCTCCCCTCTGTATCTAGGCTGAGCAAGGTATCCCTCCATAGGGAATGGGCTCTAAAGAGCCCATTCATGCATAGAGATAAATCCTGGTCCCATTGCCAGTGACCCCACAGACTGCCCAAGCCACAGAACTATCACCTACATTCAGAGGACTTGGTTCAGTCCTATGTAGGTTTCCCAGCTATCAGTCCAAAAACCAGTGAGCTCCCACTAGCTTGGGTCAGCTGTCGTTGTTGGTTTCCCTATCATGATCTTGACCCTTTGCTCATATCCTTCTTATCTTTGACTGGACTCAGGGAGCTTAGCCCAGTGCTTAGCTGTGGATCGCTGCATCTGCTTCCATCAGTTACTGGATGAAGGTTCTATGATGCCAATTAGGGTGGTCATCAATCTGATTATGAGGAAGGCCAGTTCAGGCACCTCTCCACTCTTGCTAGGAATCTTAGCTGAGATCATCATTGTGGATTCTTGGGAGTTTCCCTTGCACCAGATTACTCCCTAACCCTATAATGGTTCCCTCTATCAAGATATCTCTTTCCTTGTTCTCCCTCTCTGTCCCTCCCCCAGCTCAACCATTCCCTCATGATCCCCTCCCTTTCATGCCACCCTCCTCCTCCCAATTTACTCAGGAGATCTTACCTATTTTTCCTGCCCAGGGACATCCATACACATCTCTCTTAGTGTCCTCCTTGTTACCTAGCTTTTCAGGGGTTGTGGATTGTAGCCTGGTTATCATTTTATTTACATCTAATGTCCAGTTATGAGTGAGTACAAGACTCTGACATTAATTCTCACACCTATGAACACCTGAATTTTGACAAGCGAAAACTATACAATGTAAAAAAGAAAGCATCTCTCTTTTTTTGAGAAAGGATGTCTCTGTGTGTCTCTGGCTGTCCTGGAACCCATTCTGTAGACCAGGCTGGCATCAAACTCACAGAGATCTGCCTGCCTCTGCCTCCCTGAGTGCTAGGATTAAAAGCGTGCACCACCACCACCCAGCAAAGAAAACATCTTTAGCAAATGGTGCTGGCATAACTGGATGTTGACATGTAGAAGATTGCAAATAGATCCATATCTATTGCCATGCACAAAAGTCAAATCCAAGTAGATCAAAGACCTCAATGTAAATCCAATTACACTGAACCTGATAAAAGAGAAAGTGGGAAGTAGCCTTGAACACATTGGCACAGAAGACCACTTTGTAAATATAACATCAGTAGCACAGAATCTGAAAGCAATAAATGTGACCTCCTGAAAATGAGAAGCTTCTGTAAGGCAAAGAAAACAGTCAATAAGACAAAATACCAACCTACAGAATGGGAAAAAATGTTCACCAATCCCACATCTGACATAGGGCTGATCTCCAAAAGAACAAAAGAAAACTAGACATCAAAATACTAAATAATCCAATTAAAAATGGGGTACAGATCTAAACAGAGAATTCTCAACAGACGAAATTCAAATAGCCAAAAGACGTTTAAGGAATTGCTCAACACATGTAGCTATCAGGGAAATGCAAATAAAAGAGTCTGAAAATTTATTCTTTTTATTTAATTATTTTTTCATTTATATTATATACTGACCACAGTTTTCTCTCCCTTTTCTCCTCCTATTCCCTACCCAGACTCTCTTCTACCCCTCCCCATTCACTCTGCCTCAGGCTCCATTCAGAAAGAGGCAGGCCTCCTATGGTTTCGAACAAAGCAGGACATGTCTTTTGTCTTTTATGGGAACATATCATTCAGATCTAGAAGTGGAGTTGCTGACTCATATCAAACTCCATGTTTAGTATTTTAGTCAGTGAATTCTATGTTATGAGGTTTTGTTTTTTTTTAATTTCACATCACAGCCTTGGGTTCCCTTCCATCCTCTCCTCTAGAATTAACAGAGAATATGACATTTAAAATGTTTTAAGAGGTTAGGACTTTTCATGACAATGAGACACTTCTGCTCCTGGCAACACCAACTACTTTGAGAGGAATATGGGCATCTAAGAGGCTCCTTATTGAGTTTCTTAGCCATTTGGGCAAGAAACTGCTCTTTCCTGGACTGCTTGATGGTATTCTGTGTGAACTGGACATGCAGAACCCACAGAGAAATGACTGCTGAACTTGCCTAAAGGTGAGATGGTTCTTCAGGGTTCCTGCTTCATGAAAGAGTCTGCCAGACATTCTGTAGGACACAAAAGAAAGTTACTGACAAACTGCCAATATAAGTGGAACTGTCTTTGAAATTTCCTGCTTCATGGAAAAGTCTGCTGAATACTATGGGCCTGTCGACTAACGATGGGTACTCCAATGATACAGAAGAACTTTGGGTGACTGTTCAGAGAGCGAGATGTCTCTGTTAATTCTAGAGTTTTAGAAGTTGCTTACAATGCACTTCCTGTCTACTTAGGTAATATATCCTTCTGGAATATTTGATGGAGTTGAAGATATATAGTTATAATTATAGTTTTCCTTAATTATGATAAAAGATTAAATAGATATAAATATTGTAATATTAATAGATATAATTCTTGCTTGATACCTGTTTTTTTATATTTAATTTTACTATGCTAAAGTTAAAACCTTCCTTTTTTATTTAAACCGAAAAAAATGAGGTGATGTGGGATTTTCCTCTGTATGCTGTGATTACTGTTTGTTAATAAAGAAGCTGTTTTGGGCCTGTGATAGGGTAGAGCAGAACTAGAAAGGAAAAAGTAAACTGGATGCTGGGAGAAAGAATGTGGAGTCAGAAAGAAGCCATGTAGCCCTGCCAGAGACAGATGCTAGGACTTTACCTGGAAGCCACAGCCTCATGGCGATACACAGATTAATAGAAATAGGTTAAATTAAGATGTGAAGGTTAGTCAATAATCTAGAGCTAGTGAGCCAAGCAGTGATTTAAATAATATAGTTTCTGTGTGATTATTTTGGAAGTCCCAGTAAACAAACAAGTGGCCTCCTACAACATACAGGTAGGGAATCAGTTGTATTCTTATTTGCTACACTCACGGATAATGAAAGCTGGATTGCTACTAAAGAGTACCCAAGTCAAGTTCGAATGATGTGAAATCAA
This sequence comes from Alexandromys fortis, assembly GCF_014885135.2. Taxonomy (NCBI): domain Eukaryota; kingdom Metazoa; phylum Chordata; class Mammalia; order Rodentia; family Cricetidae; genus Alexandromys; species Alexandromys fortis. The sequence continues at coordinate 2,164,505 of NW_026068075.1, forward strand.
AGCAATGGTGGCAGAAGAGGGCTGGAAAATAATCTTGTCCAGCTTTGAGATTCTCTGTTCTCTTTAGGTGGTTACCACACTTTAGGTGGTCAGTATTAAGACTGTTAAATTGCATATTCACTGCATCTGTGTATTTGTATGTGCTTAGACTATAATGGTATTCATGAAATCCATTTTACAGGTGTAAACCAAGGCCTAGATCAATGGTTCTCAACCCTCCTAATGCTGTGACTCTTTAATATAGTTCCGCATGTTGTAGTGACCCCCAACCATAAAATTATTTTTATTGCAACATCATAACTGTAATTTTGCTGCTGTTATGAATCATAGCATAAATATCTAATCTGTAGGATATCTGGTATGTGATCCCAAAGAGTTGCAACCTACAGGTTGAGAACCACTGGTCTAGAGATTAAGAAACCAGTTTAAGGTAACAATTCACAGTAAGTTAGTAAAATTTAAAACTGTTCTGTTTAATTCCAGGGTATACCCTAAATACACACTATTTACCTAATCTGTAGCTTGATGAGAACTTGGTGATGGCTTCAGAGTCTTCTAGCCCCAACTGACGAATGAAGAATACACACACACACACACACACACACACACACACACACACACATCACTTTTGCTTCCATTAATTCTCACACTACTAATTACCAGGTGGCCTTGAAGGCATGAAGTCTCAAAATAATTTCATTTACTTCATTTATAGTATAGCCACATAGAAAGGAATAGTATTCTGCTTTCCTATTTATAGCTATGACAACTCTATGTTGGAAAATTTCTAAGGTAAGGAGATGGCAAAAGAAAGGGCCTTATGATTCATTCCCCTTGTATCTATTTTCTCTCCCAGCATCCCACATATTCTGTGTTTTGGCAATAGTGGTATTGGGTAGTCTTTTACACACACTGTGCTGGCTTTGATGTAGATTACTGTATTCAGCCAGTGATGACCTTGTTCTTTTTCTGTCTAAACAAGGACTTATCTCAGGCCACTTTCATGATTGTAAACCATGAGACTGTGCTTCCCTAAGCATCTAAGGGACACTGTCCTTTTCTCAATTCAGAATGTGTTCAGGGTCAAAGCCCCTTGGCAGAGAATATGTTCATCCTCCGTTCAAATTCATATTCCCTCAAATTCATGAAAATAGGTCTCAAACTGAACATTTCAGTGTCTCAAGGCTCTCATCCTTGTGTGTGTGTGTGTGTGTGTGTGTGAGAGAGAGAGAGAGAGAGAGAGAGAGAGAGAGAGAGAGAGAGAGAGAGAGAGAGAGAGAGAGAGAGATGTGGAGGGGGCACATGCGGGTGGTCCTTCATTCCTGGAAACACCCTCTAGATTTTTTTTCTCAGAATAATTTAAGTCATTCTGCTAACCTCAGCCATAAGATACTTATATTACTGGCTTCTGCTTTCCTGAGGCTTCTTCTAAGATAAAAAAAAAACACAGGACACTTTGTCTTTGCCACTTTCTCTATAGAACTTTTCCAGCCCAGCAGTCAATGCCTTTTTATCCAAGGTATGCCAGCACCGATTTCTTTCTTCAAATCTTTGCAGCCAGGTTGAATTATCATTCCTGATGTTCTGGCTTTATTTGCCCTTTTCTTTGCTTTACTAGCCCAGAGGAGACAGTCGTCATTGTCTTTCTAATCTGTATGTAGTCTTCTACTCACTAGTAAGGAGCAGGCATGTTTGCTTTCAAATTAGGAGCATAGAACCACAGTCGTCCAGTGGGGATGGTTGTTGAGGAAGGGCAGGGTGGGACTTTGAACATTTCAGTCTTCCAAATAACCAGGACAATACTGTTGTGCTGGAAAACATCACAGGCCTGCTAGAAGCACACAAAACTAGCTATCGAGTGTGCGATATGAGTTAATTGTGTACAACAAATATTTACTAGACTTTTTCAACTCGGGCCCGCCATTATGTCATAGATACTGGAAGTAACGTCAGTGAACAGAAACAAGAGATTGCTGCATCAGGTTCTATTGTGTTGTCTGTGGACAGATAAGTATCAGGTTCTGTTATGTGTCACGCCCTGTTCCAACACAAACATTGAGAAGCCATCACTGAACAAAGACAAGATAATGTTGAGCTCAAGGAGGTTATAGGCCAGCTGATAAAAGCTGGGAAGAACCAAAAAATACAAAAATCATCAAAGTATATGTTATTTAGATTCATAAAAGTACTATAGAGATTTCCACAAAAGCTGAAGCAGGGTTAAGGACACTGGTAATGCAGAGTGGATTGGATAGGTTGTTCTGTAGAACAGAATGGTCACAATAGATTTGATTAAGAAAGTTTCATTTGGGGCTGGAGTGATGACGAGGCTATTAAGAACACTTGTTGCTCTTTCAGAGGATTCAGGTTCAGTTAGCAGCATTCACAACCATCCATATTTCCAATTCCAGGGGATCCAACGGCGTCTTATAAACTTTGAAGGCTACATATGCAAACATTTGGGAAAAACACTGATACACATAGAAGAAAATAAATGAATCTTTAAAAAAATTAAAGAAAGTGACATTTGATGAAAAAGAACATGAGAAGAGTTAGCCATCCAAATATCCAGGGTAAGAATATGACATGCAGAAGGAAACCCTAGAAATAGTGCAAAATATATCATTTTAATCAATATAAAAAGCCTCACAGCCTACTTCTGCTACCACATCCAAAATACCCTTTCCATACCCCCACCATACACATTTTGTTGCATTATTTCATAGTGGTTACAAAAAATGGATGGTTCCTGAAATTGTCCTAAAAAGTACTTGCTTCCATGTGGACTGAGTTTTATTACTTTAAAATGGCATCTACTATGAAAAAAATTTTGTTTTGCTTTCTGTTTTTTATTTTTCTTTTTAAATTGCTTTTTATTGAGCTCTACATTTTTCTCTGCTCCCCTCCCTGCCTCCCCCCTTCTCTTCAACCCTCTCCCAAGGTCCCCAAGCTCCCAATTTACTCAGGAGACCTTGTCTTTTTCTACTCTCCATGTAGATTAGATCTATGTAAGTCTCCCTTAGTATTCTCATTGTTGTCTAGGTTCTCTGGGGTTGTGATTTGTAGGTGAGTTTTCTTTGCTTTATGTTTAAAAACCACTGATGAGTGAGTACATGTGATAATTGTCTTTCTGCGTCTGGGTTACCTCACTCAAAATGATGTTTTCTATCTCCATGCTTTCTGTTTTTTGAGATAGGGTCTCACATAGCCAGGCTGGCCTTGAACTCACTAAGTACCAAAAAATGACTTTGACCTTCTGGTCCGCCTGTCTCCATATCTCCCAAGTACTGGGATATGGTCATATACTACTAAAGCTCTTTAATAAATGTATATTTTAGGCCAAACTACTCTTAGTCAAGGATGAGTTGATGCCTCAAACTGTTGTTGGTGTGACAAGGAAACTGATGTACCTTGAATTTTTCAGGCTAATTGAAATCTGCCCTGCACTCCCATTTTCCTATCCCAGTCACGTGCCTTGTGTCAATGCCTCGTCTGTACTTCCGCTGGGCCCAGTCTTCCCACTGGACTGCTTCTTCGAGCCTGGTGTCCCACTCAATCACGATGTAGAAGCCCACCAAGTGTCTTGTGGGATTCTGAGTCCATAGTGCACAGTTTTCACCAACATTTACTCTTTTCCCTTCATTCACCAAATACATGGTTTACATGTGTTTTCAATCATTGTTTTAGACACCCTGCCGCTTGGTTGTGCGCCCTCCAATAGACTCTCGGTGTAGCCCTGGCTGGCCTCTAATTCATGATCCTCTTGTCCCTGCATGCTGAATTCTGTGATTATAGGCATGTATCACCACACTCAGCTTCCTGACACTATACTAATGGTATTTTTCTGAAGCATAAAAGTGTTTGTTTCCTACCATTTAATTTCTTCCCTTTTAGTTTTCTTTCTTACATTTCTGGTATAGTATATGAGAAATAATGGTTAACTCAAGGTCATGAAAATGTTTTCTCATGTTCTCTCCTAAGATACAACTTAATATTTAGGAATTTGACCCAATTATTAGTTAATTTTTATATATAATGGGGTGTAGAGGTCCAACTTGGCTGTTGACCATGTGAGCAAATTGTCCCAACATCATTTGCTGAAAAGATCATTCTTTTCCTTTGAAATCATCTTGGTACCCATGGAAACAAACCAAAGTGCATTGAAAATGAGAGGCATTACTTCTGAACACTGAATTTGATTCTATTGATCTGTATGTCTAACCATATGTAAGTATCATTTTTTTTTCCATTTAAGACAGAGTCTCATGTTTCCCAGGTAGGTTTTTAATTCCTTATGTGACTGAAGATGATCTTTGTTGCACAATAAAAAATAATTTCTGATCATCTTGTCTAAACTTCCCAAGTTCTGGAATTACATGTGTGCACCACCACACCTCTTCATGTGGTACTAGGGATAGAACCCATGGCTTTGCGTATGCTAGGCAAGGATTCTATTGACTGAGATGTAGCCTTACACTATACTCTTTTGATTTGTTATTAGCTTTGAAATCAGTAGGAATGAGTTTTTCAACTTTGTATTTTTCAGGATTGTTTTGGCTATTCTTAACGTCTCCATCCTTTATATCTGGTGCTATGCTGTATTCTCTGACATATCTCTATTTTATTTCCCCTCAACACATTAAAATTGTACTAGATTGGGAGTTTATGTTTTAGCTGCTTTTAACAAAAGCATAACTGTGTGACATAATCACTATGACAATCTGCTTTGCTTAACCATTTCATGACCTGTATGTATCCTATAATATTTAATCAATTTAAAAAATATGAGCAATGCAATTTATTTCATATTCTCTGCTATCATTTATCCAAATCACTAGTATGTTACAGGGCACATACGTGGGGTTCTCTGAATCTGAGTTTCTACAAAAAAAAATAGAAATACAGTAAAACAATATGAGATTTATGTCTTTTTTCTTTTCTTTTAAGATAGGTTTTCACAATGTAGCCCAGGTTAGCCTGAAACTCACTATGTTAACTAGGCTGGTTTCAAACCTATAGCAGTCCTTTGACCAGTGTATTTTAAGTGCTGAGATTATGGGAGTACACTAATATACCAACCTACAGTCTCCATCCTCTCTCCGCATCTGCCTATCTTTCAAGAATACCAATATTATTTTTTATTTAACTGCCGAATGTTAGCTGTATTAGAATGTGAGTTCCGCAAGTCCTGAAGGAGAGTTGGCGAAATAGTTATTGTGATGAAATGAAATGGTCCCTGCTCCTGTTTTCCCATAGATTTTCTTTGGAAACAATGTCATTTCAATGCACACAAAGCATCAAGGAGTCTCTCATAGACCAAGTATAGACTATTGGAGATGAAGTTAACCTTTCTATGTTTTGGTCTCAACAATAGCAGCAGTTAACACATGTACTGGAACCCTAATTGCACTGTTCTGTGAGTATTTGTTAATATGCCAGCTGTTCTTAAGCTATGACTTCTTAGAAATCAATAACTATGCTCCTTTATTTGTTCTTAACTGTGAGATTAGCTTACATTGGACAATCAATATGAATTTACCTTGATAAGTTATTGTGATTTAGAAACTTAGAACTGGAGAGTGTTGGGTGAGTGGAGTAATCAGGATGGACCTTGTCCCCTTTCACTTTTTTCTACCTCTTTTTCTTCTTCAAATGAAAACCAAATTTCAGATTTTGAGATTCTGATTTGTTGTAGTGGACTTTATTATCTTCCCTTGCTCTGGTACCTCCAGTTATCCCCAGTTGACCTCATAAATGTTCTGTTATCATTTAAGACTGCCAGAAAGTGGTGAGCATCATGACTAATGGTACACACATCCATATTCATTAATGGATCCCAGGAAGCCACATGAAAATGAAGTGATGAGGGCAGTAATACCCTTGCCTGTGGACTAGAACAGATGCAAATATAAGTAGAAGTGCACTCTGAGTTAAGAAAATCTGATATATTAAAATTTGAATTTATGCACACAAATTGATTTTGTAGTATCAAATGGTCCACCCTAAAGACACACACAAGTGCCATTATACAGACCAAACAGCTTATATTAGGAATATATAGTTATATATGTGCAAACAATTATTGAAAAAAGAGAACATTAATTTGAAAGAAAGCAAGAAGGTGTGTGTGTGTGTGTGTGTGTGTGTGTGTGTGTGTGTGTGTGTGTGAGGGTTTGGAGAAAGGGAAAATGATGTAATTATATTATAATCTCAAAAATAAAAGAAAAAACTAAAAAAATATCATGAGAAGAATAAATCTGAATGAGCAGTTATTTTATTTTAAGGTAATAGTCTTCATTTGAAGAAGAAGGTTGCTGGTCATACACACTTCTTTATGCTTCCTGATATCATTGCCTGTATCATTTAAATAATTTATCCCAGTTTTTTTTGAGTGTTATACTGAGAACAGTCAATAGAGAAAGGGCTGTCTCTTGAATGAGTAGTTCGGAGAATACTAGACAGCTACATACAGAAGAGAAAAATTACATTCTTAGCTTACACTATCTATGAAATCAAATCAAAATCGATTAATGACTCAAATCTAAGACTTACATTGTGGAAAATGACCTAGGGAAATGTTCCACATCAGTTGTCTTCATGATGGCTTTGTTTTGTTTTTAAAGATTTATTTTTAATTGTAGATTGTGTATGTGTGTGTATATGTTCGTTTGCATGTATGTATGTGTGTGTGCACCTGAGTGCAGTGTCATAGGACAACAGAAGAGGATAATGGATCTCATGGATCTGGAATTATGAGTACTTGTGAACTGCCAGATATGGATGCCAGAAACCAAACCCAGGTCCTCTGTGAGAGCTCTACACAATTGTAACAGCTGAGCCATCTCTCCAGCCCCTACAATGAGTATTCAACTTAACCTCCAAAGGGTAGGCAACAAAAAATTAAACAAATGGTAGATACAAGCACAGCTAAGGGGAAAAGTCAGCAGAATGAAAAGATGGCCTATGGGATGAGAATATCTTGTCAAACTGTACATCTGATAAGGCGTCAATGTCCAAAACACATAAGAACTTGACAGTTGTGTGAGATGGTAAATATAATTTTAGAAAGAGGCAAAGGACCTTTTGTAAGATACTCAAAAAACATATGCAAATAACCAAGAAGCACATGACCAATGCTCGCCACCACTACTCATCTTGAAAATGCAAATAAAAACAACGATGAAGCTTGTATCTGGCACTCACTGGTAATCCCCTGACTTGGCTAGCTGAGATAGGAGCTTTGTGAGTTGGAGGCCAGTGTGGGCTACATACTGAGATCACATCTCATAAAAAGAAATCATAAAACAATCTGATATCACCTCACAGCCACCAAAATGGCTGTTATAAAGATTTGGAGGACATTGGCAAAAAGGGAATCAATGCTTTTGCAAAAAATGACTACACACATTTTGAAAAAAAAAATCTTCAAAATTTTATCAGACAAATCAAGACAAGCATATAATCCAGCAACCGCACTCCCAGGCATAGATACAAAGGTATGAAATCAGTATGTTAAACAGACATCTAGTCTTCCATGTTCATTTCAACAACGTTCATAATAGCTAAGATATAGAATCAACCAAAATTCCCACCATGAAATGAATGGATGTGTGGTGCGTACACACATGGAGTATGCTTCAGCCAGGAAAGAAAGTCCATCTTCTGTGACGGTATAGATGAGCCTATGCATTATCTTAAATGAAACAACCCAGTAACAGAAAGATAAGTACTGAATGGTTTTATTCCTATGTGAATACATTTAGAATAATAATGATAGAGATCAAACTTATGTTTAGCAGAGGCCAGATCAAGGACAGATTTGGAAGATGCTGATAAAAAATTTCAGGTAGAGAGGAAGAATAAATTCAAGAGACCTGTTGTACACAGTGGCAATTTGCTATTAATAAAGTAATATTGTACTGAGTGATCTTGGAAGACAAACAGGGGCACACTAGCTCCTGGCTCTCCCAGAGCAAAGCTAAAAGTAAAGTGAAATATTGCCTTTTATGATTAACATTGTGATCTATTATGCTACGAGCTTCCTTTTTATTTGTATTTATCAATTTAACCCTAACAACATAAAAACGCTTCCCCATGTTTTACTTCAATACAGATCAAGAAAATGAATGCAGAGAAGATTGGTTTATGTAAGGATGCCAGTAACCGCCAGGAGATTGAGAGTCTCTCTAACATGTGACTCTTTTTCCTTTCATTTCCCTGGCAGTACTGGCCTTATTGTGGCTTCTTTTGTTCTGCGACTGTGTCTCACATAATTGTGGTCCTTCTATTTGTTCCGGAGACCCTCATGTCTGCACTCTTCTATATACCGTTCCCTTGGGAACACGCTATTTTTTCCCCGTGCTTTTTAATAAGCTCTATACTGAGGATTCATTCCTCCATGTCTCTGGTTCAGTTTCTGCTTACTTCTGGGTCTCATATTGCCAAATGCCTTAAACCAGCCCTCCACTGTGTCTATTGTCCATCTCCTAGATCCAGCTCAGTCTTATTAAATGCCTATTAGATGACTTAACTCTTCCAGTTATCTTTGCCTGCATGCTTGTGTTTGTTGACAAAGTACGTGAATTTTATTGTAGAGTTTTAAATGTTCAAAAAACAACAGCCATCAAAATATGAGATGCAAAAGTTAAATTATTTTGAATCTCATATTGTAGAGTTTAATTAGGTTAATATCTGACTATACACTTTTCAATTCATTTGAGAAATTATCTATACTTATGTATTTTTCTTTTCTTGATGAAAATTAGAATCCTACTTTATCAATTTTCTCTAAAATGTATTAAATAGCCTTCATTATATATATTCATTTCGCATGGTATTGTGTTACATAAGAATATTTTCATGCAAGTATGTATTATACATTGAACATATGTTGTTTCACGTACCTCACCCTGCCTTTTCACCCCTTTAAAACTATGACTATTTAAAATCGTGCATATTTATGGGACACTATAAGATCCTCCAACACTTTTGTACACTATGTAGTATTTGGTCATACTAGGACAAATCATTGTTATTACCTTTCTATCCGGTGCATCTTTTTCTTTAGAGTCTTTGAACTCCTTTCTGAATTAATCTTCATGAATCTTACAATAGTTGTAAACTGTACTTCCCTCACAGTTCTGGAGAACTTTTATGCCTTTGCTTTACTATATATTATCCAGCTTTCCTCTACCCTTCCTCCCCAGACCACTCACGCTAACTTTTAACAACCATTTACCCTATTCTTCTGTTTTAGATACTGTTTGGATTGAGTAATCTTCAAATATCCATTAGCAGCAGCATGGGAAGAGATAAGCCGTAATGATCCTGAACTTTTTAAGTTGCCAGTACTAGGGGAAGGAAGGAGAGAAGTAATTTTTTTTTCCTTTGAAGAGAGCTAAGTCTGATACTTACTGTCAGTTTGGAGAATTTAGTTAAGAGGAGAATTTTAGGTTTGGTGCAGTGTAGAATCTTTTCAGTTCTGCAGGGAGACAAGCTATTAATAGGCTGCTGTTAAATAGGCAGACCTGAACAAAAACAATTCCTGTCACTATAAATTCTCCAACTAAATATTTCCAGCTTCTCCTGCAGAATGACAAACACATGAGAAACAAGAAAGACAGAGGAGGAGGTGGAAAGAGGGAGAAAAGAAAAGAAAAGAAATCAATGAAGAAGATCTTCTTAGAAATATAGGGATATTTGATCTCTTATTTCAGAAAACAATTCTGAAACATATTATTTAAGCCACAGCTTTCCTTTCCTAGCTGCGCGGTGACCATGACAATGAAAAATTACAGTTAGGATACGCCGATAGGAGGAAACCACAAGTAAAAATTATGTCAGATGGAAGTTGCATTAACTAGCCACTAGATATGAAACTTTAAAGTAGACTGTGTGTGGGTGTCTTTTCCTACACAGGCTAAATGAAAATTAAATCAATTATAAGAATAATTCAAGCCATAATCCCCAAAGATTTGCTTCAATTAGATAATAGATGTAATTACGTGAAAGTTTTGTGGGGGTAGATTTTGCCAGTCTGAATTAGCTCAAATTACTTTAATTCTCTACTTCACTTTGATTATGTAGACCCAGTTGATGCTTGAGTTTGAGAGAATTGAAGTATCCATTATGCTACCGCCTCGGATAATTCTCTGCTCTATGGTCATTTTTTTCCTTCTTTCTCATAAAATGTCATCTGCAGACTATGTTTATAAGTCAACTTCAGAGACAAACCCTCCAATTTATAGAGCAAATGTACATAGCTTTCTATTTCATACATCATGGGAGACAATTACTGGAAAAGACCGTTCTTGTGAAACTGTTCAGGAGTGAACATTGCTCCCTCTGTTATTTCCTTGTTTTCTTTTTTTTGTTGAAGAATGTAGGCTTGGGAAAAAAATAGATTCAAGATAAATAATACAAAGATTTTTTTAAAAATAAAATAAAATAAAAAGACGTATCCTAAACCTAAAGTGTTTGGCATGCTTAAGAACATACCTCACTGTTATAGAAACACTTGCTATTCTTCAGGTCAAATACTTAGCAATCTCAAGCAGCTGCACACAAGTGATGGAAAGGGAGTCTTAGAAATGATGTACAATGTTGGGATGAAATGGCCTCAGGTCAAAGTAGATTGACTTAGAATTGGATACACATCACAACTTAGGAAGCTTTGTTATCTCATTTTCCCCAGGGTTCTCTTTACATTATTGAAGTAGGGGGAAGGAGAAGTGAAAGAAAAATTTAGATTGTTTTCCACATCCAAGGAACTAACTATGCAAAGAAGACAGTGGAATTTGGGGTTATTCAATGTGGGGAGCAAATATCCCAGACAAAAAAACACACTATGACTTGAATCCTTACCCCAAACTCATAGTGATTGAGCAATGATGACTACCAGGTCATTGAGAAACTGGGTGAGCACAAAATCTACTTTATAAGATTCTGTAGCTTAAGTAGCTAAGAATATTGGTATCGAAGTATGGATCTTTCGGGTATCTAATAGTTTAATTTACAAAGAGGAAGGCCTCATTCTCTGAAGGTTGTGTTTGAATGACATGAGATCTCTACGGTAAACTATAGAGCTACCTGCCATTAATCTTGTCTCAAAGGCAGGATTAAGTAATGGGTAAAATGTGCATGCCTTTTAGCTCCTTTATCCCCAGGATTTACTTTACCCAGGATATTGCTACGTAAAACCAAGAGATACATTAATTTTTACTGATATCACTTTGTTTTTCCTCACAATAAAAAATTAGGAATACAACCAATGTACTACAGGGTATTAGCTATGAAAATCATGATCAATGGGTGCAACAAATATTAGGGGGTAAATATATATATACAGTGGAAGAATATCTTGAAAAGACATGTGTATTTAAATAAAAATTAAAACAAATTGCAAAACGATAATATAAAATGTAATCTATATGTATATTTGACATATAACATGACTCAGTATATCTATACACGCTTGAGAATCATAATTAATAAATTAATAAATAATATGATTAATTATTAATATCTTTAAATTTGTAGAGTTACCTGTAATGGTGTGAATTCTTAGGATCTACCTTATTTTGAGTATAAAGTATTGCATGTGTTATCTATAATCACCATGCTACACATGAGACCCTCAGAACTTATCCATCTTGGTAATGAAACTTTTTGACTTGACTGGTATCCCACATTCACCTTCCCCTCGTCCCTGACGATAACCATTCTAAATCTGCTGCTGTGCATTTGATGAGTAAAGCCTCCTCCTATGAGGCTATACGGCGTTTCTCGCTGTGTGTCTAGTGATTTCACTTAGCATAGTGTTCTCTAGGTCCACCCATGTTGTTGCTCTTGGCAGGACTTTTTTTTTTTTTTTTGCCATAAACAGAACATGCAAAAATACTTGGCAATTGAGCAGCACACTAAATAAAACAGTGAAAGAAGAGCTCTTAAAAGAAATTTATAAACACTTTTCTCATTATCCTTGCTTTTTAAAGTTATATTTATTATTATTTAAAACAGCTTTTAAATTTAAATATATTTTGGTCATATTCTTCCCTTTTCCCAAGACCTTCCAGATCTTTTCCCTTCCCTACCCACCCAACTTTAAGTTTTTTTCTCACTGGGATTCAAGGTGTGTGCCACCACTACCCAGCCCAGAGACACACTCTTTCATACACTCAGGAATCTCACATGAACATTAAACTGGAAGCCATAAGATAATGAAAGAGGACCTGGTGCAGACCTGTACAAGTCCTGTGCTTGCTACCTCAGCCTAGGTGAGTTCATCTGAGCTTTGCTTGTGTTGATTTAGAGGAACTTGTTTTCTTAGTGTCTCCCATCCCCTCTGGCTCTTACACATTCCACCTTGTCTTCTATGGAGTTCCCTGAACCCTGACGGGGGAAGGATTTGATGGGAGACATCCTATTTAGGGCTGAGTGTTCCAAGGTCTCTGTATTTGTTCCCATTTGCCACAGGAGAAAGCTTTTCTGATGATGGCTGAGCAGTGCTCTGATCTATGAGTATAGCAGAATGTCATTAGGAGTCATTTTATCATTGCATTTTTTTTTCTCTTTTTTTCAGACTAGTATTATATGGTTTTACCCTAGGTTCATAGTTAACCCAAGAACCCATATTTTTTTTCAAGTTAACATGTACATTAACAGAAAATAAAAAACACAAGGAGCAAAAAACAAAGTCACCCATATATAAGCATTCTCCTTTATTGCTTCTTTCCCCTCCTTCCTGTAGTATGTGTTGTGGTATGTGTGTGTGTGTGTCTGTGCTGTTTTGTGTATCTGTATTTAACATAGGAGCAGCAAGTGAGAGAACATATGCAATGCTTGTCTTTCTGAATCTGGATCTTCACTTATATGATAATCTCCAGTTGCATCCGTTTTCCAGCAAACATAATTTCAATCTTCATGACTAAATAAAACTCTATTTTGTATATATGCCACATTTTCTTCGTGCATCCATTTGTTGATGGACAGCTAGGTTGATATCATAATTTGATTACTGTGAATCACACTACCATAAATGTGAATGAGACAGCATCTCTGCAGTATGCTGACTTGGACTGGCATGCCTGGATTATATGATAGTTCTATGTTTAGCTTTTTGAGGGAAATCCCTATTGATTTCCCCAGTAGCTGGAACAACTTATATTACCAACAACCATGTGAATGAATTCTGTTTCCAGGTGGGTGGTAGTGATGCACGCCTTTAATCCCAGCACTCTGGAGGCAGAGGTAAGTAGATCTCTGTGAGTTCGGGGCCAGCCTGGTCTACAGAACGAGTTCCAGGACAGCGAAGGCTACACAGAGAAACCCTGTATTGAAAAACCAACAACAGAAAGAATTTTCTTTCCCCTATTTATCAGCATTTGTTGTTTGTTTTCTTGATTGCCCTTCTGACTGAGGTGAAATGAAATCTCAATACAGTTTTAATTTTCATTTATCTGGTGGCTAATAATGTTGAATAATTTAATTAGCCATTAGTATTTATTTCATTTTGTGAGAATTGTTCGTTTATTTAGCATATTTATTGACTGAGTTTGGCTTGAGGCTATTCCTTCCTTGCTTCCTCCCTCCCTCCCTTCCTTCTTCCTTTCCTTCCTTTCCTTTATTTTTCTCTCTCTTTCTTTCTTCACCCCCTCATTCTTTCTATATTCCAGATAGCGATCATCCATCAGATATATAATTAGTAAGTGCTTTCTTCCATTTGATAGTCTGTTTCTTCACTTAAATAATTGATCCTAAAATATAATCGATTCTTTCACTATTTAGAAGCTTTTCAATTCCATTCAATGCCATTTATCAACTCTAGGCACTATTACCTGAACTGCTGGAGTCCTTTTCAGAAAGTTCTTGCCTCTGCCTTTATTTTGCCATGCTTTCACTATGCTTTTCTCTGACAGTCTTGGAGTTTTACGACTTGTCTTCTGATCTTTGATCGTTTTTTTGCACAGGATAAGTAGTAGGAATCTATGTTCATTTTTCTACGTGTGGCCATCCCCTTTTCATAGCACCATCTGTTCAAGGTATTGTCTTTTCTCCAGTGTATGTCTTTGGCATCATAGTAAAAAGTCAGGTGGCTGTATCAGCGCGGGCTTATTTTTGAGTCCTCTAGTCTATTCCATTGCTCTTTGTGTCTGTTTTTGTTCTAACATAATGCTGCTTTTGTTATTATTGCTCCAGCGTGCAATGTGAAATCAGGTGTTGTGTTACCTCCAGCATTATGTTTTATATATTTGCTTAGGATTGCTTTGACTTCTTGAAGTCTTTTGTGTGTCTATATGAATGATAAGGTAGTTTTTCTTTCTGTTTTTGAGAACAATATCATTGGGATTTTATGTAAATTGCACTAAATCTGAAGATCAATTTTGGTAATATAGTAATTTTCACTACATTAATTCTGTCAACCCATGAGCTTAAAAGATCTTTTCAAAATTTAGTTTTTTTGATGTTTTAAAAATTTTCAATATAGAAGTCTTTTACCTCCTTGGTTAGGTTTACTTCCTCTGTATTTTATTTCTATAAATGGGTTTATTTTCCTGATTTCCTTTTCAGCATGTTTGATTTTGGCATATAGGGAAGCTAGCAATTTTGCATATTGATTTTGTATTACATTATTTGTTGAAACACGATTAATAAAAACGCAGACAGAGAAATTGGGGTTCAACCTGAAGATCCAAAAAGCAAAACAGCCAGCCACTGACTCTTACCTCAACCTCAATCTAAAAAGGCGATCCTGCCTCCAGGAATCTCAGAGTGAGACTGTGTCTGAGAGATGTCTTCTCCCCATTTTATAGTCCTCTCTAGGGCTGGGATTAAAGGCGTGCACCACTGGGATTAAAGGTATGTGTCACTGTGGCTACTGGGATTAAAGGTGCATGCCATTGTGACTATTGGGATTAAAGATGTGTGTTACCATAACCTGGTCTATAAGGCTGACTAGTGGGACTGTTTTGTTCTCAGATCTTCAGGTAGTCTTTATTTATTAAAATACAACTGAAATGCCACTACAATCTGTGTATGTGGAAACATTCTTTCATCCCTGAATGAAGTCCATTCAATCATGGTTAATGATCCTTATAAAGAGTGGCTGAACTTGGCTTGCAAGCATTTTAATGAAAATTTTTTTAAAAATATTTTTTAAGATTTATATTTGTATGATGTATATGGTGTTTTACCTGCATATATGTCTGTACACCACCTGTATACCATACCTGATGCNTTATGTATCTCGTGAATGCAGTACCAACAGAAGGCAGAAAAGGACATAGAATCCTCTGTAGCTGAAGTTGCACATGGTTGTGGGATTCCATGTTAGTGCTGGGATCTGAACTGTGGTCCTCTGCAAGAGCAACAAGTGCTTATAATCACTGAGCCATGCATGTCTCAAGCTCCATGTTCTTCAGGAGTTTAGACTATAATTCCCCGCCCCCCTCTCTCTGCATGTGTGTGTGTTTATCTGATTTTGATATTATGGTAATATAATCCTTGTAAAATGAATTTCATAGTATTCTTTTTTTCTGTTTCATGGAATATTTTGATAAGCAATAGTATTTTAATTTCTTTAATATCTGATGGAATTCAACATGGACTCCATCTGTGCCTGGGCATTTTGTTTTTTGTTTGTTTGTTTTCAGTTAGAAGATTATTTATTATTGCATCAATATCATCATTCATAATAGATATATTTAAACTGTTTATGTCCTCTTGATTAAATTTTATTAGACCCTATGTGTCAAGACACTTTTTTATTTCTTTTAAATTTTCTAATTTGTGAGAGTTTTTTCTAATTAGAAGATGAATCATATTCCATTGTATCTATGTATGGTGTGTCATCTTGGTAAGAACATATATTTATCTATTTAGATCTAGGAAGTGTTTAGAGAAAGAATTCAACTAAGTTTGAAGTATGATTAGATTGTTAAAAATGGTGCGTATACTGCAGGCATATCTTTATAGTATCATTCTTTCAATATCCGAGTATTTGAAAACAATTACAGTACAAAGTTGAAAGGAGGGGAGTAAAGAGACAGTTGAGTGGTTAAGAGCACATATTGCTCTTGCAGAGGGCTAGGTTCCGTTTCAAGAATCAGTATCAGGCAGCTCACATTGCCTGAAATTGCAGCTACAAGGGGATTGATCTCATGTCTTCTTCTGGCATCCAACGGCATTTGCATTGCAATTTTGCAGAAGTATGTGTGCGTGCATGCATACACACATTCACACACACACAACTTTAAAAAAGATAATGTTGAAAGGAAAACAAAAGTAGACTGAAACCACAAAGGTATGTGGATTGAAAAGCTTTATGGATTAGACTTTATTCTACTGGATTTCTCTTCATAACTTCTTTAGTGAATTACTATTTATGCTGTTTCATTACTTTTCTATTGTGATATTCACATGATTATGGTAGAATGCTCTTTTCTATTATATATTAGTGTCTTAAATGTAGCATTATTTTATGAAATATATGTAGCATCAATTTTGTGTTGGCTTTTACTTCAACTATAGTGTTTCAATATACATAACTATTTAAAATACTTATGTATTTATGTCTATCAATCATTTATAGCTTCTTAGTTTTATGTTATCTTTAGTAAAGCATTTTCTACTCTAAGATTATGAAAATTAAAAATCTCTGGGTTCTAGTAATTTTAGTGTTTAAATCTTATGGAAATCTTGACTTTATTTTATTTTTCTTTTTTTTTTTACTTTATTTTATTTTACTTTAAGGCATCAGCTAGTACCTAAGTTAATTCTCCCTGGAAATGACTTGCCATGTATTATCCTAATATCATTTATTAAATAATTTTTCCCTTTTCTATGCCTATATGCTATGTTTTCACTGTTGTGTCAATGAAAAAGGAACTGCTTATTTACTTTAAATTTTTAGAGGAGTAAACCATCAGTCGGGAAACATAAAATGCAACCCAGTACTTCCATATATACCCAATAGCAATTTCCCTTCCAGACAAAATTTCCCTGTGGTTCTTATGTCGTATATTTCATTCTATTTTGACATTGATCATTGATATACTTGCAAATGAAAATTTAAATTATTGTGCAAAATATCATAGTATGCTAAGATTATATGTGCAAAATATTTTATACTACTTGAAGATTGTGTGTATGTGTGTGTGTTAGAGAGAGACAGATGTGGTGTATGCACACATGTGTGTGCAGGTTCATGTGCATATGGAAACCAGAAATCTTCCTCTCATTCCTCGCCTTGTTTTATGAGACAGGATCTCTCACTGAACCAGAAGCAAATATGATTGGCCATGAGCTGCTGGGATCCACCTTTCTGTGCCTCACAATGCTTAGGTTATAGGCACATGCAGCCATGTCTTTATGGGGATGCTGGGGATTTGAACTTGGTTCTCTTGGACTCCAGCAAGTACCCTTACCCACAACGTTTCATTTTCAGCCTCTTACCTGAATAGTTTACTTCTGCCAACAAGTTAGTATGCCATAAAGTACAGAATATGGAGTTTTGTTATAGTGAATATGTAAATCAGTATTTGAATTTTAAATGTCCATAGAGCTTGTTACTGTTACACTCCTGGGAAAGTAATAAGCAATGTAGCTTTATCATATTTCTCATTAAGGATAAAGTCACCAACAAGTTGCAAGTAATTTGGTGTGGCAGTCTACCATATTTCAAGGTTTATGTTTCCTCTTTCCTAGTCATTAAGAAAATAAAACTGTCCATGGTTCTACCATGGCTGAAGTCTGTGCTGAAGTCCGGGTCCTACATTACCACCAAAGGTCACATAGAGGAGAGGCCCAAAGGTTAGGGTTGCAACCATTCCCACCTGAGTGGACAGTCCCTTCACCCAGAGCCAGGATGTCTACTGGGCCTAAGTTGTTGCCAAGGGCCATATCTGGGTTCATGGTCCCACTACAGCTGGAGTCTGAGTGGATGTTTGTGGCCTGTGACACCTCAGGAAGCCTTAGGAACCATGCAAGAAGAAATCAGAGGGCCACATTGAGCTGGCCATGCCCTTCTCTGGCCCTGGGAAAATTAGTCTTGCCTCTCCCTGGACACTGCAGCTAGACAGCTGGCCACTAAATGCTGGAGAGATGGCCCCATCCTTCATCACAGGACAGGGTGAACCAACCCTGAGGGCATGCATATAGGAGAGCTGACTCCACTCACTTGCCCAAGGTGGGTCACCCCAGGGACCGAGTCTGACCAACTTGACTACTATCCAGGCCCACAGCCAGGCCTAGCTAGCATTTACCTTGTCTAGGATCAGCTGGAACTGGTGAAAGGATTAGTCTTGTGAAGGATACCTGCATGATCTCCAAGACTCGTCATAGCCATAGAATAACCCCACAGGAGTTCCAGTGAGGACCCAGTGATGATGGTGTACTGGAAACCAGAGGCCTTGAACCAGACCAGTGACTCACTGAGAGAGACATTTGCCAGTAAAATTGATGGGGAAAAGAGTTATACAATATGGTACACTGAAGATTTTTTAAAGATTTCTGTCTCTTAAAAAAAAAATATGGTACACTGAAACCTCCATTGCTACCAGGACCAATGAAACGGTGTTGGAGAAGCAGGAAAGGAGAAGCAAAACAATGCTTCTGCTGTTCTTTTTTTTAAATTTTTATTTACTTATTTATTTATTAAAGATTTCTGTCTCTTCCCCACCGCCACCTCCCCTTTCCCTCCCCCTCCCCCAATCAAGTCCCCCTCCCTCGTCAGCCCAAAGGGCAATCAGGGTTCCCTGCCCTGTGGGAAGTCCAAGGGCTACCCACCTCCATCCAGGTCTAGTAAGGTGAGCATCCACGAAACTGCCTAGGCTCCCACGAAACCAATAGGTACAGTAGGATCAAAAACCCATTGCCATTGTTCTTGAGGTCTCAGTAGTCCTCATTGTCCACTATGTTTAGCGAGACCGGTTTTAACCCGGGCTTTTTCAGACCCAGGCCAGTTGGTCTTGGTGAGTTCCCGATAGAACATCCCCCTTGTCTCAGTGTATGGGTGCACCCCTCGCGGTCCTGAGTTCCTTGCTTGTGCTCTCTCTCCTTCTGCTTCTGATTTGGACCTTGAGATTTCAGTCCGGTGCTCCA
>NW_026068075.1:2187275-2188697 GCF_014885135.2 Alexandromys fortis
CCGACATAGGTAATGGGTTCCAAAATGTCAACTTATGTACCAGGAATAGATCCTGGTCCCACCGACAGGGGTACTGCAAACAGACCAACCTACACAACTGTCTCCTACATACAAAGGGTCTACTTTGGTCCCATGCAGGCTCCTCAGCTCTCTGGAGTCTATTACCTCCCACAAGCTCAGGTCAGCTGTCTATGTGGGTTTCTCCATCATGATTTTGAGCCCCCTTGCTCATAAAATCCATCCTCCTGCTCTTCGACTGACTGGACTCATGAAGCTTGACCTGGTACTTGGATGTGGATCTCTGCATCTACTTCCATCAGGTACTGGATGAAGGTTCTATGATGACAGGGTAGTCACCAATCTGATTACAAGGGAAGACCAGTTCAGGCACCCTCTCCACTATTGCTAGAAGTCTTTGGTCATCCTTGTGAATTCTTAAGATTTTTCCCTAGCACCAGGTTTCCCCCTAACCCCAAAGGCTCCTTCTATCGGGATTTTATTGTTTTCCCACACTGTCCCTCCCCTAACACAACGGTTCCTTTCTCTCATGTTCTTATCCCCCATCCTCTCCCTTCTACTGTCTCCCCTCCCCCGCCCATCCCTGTCCCCAGTTTACCCAGGAGATCTCATGTATTTCCCCTTCCCACGGCAAGCTATGCATGCCCCTCTTAGGGTCCTCCTTACCTAGCTTCTCCGGAGCTGTGGATTGTACTCTGGTTATCCTTTGCTTTACATCTGGTACCCACTTATGAGTAAATACATACCGTGTTTGTCTTTTGGGGTCTGGGTTACCTCACTCAGGATAATTTTTTTATAGTTCCCTCCATTTACCTTCAAATTTCACGATGTTGTTTTTTTGAAAACTGAGTACTACTCCATTGTGTAAATAGACCACATTTTCTTCATCTATTCTTCAGCTGAGGGGCATCTAGACTTTTTCCAGGTTTCACCTATTATGAATCATGCTTCTATGAACACAGCTTAGCAAGTGTCCTTGTGGTATGATTGAGAATTCTTTGGATATATGCACGAGTAGTATTGCTGGATCTTGAGGAAGATTGATTGCCAATTTTCTGAGAAACGGCCATACTGACTTCCAAAGTGACTGCACATGTTTGCACTCCCACCAGCAGTGGAAGAGTGTTAACCTTATTCCACATCCTCTCCAGCATAAGCTATCATCAGTGTTTTTCATCTTAACCATTCTGACAGGTGTAAGATAATATCTCAGAGTAATTTTGATTTGCATTTTCCTGATAACTAAGGATGTTGTGCAATTCCTTAAATATCTTTTGGCCTTTTGAAATTCTTCTGTTAAGAATTCTCTGGGTTATCTCACTCAGTAAAATGTTTTCTATTTCCATCCATTTGCATGCAAAATTCAAGATATTTTTTAATTTATTATTTATTTATTTATTTATT
>NW_026068075.1:2192116-2195657 GCF_014885135.2 Alexandromys fortis
TTTTCTTTGCGTTCACCTTCTTGTTTAGCTTCTCTAGGATCACAAATTATAGACTCAATGTCCTTTATTTATCGCTAGAAACAAAATATGAGTGAGTACATCCCATGTTCCTCTTTTTGGGTCTGGCTTATCTCACTCAGGATAGTGTTTTCTATTTCTGTCCATTTGCATGCAAAATTCAAGAAGTCATTGTTTTTTATTGCTGAGTAGTACTCTAATATGTATATATTCCATACTTTTTTCATCCATTCTTACATTGAAGGGCATCTAGGTTGTTTCCAGGTTCTGGCTCTTACAAACAATGCTGCTATGAACATAGTTGAGCATATACTTTTGTTGTATGATAGGGCATCTCTTGGGTATATTCCCAAGAATGGTATTGCTGGGCCCAGGGGTAAGTTGATCCCGAATTTCCTGAGAAACCGCCCTATTATTCTTAGTCTTGGTCTTTTCATGGTGTTCCAGATTTCCTGGATATTTCATGTTATTACTTGTTGGCTTTAATGTATTTTTTGACCAATGAGTCTACTTTCTCTATTGTATCTTCAATGCCGGAGATTCTTGTATCACTTGAATTCTGCTGGTTATACTTGCATCTGTAGTTCCTGTTCATTTACCCTGATTTTCCATTTCCAGAATTCCCGTGGTTTGTGTTTTCTTTATTGCCTCTATTTCATTTTCTATGTATTTAACTGTTTCCTTCACCTGTTTGTTTTTTTCTTGGCTATCTTTAAGGGATTTATCAATGTCTTCAAATTTTTCAGTTGTCTTTTCCTTGATTTTTTAAAGGGATTTTTCATTTCCTCTTTAAGGGCCTTTATCATCTTCATAAAGTTATTTTAAGGTTGTTTTCTTCTGCTTCTTCTGCATTGGGACTTTCAGGTGTTACTGTTGTAGAACAACTAGGTTCTGGTGATGTCACATTGCTTTTATGATTTTGAATGTGTTCTTGCACTGGCATCTACCCATCTCTTCCTTCAACTGGTACAAGTGGTGCCTGTTCCTCTGGGGGCCACTCTTCCTCCAATTGGAGCAGGCAGTGTCTGTGCCTCGGGGGCCACAGATGCTGCAGTGGATGGTTGGGTTTGTGGGGCAGAGTGGGACTTGAAGTTTACAGGGTCCAATAGGGGGAGGGGGCAGTGGCCTGCCAGCTGGAGTCTTGCCTGCTGACTGACTAGTGGGGCTACCTTATTTGATGTCTTAAAAGTTCATGAAACAATGAAATTTTGTCACTTTGATTAGGCATCTGAATATATCTTTACAAGTGATAGGTGCAAATTTATTTTTCACCAACAAATGCAATGTACTTACTTCAAAAGACTTGTAGTAAAATGGGGCTCATTATAACAGTTTCATGCATGTAACCAGTGTACTTTGATTGGATCCGCCCCTCCACCCTTTTTGTACTCACTCTCCCACTGCAACCATTTCTAACTAAATAGTGCCCCTTCTCCTTTCTTGTCTTCAATATAATCTAGATTCTGCCTCTGAGAGAAGACATGATGTTCGTCTTTTTGAATCTGGCTAGTTTTAGCAGGTCCGGCAACATTTTTTTGCAACTGCATTATTTTGTCTATGACTGACTTGAACTATGTTGTGTACATATCCCACATTTTCTTTGCCCATTCATCCACTGGTGCGCACTTAGAATGCTTCTATGACTTGACTGTTGTGACTAGCAACATAGCTTATAAATGAGTGTGCTAGCTGCTTTTTCACCATTTTAACTCAATTAAATTAGTAATATTCAGCCAGAGATGATAGGAATTATGTACACTTACCAAGGCTTTCATGAGCGGCCTACTGTTGTCTCATCACAATCTTCAGAGTCTCTGTGTGTAATCAGTATAGTTACTATACTCATAGCATAGATGAGACAACTGAGTGTTAAACATTTTAAATAGTTTGTCAAAGGCTTAACTGTTACCAAGTATTGGTGCTGGTCCAATCTAGGTATTATTTCAAAGGCTTTAACGCTTATTGTAGCTATTTTCCAAGGTAAGTGAAGCAATTAAGATCTATCCAAATGGTTATTTGGGTTAAAATGAATGTTAAGGTTAAAACGACAAGTCTAGAAACACTGAGAAAGGTCAACAAGAGGGTTTGTAACTTGATATAAATAGGCAAGCTGGACAGGTTAGAGGAAGAACAAGGCTCTGGGGAAACAACCGGTTCAGTCTCAGTAGGCTCTGACTAGCTTAGTGTCCTCTAGATCACATGCAAGGCACCACTGCCTTTTCTCACGGCCTCACAACAGAATCAGCTGTACCCAATGATAGCTTTTAACAAAGCCTCCACCTAGTCCTGGAAGGAGATCACCTGAGATTGCTTCCACAGTCAAGGAGCTAAGTATGAAGTAAGAAGTAACAACTGCAGCTACATCTTGGTAGCTGGGATGGGAGTTAGCTCCCCATAAGTGTCTGTGATAAACTACAAACAGGTCACATAAACATCCAAACAAAACAAGCATGGTTTAGTTAACCAAGCTGGCAGACCTCCCCTAGGAGAGAGGCTGACAGAACTAGCCGGGGCCAGACTGGCAAACTAAGATGACGAAAGAATGAACAAAGGCAAATACAATATGCAACCCCTCTCCTCAGTTGAGTAAGCAGCGCTTGCCCCACATGTGATCATAGCCCTGGTTCGATCAAGGGAACATACACAGAACACGGAGCCTCCGATTGATTTGGTCTGTGTGATATGCCCAGAGAATTAGCCAATTGTAATAAACCCAACTGTTTTTCCCTAGTTGCTGCTCTAAGTCTTCCACTATGGGCATCTTCTGTTCATGGCTTACCCTCACTTGCGTCTGCATCTTTTAACATCATCAACATAAGACAGTGAACTTGAGAGCCATCGCAGCTTGGCTGTTGGTGACAATTGATTGTCTGGGTCAAGCTCCTCTGGGCTGAGCCTGAGCCCCACAGATCTCAACACTGCATCAGGTACACAATATGCATTCTGTTGGGGACTGAATAGAAGCTCAAGGTAAAGGCAGGGTAAATTGACTGACTGACTGACTGAATGACTGACTGACTGACTGAACTGGGACATAGGTCTTGTTTTGACCTTAATGGTCTTGTATTGTAGGCCTGTATACCTAAGCTACACTCTATGTTATTGACTCGCCAGATTATCAGGCTCCTTAAAGGTCATAGAATGCTTACCCTTTGTCAGCGTATGAGCCAAAACTTTTTGTGTCTTTGTATGTGTTCTCACACGTGGTTCCATGACCCTAATACACAACCCTGCTACCTTTAGAATTTTCTCTAGGTTAAAATCTCTCGACACCCCTTTCTCTACATGTTTCAATTCTTAATGTGTTTCAAGGCTCACAGGAAAAAAAAAATACTCATTCTATTTATATCTAACTTGTCTCTGTCCTTCTTCAGAGCACCTGCATTACAGATTGTTCCTTAGTAAATTTTCCCCCTTTCAACTTGCCTCATGGTCATTTCATGTTGTTTTTGTTCTGTTGTTTTTTATTCTCTCTCTCTCTCTCTCTCTCTCTCTCTCTCTCTCTCTCTCTCTCTGTCTCTGT
>NW_026068075.1:2199474-2244591 GCF_014885135.2 Alexandromys fortis
TAAAAAACAAGGACTTCTTGAAGTTTGCAGGCAAATGGATGGAAATAGAAAACACCATCCTGAGTGAGGTAAGCCAGACCCAAAAAGAGGAACATGGGATGTACTCACTCATATTTGGTTTCTAGCCATAAATAAAGGACATTGAGCCTATAATTCGGGTTCTTAGAGAAGCTAAATAAGAAGGAGAACCCAAAGAAAATCATATAGGCATCCTCCTGAATATTAACCTTCATCAGGTGATGAAAGGAGACAGAGACATAGCTGGATCTTGTAGTATGTCTATTCCCATCTTCCAGAGGAACTGCCATATTCATTCCCAAAGTGGCTATACAAGTTTGTACCTCCACCAGCAATAGAAGAGTGTTCTCTCCTTGCCCCACATCCTCTCCACCATGAGTTGTCACTTGTGTTTTTGATCTTAGTAATCCTGACAGGTATAAGATGGAATCTC
This sequence comes from Alexandromys fortis, assembly GCF_014885135.2. NCBI lineage: Eukaryota > Metazoa > Chordata > Mammalia > Rodentia > Cricetidae > Alexandromys > Alexandromys fortis. Next base: position 2,199,926 of record NW_026068075.1, read on the forward strand.
AAAGTAGTTTTAATTTGTACTTCCATTATTGTGGGTTTTTTTAGAGAGAGAGAGAGAGAGAGAGAGAGAGAGAGAGAGAGAGAGAGAGAGAACTATAGTCACATTTTGTTTGTGTTTTAAAAAATAAAGTTTGCCTGAAGATCAAAGTGCAGAGCTAAGCCACTAGAAGCCAGGCAGTGTTGGCACACGCCTTTAATTCCAGCACTCAGGAGATAGAGCTAGACGGATCTCTGTGAGTTCAAGATCACCCTAAATTACACAAGATTGAATCTGTCTATAAGAGAAATAGAGCTCAGACAAATTTGATCTCAACAATTGGGATCTCAGGTCTTTAATCTCAGCACTAGGGAGGTGGAGACAAGAGTGATATGGCTGGGTGGAGAGAGGAACATAAAGCAGGAGGAGACAGGAGCTCACTGCAGTCTGAGAACATAGTCTGAGGTGCAGTCTGAAGAGGCAATCTGAGGAAAAGATGACCCTTTTGGTCTGAGGATTCGGTAGTGGTAAAAGGTTTCTCTAGTGACTGATTGTACTGCTTCTTTGATATTCAAGCAAGCTTTATTTGTCAAAACACAAACAAAATATTATTACAAAGAGCATAAAGTTGAGGGGGGACAGGGATTGGGAAGATCCAGGAGAAGTTGGAGGAGGAGAAAACGTGATCAATATATACTATATAAAATATTTTTAAATAAAACAAAGAGTAAGAGGTTTTTCTGCATTAAATTCAAACACAGTAAATCCTGATAGGTACCACTCATATAAACAAAAACTAAAGAGACATCTAGATAATCAAGTATTTAAGAATCAACATTGTTTTAGGGAAAAGAAAAGGCCAGATTTTTACCATGGCTCATGACCTGGCCTCTGCTCTTCTTCCTGGCTCCGGCTGTGACCCTGTCTCTTATCATGATGCAGTAAAAATGGCTTCTGTCCAACCCTCACACTTCCACATTTCTACCGGCATCCTAACTTACTTGTATGGCTCGCGCCTCTCATCTTTGGCTCTTTGCCCAGCTGCCATCCATCCAGCCTTTAGATTTCATATTTATACACATTTTCTATCACCATGTAATAAATCACCACAAACTCCATGGTTTACCATGGCACACACTTATTGGAAGTCCACGGTCTCAGCTGAATTTTCTCCTGGAAAGTTTCACAAGGAAGGAAGCAGATGTTCCCAGGGATATGTTCACTTCTGGAGGTTTGTAGGAGACTGTACCCCCACCCCCATGCTACCAGGTCATTCTCAGAGCGCATTTCTGTGCAGCTGTGAGAGCAGGAGTTGTATTTCATAGCTGCTTATTAACTAAGAGTCATCCTTAGTTTCTCAACCCCATTTCTTGCCCATATAACCTTTTGCCAACTACAAGATAGCAACAGTGTATCAAATCCCTCCTATGCTTCAGACCTCTCTAACTTTTACCATGAGATCTCTTCTGCACATTACAAAGCTCTTTGATCAGCCGGGCGATGGTGGCGCACGCCTTTAATCCCAGCACTCGGGAGGCAGAGGCAGGTGGATCTCTGTGAGTTCGAGACCAGCCTGGTCTACAGAGCTAGTTCCAGGACAGGCTCCAAAACCACAGAGAAACCCTGTCTCGAAAAACCAAAAAAGAAAAAGAAAAAAAAAAAAAGCTCTTTGATCTTAAGCGCTTATATGATTCATTTGGGACCATCTAGATAATCAAGGATTAGTACGTATATCACAAAATGCTTGGATTCATTTACAAGGAAGGAAAGAAAGATGAAAGGAAGTAATGAAGGGAGGAAGGGAAGAGGGAGAAGAGGGAGAGGGAGGAAGAGGGGAGGGAGGGAGCAGTTGGAAGTTATGAAGACAAAGAGACTGCATACTTCTGTATACTACTTACATTGCTAGGAATCTCAATCGCTTCTATTTAATTGCCAGAGCAGTAATCTAAATTCACCTAGTGCCCAGATAGATTTAATTCCTTTTTTCATCCCACTACTACTTACAGATTCATGTTCCTACGCAGAACACTACGAAAGATGTTAAAGAGAATACAAGGAAATTTAATGCAAGACTAATCTCTGTTAATGTTCTGAAATCATTAGATGCCCTTGTGGAAATAGCAGATACATGAATTTAATTAAAGTTTGTCAGGCTTAAGGTGATTCGTGCGTCATAGGACCTAGTTCTTGAAGTCCAGAATATGTGATACTTTTATGAAACAAATTCCACACCAGTGTCAGATGAGTTCAAAGTGTGCCTTGTACAAGCTAATGTAGCCTCCTCATCAAAACCCTCCAGCTTGAGTTTGAAAGCTGTGCCTTGATCACCCATCAAATATTGGATTTATTTGTGATGAATGCCATCCAATCTTTCACATTAGCTACTGCATTCATTTATTCCTTCTTCTCCACAACCTAGGCTGCCCTAGTGTTTACATTTCACTTGCTATAGCTTCTCAAGTAGCTAGCATTACAGTCCTGTGCCATCAGGCTAACTCATTTCATTGAGCACTTATCATATGCCAGGCACTGTCTTTGGTATCATGGATATAGAAGTGAGCAAAAGAGACAAAAATTTATGCTCTGTTGGCATTTAATTTCTCATGGGAGAAGAGAGACATCAGATCAAATTAATTAAACAAAGAAAATTTCACATAAGAATGAACTACAAATTTAATAAAAAATTTCCGTGTTCTTTCTCAGGCTAGGGGAGAAAAAGTGTGACGCCTACATGTTATCTGTTTTGCCCTATCACCCTAGAAAAAGAATAGAACTAACAATTTTAATTTGGGGCATTTTGCTCTAAATGTTTACTGGCAGTAGGCTCTGCACCCAATACTTAATTCCTCTATTTGAAAGATTTGTCAATGGGTCATAAAAACATTGTTGAAATAAATCACTACTAATCTTCTCCAACAGTGGTTCCCACTGGCTTTAGTAAATAAAACAAATTGTATTCACATCATTGGTTCCCAAATCTTGCCGGCAGTATCAGATCCTATGTATTTATTTTGATTGTATGGCCAACATAGAAAGTCTATGGCCAATATGGAATTGGGGTCACTTACGAAACTTTCCATGGAAGGGGACAGTTAGTTGTTAGCAAATCACTCCTGGTTGTCATCAATATTTGGGGTTTCTAGAGCTGAACATCTACAGAGGTTTCATATAGGTCCACCAGGTCACTCTGAGACTGGAACTACACTTCTGCCATCACCACCACCTCATCGTTTAGGTTGGCGATGATAAAAGATCTAATGATGGAGACCTGCTTGTGTGAATATTCTTGCAATTCTTGTGAATGCCCTCTCCATTGTTAAATACTGTTAGAGAGGCTGCCCACAGCAAAGGGTTGTTCTTTCAGGGCATATAAATTCTGTGAGGGTGGCACCTAACATGAGTCATACGATTCTAAGAGTGGTCTTTGTTTGGGGGGCATACTTAGCAATATATAGTCATTAGTTTTCATTTTAAGATCTTTCTGAGAGTTTGTTTTATTTCTCCATATCTTCTGGCATCAATTAGGTCATTCTAGTTCATGAGGTCACCCATATAGTGAACACAGGCTAAGTTAGTAAGTTTGTAAGCCCCTGTAATAGGAAGTTGCTATTAGGTCTTGAGTATTCAACACATTGATTTTCTCATGAAAAAAATTCTTTTGTCCATATTATGATATCTTGGTGTATATTTGCTGAAAGGGTGAGTATACAACCCATAATGACCAATTTGGCTTAGACTAGAATGCTAAATGTTAAGAGGAACAAAAGCTTCAAGGAACAAAAGTACTTCAGACGAAGTACTCCCTTTTCAGTTGTATACCGTGGCAGTTGCTGAGAAGATCTTTTTAAACTTTCTTTTATTTATTCTTTGCATCTTTCACATCTTGCATCTCGATTCCATTCATGTCCCCGTCCCTTCATATCTGCACTATGCCCTTGCGGCCTCTCCCCAAGATAAGATAAAATTTAAGAGAGAGAGAGAGAGAGAGAGAGNGAGAAAGGCAAGTCAATCTGTTCGTGGAAGCTGTAGTATGACACAGAGTCCCACAGGAAACCCTTTCATCTATATACCTCTACTTACAAGTGTTCATTGCACAGAATCATTGGCCTGGTTCTAGGCCTCGGATTCCTGCTACAGTATCGATGCTGGGCCCTCACTGGAACTTCTCCTGGCTCAACAATCCTGCTGTAGCCCTGTGTTGTGGACACACTGCAGCTTTGGGTCTGCTGGACTGGTCCCTTCATGTAATCCAGCAGCAGGGTGAAGGTGGGGGCAGATGTTGCGGTAGGCCAACTCATAACCCCAGTTCGGGGCCTGGGAGGGTTTACAGGGCTGGTCAGCCCGCCAGCTCTCCCGACTCCACACCAGGGTGAGCTCTCTGGCATTGCTCAGGATAGTTCAACCTCTCAGCAAGGAACAAGGGGCAGGCTGGCTTCCCTGCTTTCATGCCTTCTAGATAGACTCACCCGCACCTACAACCTCAGGGCCAGCTCTACTGTGCTGCCCTTGCAAGGTGCGAGGGCGGCTCTGCTGCAGCGAGTGAGGGACAGGGACAACAATCCTGCTCTCATGACCTCAGGGCAAGCTCTCCCAACCGCCAGAGGCAGTGAGGGGCAGGGGGAGGGTATAGCTCCCTCACCCAGGCCACCATATGGCAGATAAGGAACAGGGTCAGATTTGCCATGCTCGGGTTCTCAGGCCAGCTCACCCGAGCCCCTGCCAACAGGGTCAGCTCTGCTATACTGTCCAGGCGAGATGCAGGGCCTGCTCTCCCGAGTTCCACATAGTTGGTAAGGGGGCGGGTGATGAGAAGTTCGTCATGACTCCCCTTGACGCCGCTGGTTTGCTCTAAGCTTAGTTCTACATTCATACCATAAACCATTTCTATTTCATCCTGATTAATTTTCTATTTAAATTGTCTAGAGTCGGTATGTTAGGTTTTTTTTCCGCTGCCATGATAAAAAATACCCTGAGGAAAAAATTAAGGAAGAAAGGGTTTGTCGAAGTTTCTAGATCCGGAGGGAGAGCGCCCACAATGGCAGGGAAGACATGGCGACAGACACGGGATGCTTGGCTGCAGGTGTAGGAAGCTGCTGACCGCATTGTGTCCATAGTCAGGAAGCAGAGAGAGAAGAGTAAATACGGTCAGACAATAAACCCTCACAGCACGCCCTCAGGGATGCATGTCCTCTAGCCAGGACCCATCTCCTCCATGTCCCATAACCTTTCCAATCTGTGTCACCAGATGGGGACCAAGAAGAGACAGGAAACGGCTACAAGCGACCAGGCCACGTATTGGTCTTACATTACACTCTGCACTGCTGCTGGGGAGCTTTGCTCAGAACAGGCAGGTAATACTGTTACCTCGCTGGAGCTCTCTCCACGTCCCCGCTCTTATAGGCGTACTCAGGAGCAAAAGGATTCCAGAAGCCCCAGGAAGCACTCTTTAAACTTGCGGGCTCTCTTCTTCAGACAAGTGGAGTTATAGTACTGAGAAATCACGCCCCTCCCCCAATCCCGGTGTCGGATTGGACTGGATGGAATGGGGAGTTTTGTGAGACTTTTGCGTCTCAGAGTGTGGCCTCATTTGTTCAGGAACACCTGAGCGACACATTTAAGCTCAGCTTCCTGCGCTTCACCTCAGAGATACAGAATAATACCCTCTGTAGGCAGGAAGCATCCAAGCCTTTCAAACACTGGTTCTGGTTTGCGAGCCAGTAATATGAGCTCGTCGAGAAGTCTCAAACTCAGGCATAAAGGAGTCTGGGAAGGGGTAAGCAGCTCAGGGATACAACCCACTGTCTCAGCAGCTAGGTAGAAAAAGAAACCCAGGCCCAAAGCAAGAGGTCATTAGAAGAGGCCACAGTGCAAACTGATGAAGTGCCAAAGTTTATCCATATTGAGGGAAAGAATGGCATTCTAAGTTTAGTTCCACATTCATACCGTGAGCCATTTCTTTTTCATCCTGATTAATTTACTGTTTAAGTAATCTAGAGTCTGTGTGTTTGTTTCTTTTCCGCTGCCATGATAAAAAAAAATATCCTGAGAAAAAATTAAGGAAGAAAGGGTTTGTCGAAGTTTCTAGATTCGTCCCTCCCTTATGGGTTGATGGCCAGAAGCAAACATTTTCCAGCATTGATTTTTATAACCAGGCCAGATGACTAACAAGGATATCAAGACAAAGAATGACAAGACTAGAAAGACGAAGAACAAACTGGATGCCAGGAAAACTGATCAATGGAAGGGTTGAGGACCAGGAGCTGGGACCAATATCCAAGGCATCTTTTATCTTTATCTTTAGAAACATTCCACTGATTGTTCTATGGTTGTTCCATGACCTCTTGACAACATTGCCCAGCAACCAAAATAATGTCTTATCTAACCTCAAAATTCGCTGGTGGTTGAATCCCTGGGCTTTCATTGATGATACTGCGTTTTACTTGGTTACCAGAGTAGGAGAGTTCAAATGGAGCAGTAGCAGACACAGGCTGATTCTAAGCTTCATAGCCATCAGTCAAGTCTAAGAACACTGGCTGTGTGACAATCGTGAGTCAAATCTGTAGGACACAGTCTTAAGAAAGGAAGGAAGCTGGGCGTAGAGGAGACATCCATCAAATATAAAATGTTGTTTGTGGACATGTTCAGTTTCAGCTGGGTATCTCCTGCTCACAAAGCCCTGTATGACATTTCCTTCCCAGCCTAAACAAGCACATGGCCAGTGGAAATGCAGTAAATTCCTGGACCTATGGAATTGCTGGCAAGACAGCAACAGGATGTGGGGGAGTCAGAGGATTAGGTGGAAAGACGATCAGGAAAACAATGAAAAGCTTCATCTTCCTATATTGCCGAAGCTTTATGTGGTCAAGCAGGAGCCAAATCTCTCCCACCAAACGAGGTAATGATGATGTTCCCTGACAGGGGCAACGAGGGCATTTTTCTTCCATTGCTCAGGAAGTATGTTGAAGGCAGGAGTTTAATAAAGAAACAATGCTCACAATGGGGAAATGGGCCAGAAGTTTTCCTGGCTTCCTGTTGACTCTTCACCTTGCTATACATGTTACTGTCTAGGTCTAGCTATATACATCAAGGATGGAAAATGCTTGCTTCTAGTCAGCAACCCATCAAAGAGATAAAAATCAAGGTTATATATGGAAAAAAGCATTTTTTTTCTCTCTCAGAAGGAAAGGATGTAGAATTTGCGAGTCTTGTGTTTTTAGTATTTGTGATTTATTAAGAGGAGAAAAGGAGGTAACAAGACTTAATACTATGTTATTCCAACTTTACATGAAATGTTTTGCACTAAAAATTTAGTACCATCAAATATTCTATTTTGAAATTGTTTTGATTTTGTTGTTTTTGCTGGTTTTGAGATGGCATCTCATGAATCCCATGTTGACCTCAAGCATGATATGTAGGTGAAGATAGTCTTGAACTTGTGACACTCTGTCTCCATTTCTATTCTCAGTGTGGGGATTACAAGAACATGGCAGCATGCCCAGTTTATGTGGCACTAAGGATGGAACCCAGTCCCTTGGGCATGCCAAGTAAACACTCTAACTTAGCTAAATCCACAACCCTTCAAATATTATCATTCAAAACATCCCTGCTCTCCATTATAGTTAATTCACAGGTGGTAGGCAAACAAGGACGGAGGGATAAGAAAAGATGATTCTAGAATGAAGACTGACAAAAAATAGAAGCATGTTCACGTGGTAACAGTTAGAGAGAAACCCAAAGGAGTGGAAACTGATGAGAAAAGACCTTTAAAGGGCTCCACTCTTCTAGCGTCTTGATGTGATCACTGGATTTTCAAAAGTTAATGAGTGGTACCAGGCATGGTGGTAGCACATGCCTTTCTCAGCATGCAGGGAGGATCTCTGTAAATTCCAGACCAGTCTGTTCTATATAGTGAGGTCCAGGACAGCCAATTATATACAGTGGGACCCTGTCTTTCAAAAAATAAAATAAAAAAGTTGATGAACGTTTTATCAGTTTTAAACAAATCTAGCAAGGAGATGAAGAAATAGTTCAGTTGGTAAAAGTACCTGCTACCAAGTCTGATGACCTGAGTTCAATCTGAGAGACCCAAATGATAGGCCTATTGCTCCTTGATCCACACACACACACACACACACACACACACACACAGTTTATAATACTTCCCTAATCAATCAATGAAAAAAAAACATTGTCAAAGGCAAATACTTTTCCTTATAAATCACATTTCTGCCTTTATTTTCAGGCCTCACAGCAGACTTTAAAAAAGCTTTTATTTTCTCAGGTGATCACAAAGATTTTTGCATCTGTAAAAAAGAATATGTTGCCTGTTTCTTTTGGAATCTTAAGTGTCGTATTTACAATTGAGACCTTCAAAGTCTTGTTACTGTGAAAATAAATTACCTGGTTACTGTATTTCTCTTTCTCTCGTGTTTGCATGTATTTAGTTTCTTGCTTTGTTTTGCTTTCTTGGCTGTTCTCACAATAGCAATGATGTGACAGGCAGTTAAACTAAGCTCAATGTAATTGCACTGGCGACAAAGATGACATTTTTCATGGCTAGATTCCACGAACTAAAAACTCTGCATTCTGATAAGAGCCCATTAGATCAGGTGACATTTATGGACCCCTTCACAGTTTGGAGACAGATTTGTGTCTCTTCAGTACTGCATCTATCATTGAGGTCACTGCCCTGTTGGTGGCACCTGCCAGTGTAGCTTATCTCTCTGCAAGTCAACTCACCCGAGGCTTTCTGGGTTTCTGAGTTGAAAAGCAAACTTAGGAGACGCGCTTAAGTGAAATGCTGGTCCTATTTCTTTCTTTCTACTTTCTTTTCTTCATTTGCTTTTGTATTATTTCTATCATAATTATTACTTATTGCCACATTGAATAGGATGCTTTGGCCTTATTCTGACATGCCAAGAACCTTACCACTATACTGTATGTCTGGTTTCAATCCTTTTTGTCATTTCGTTTGTTTGTTTTTTCAGGAAGAAGGGACCTTCAGAGGTTTTTATTCCACTTTTTTGGGGAGCTTTTCCAGGAACTAGCTCTCTTTTTTTATTGATTTTATTGAGCTATACATTTTTCTCTGCTTCCCTCCCTGCCTCTCCCCTTCAACCCTCTCCCATGGTCCCCATGCTCCCAGGCAAGATCTCATTTTGTTTTGTTTTGTTTTGAGACAGGATCTCACTAGGTAGTCTAGGCTGACCTTGAACTTGACATGCTTAGACCTCAGTCTCTCAAGTGCTGAAATGAGAGGGCTGTGCCTCTCTGCCTTGCTCTCTTTGTCTTTTGAAATAGTCTACTAGCATCAAAAAGCCTATTATCTGTAGAAGACATTTAAACATAGAAAGGTAGCTTAAACATAAAAAGTAATAAGAAAGGTGAACTCCAAGATATGAAGATATGCTGGCTGTTTTTTCTTCACTAAAATTTTACAAACCTACTTGTCAAAAGAAGAAATAGGAGGAAATACAAGAACAGGAAAGGAATTAGGAGAGGAAAGAGGAGTAAAGAAACAGTGGAAGGAGTCTAGCTACACATTTATCTGTCATCTGCCTGTCACCTATCTATATTATCTATCCATTTATTATTTTGAAAAACAGGAAAATTGTTGGCAATGTTTCTTAACAGACTCTCCCAATGTCATCCAGAATAGTCTTAATTCCCTCATCTCACCCTGAAGAGTAGCTGGAGTACAGGCATTTGCCATTCCATCATGCTTGTGTGTGTGTGTGTGTGTGTGTGTGTGTGTGTGTGCGCGCATCTATATGTGCATGTGTGTATATATTTTGTCTTTTTTATTCTTGTCCTCAGACTATGGGAGGAAAATGGCTACAGTGAAAATGGTGCTCTTTTGAAGTACTATGTACTGGATAGTGGGGGTGGAGTCAGCAGAGGAAACCCATGACAACAGCCTATAGTACTGAATGCTTGCTGTATACCAGTCACTGTGCTAGCCACCTTTAAAACAACCTCGTTGAGATTTAGTAGCTATAAATTCTTCTACATCTAATCAACACTCCGAATACTCTGATTGTATAGTGAACTTACAATCTGGCAAGTGATGTGGGAGTCTCCTCTGTGTGCTGTGATTACCATTAATGAATAAAGAAACTGACTTGGCCTGAACTAGGGCAGAACTTAGGTAGGTGGGGAGGACTGAACTGAATTCTGAGAGAAAGAAGGGCAGAGTCAGGGAAATGCTATGAAACCACCACCAGAGTCAGACATGCTAGATCTTTGCTGGTAAGACACTGGCACGAGGCAATATACAGATTAATAGAAATGGGTTAAATTAAAATGTAAGAGTTAGCCAATAAGAAGCTAGACCTAATGGGCCACACAGTTATTTAATTAATATAGTTTCTGTGTGGTTATTTTGGTTTGGGGAAGCCTGGAAAAACAAGAGTCCCCTCCATGCAACAGGCAAGTTCTGGAATAGATACATACTCACCATCACAATTATGATATTAATTATTGTTCACACCTCAAAGTTACTTCCTGTGCTATTAAACCCTTGCCTTCTGTTCCTCTTTGCCTACCCAAGGCAATCGATCTTCTGATTGATTTCTACCTCTTTCAATTCATTTTTACTTATTAGGATTCAAAATTATTAAAGCATGGGCCTATATTAATAGTTAATTTTAGGACTTGAATAGATTTACAGCAAAATTTGTTTATATGTCCACCTAGCTGTGGACATTTGGGTTGTTTCTAGGTTTTCACTATGTAAACAAAGCAACTCTGAACATTCTTATGCAGGTCTCTGTTTGGAAATATGCCTTCATTTCTTTTGTGTTAGTATCTGGAAGTGGAGTAGCAGAGTGTAGTAACCATCAAGACATTTTTTAGAGCATTTATATAATTTTATACCACCAGCAGTATGCATCAGTTCCTGCTCTCCTACATTCTTGCAAACACTTGATATAGTCATTCTTTTACATTATCTTGTTATTGTTGCAAAATAATAGTTTACTGTCATTTAAATTTGCCACAAAATGGATGGGTCTGGAGTAAAGTCAGACACAAGAAGAAAAATATGAAATGATTTTAAACTAGTGGGGAAAAAACAATAAAAAAAACAGTTGATAACAGGGTCTTGGATTGTAGATCATTGGTAAAGAACCTGCCTAGCTTGTACAAGGCCTCTCTTCAGTATCCATCACTGCAATAAAACAGTTACTCTCGTGGAAGTTGAAGGTAGAGTCTATGTACTAGAGGCTTTGGAAAGTAGGGGGAAAGAAGACATGGAGATATCAGTTAAAATTAAAAGTATACTTCCTTAGTGATCAGTAAGATTGGTCATCTTCTCATGTACTGATTTTCTGTACATTCTTTAACCAAGTATCTAGTTCATAGTTTTTTAAAACCATTTTTGTGTTTTGCTTTTTGTTATTTAATTTTGAGAGTTCGTTACATGTTGCAAATACATGTATTTTATGTGAATGCAAGTGTTTTATATGGTATGAAAGCATTTTTCTGTGCCTGTTCATTACGTTTTTAAGTTGAACTAATCAGCTTAATAAATTCACAGTGATAAACTACAACATTTAGGGCAATTTAGTCATGTATATAACTTGCTCTTAAATAGTTGAAATGCTTAGAAAAAGAGGAATAAATACAACAAAGGGTTAAAGTGATAAGAAGTAAAATATATGGATGTTATGTAGTTTTGCACTATCGTTATTTTTACAGAATTTCTGTCTCCTTTACATCATTTCCAAAAATAAAAGATAAAAAGAAAACTCTAAGTACTCACAGATTTCTTAGATACTAGCCCTAAAAGTACAATTTATAAAGTATCGAAATATTACATTTCATTGGTCAGAAAAGTTTATTCTTTTGAAGAGAATAAAAAGGAAAGCCATAGATAACAAGACAGGAGGACATATTTTGAAATCATATAAAATACTTGCATCCACATAAAAGCCATGTGTCCTCCATATATAAAGAACTCAAAAACAAAATAATCAAGCAGGCAAAACAATTGAAGTGGTTATGGAATGTTATCCTCAGATCTAATCATGAAGAAACCTCCAAGAAGCCTCTAAAAAGAAATTTTAAGATTGTCAACCTCATAAAAAAAATGAAGATTTGTGGAGTGTTCCAGATAAAAGGGTGTTAAAGATATATGATAGCCAAATGCAGTACTCGACCCTGTACTGGACATGGGAAATACTACAAAGAAAAATTTTACAACAGAAAAAGGTACAGTGTGGAGACATTCCATAAATGTTCTTGATTAAATCTGAATGGTGCAGCCCAGGCAGGGAGATAGGCTTCCTGGAGTACTAGAGTCAAATGTACATACTGTGCATCTGCTCCTCATTAGTAAGGTTAATTTGATCATTTGGAATAATAGTTATCCAGTTTCTCCATTGTGTAATTGTTATATTTCCCTGGCAACTGATAATAGGCAGTCTATGAAAAGATTTTTTATTACCTTGTAAATATCCTCCTCATTAAAATTTTCAGCTAGATTTAACATCCATTTAACATCATTTTATTTATGCCATCTCTATTACAATGCTTGAAGAATAGTCTTTTATCTCATTAACTTGTATACTAAGCATTTTATTTATTTAGTATTTGTGTTTGTGCATGTATGCATACTCATTTGTACGTATGCAATAGTGAATTGTGTCTGAGTGTATGCTCATGCTGTGTGCATGCCATAGTGCATATGAGCAAGTCAGAGGACAACTTGTATAAATCAGTTCTGTCCTTCTCTTATGTCTGTCATTAGCATGTAACTCATGTTGTCAGGCTTGGCAACAAGTGATCTTGCATATGAAGCTGTGTCACTGGCCAGAAATATTGTCTTTTCAACTCTAACCTTTTTTATTCACAGCTTCCCAGACTCAAAATAACCACACAGAAACTGTATTGATTGAATCACTGCTTGGCCTACAGCGCTAGCTTCTTATTGACTAGCTCTTACATATTTAACCCTTCTCCATTAATCTGTGTATTGCTACGTGACTGTGGTTTAATGGCAAAGTTTTGGCATGTCTGTCTCTGGCAGTCACTCCATAGCTTCTCTCTGACTCCACTTCTTTTTTCCAGCATTCAGTTTAGTTTTCCCTGCCTAGCTCTGTTCTGCCCTGCTCTGCTATAAGCTCAAAACAGTTTCTTTATTAACAGATAGTATTCAGAGCATGTAGATGGGAATCCCACATCATAACCTGTTGCAAGGAGTAGGGCCTGCTTGTTTGTCCCTGCCACCCAGCTAGGTCTTTATGTGGACGTAATTACCCATGTTGGCATGCCAATTTGTTGCGAGGAGGAGGGCCTGTTTGTTGGTCCCAGCCGCCCTGCTAGCTTAGCCCTGAAATAAACAAGATTGACCTTAAATTTATATCAATAAAACAAAATCCATACCAATGCAAATTATTCTTCTCTATATCATATACCCCTTTAAATGTAAAAGAACATTTATAAACAATATTTAGGAATATGGGCATAGTTTTTTCTCTCCAAACTGCTTCATGCTGTATGGGAGCACTGTTAATCAGGTCTTTCATGGTGTATCCTGTGTACTAGGTTCATCTCAGTCAACAGTTGGGCAAAGTAATTTTTTGAGGGTGTTCAGGGCAACCTTTCTGGTGGGTATGGTCTATCAAACCATATTGGTCTAGAAACAATACACATGGTCTCATCTTCTGTGAAAACAAAAGAAGAATCTCTTTTCCAAAGCAACATATCCTTAGACCCAAATTTGGAAGTCATGATACCTTTAGAACATATATGCTGGTTTAGCTTATCAGCCTATACAATGAAATTTCTCTCTGTTCTTAGCTCCTTTCACTAAAAATTCAAAGAAAACACAATAATATGCATAATACCAGCTCTCTGTTTATTTTCCCTCTTTGTGTGGCTTTTTTTTTTGCTCCTTTTAATCTATGACTGTCTGTACTCTGTCTCTTTAAAGGCTTTTTTTTTTAATTCTCTATACTCTTTTTCTTTTCTCTTTCAAGCCTATGTACATTCATCCAACACTGTGACCCATTTAGAATTCTTTTATGTCTGAATCTGTCCTTATTGCATTATCTGTAATTCTCTACTGCTTGAAGAGCTTTTAAAATGGTAAGCAGCTTGGTTGCAGCTGCTCTGGATGTTGGCTCCACCTCTCTCTCCACTTTTTAAATGGTGGAAGCCCCACCAGTGTTAGCTTTGGGGCCACCAGGAAGGAGCCATGCTCAGCACTCCAAGCCCAAGAATGAGCATGCAGCACATAAACCCTTTTTATCTCAGTAACAGACAAATCTGCTACACGGCTCTGTGTATGGCAGCAGGAATCCACCATGCTCTCCCACCTGTGCAAGACTAGCAGACCTGATCCCACCCCATCCCCCGGCCCAGGCGCATGTGCTCCCTTCTCATGACATTCTGGCCAGAACTCTAAATAATAACTTTGAAACAACAACAACAAAAAAACAAAACCCAAAAAAAAAAAAACCCTATTGACTACTTGGAAATTGTTTGCAACTATACTAGAGAGTAATTTTGAAACTTAACCATCACTTTACTTTTGTAGGATCCCATTAAGAGAACATCGCCCCCATGACAGTGGGAAGCAATTCTAGAAGACAACTACCCCATATCCCAAAAAAGTTTGTCTATAGGGTTTGGAACACTGGTTATGGGTTGTTGATTATTACTTGTACTAGATATAGGGTTGGGGTGAAAACTATGTTTGTTCAAAAAAAAGGATAGTAGTAGTGGATAATAGAGTGAATATTTGTGAGCTATTATTTATGTATAGTTTACATTGGTATAGTTTTTGTATATTGATACAAGTTCAAATTATATTTGTTACTTTTTATTGATTTTTATTGAGCTTTACATTTTTCTCTGCTCCCTCCCTGACTCTCCTCTCCCCTTCAACCGTCCCCCAAGTTCCCCATGCTCCCAATTTACTCATGAGATCTTGTCTTTTTCTATTTCCCATGTAGATTAAATCTATGAATATCTCTATTAGAATCCTCATTGTTGTCTAAGTTCTCTAGGAGTGTGATTTGTAGGCTGGTTTTCTTGGATTTATGTTTAAAAACCACCTATGAGTGAATACATTTGTTACATTATTTTTGTTTACATT
The DNA here is from genome assembly GCF_014885135.2 of Alexandromys fortis. Classification (NCBI taxonomy): domain Eukaryota; kingdom Metazoa; phylum Chordata; class Mammalia; order Rodentia; family Cricetidae; genus Alexandromys; species Alexandromys fortis. The sequence goes on from NW_026068075.1 coordinate 2,215,002, forward strand.
ATTTGTACACCTATGGAAAATTATTTTGTCAGATTGTATATATGCATGTTATTGATTGTATATATTTTGTATATTGATACAACTTTTAGGATATATTTTCAAATTGCATTATATACTACTCCTACCTCAGATTAAAATATTTATAGATTGTTTACATTTTGAGGTCATTGACCTCATTTATTGCACATTTATTTACAAATTATTTAATATTCTGACATAAAGTTTTAGTCTTTAAGTTATACAGGTATTAATTATTATAGGTCAATAGTTGTTCATTTTTGTTGTACATACAGTCAGATCAATTAGGTTCTTTAGATACATAGAGATTTTATTCTGCCTAGATATGTAATCTTCAACCACTTCAAGGATCTGTGGAACATGGCATTAAAATAACTTTGGGTTCTGTTGACATGAGACACAATTGCTTCTGACAGCACCAATCCATTTCAAAGAGAATATTGTGCACTGAAGACACTCCACTTGGAATTTGTTTTCTTCTTGGTGCAACTGGCCTTTGGGCAAGGAACTGGCAATGCCTCAACCACTGGCAAGTTACATGGTATCTGGAAATGGATAAGCAGGATTGTCAAACCTTGCCAAGACAGGGTAAGATGATTTTGAAAATTTTCCTGCCTCTGAAAATGGTCTGTCAGTTACACTAGGCCTTAGCCAAAATTGGTTGCTACGATGTTGCAAAATGAGACTTTGCGTGATTGCTCAGGTAGCTAATTGTCACCGTCATATATTGCTCACTTTGGAAGCTAATTGACTGTACTTTCTGCCTGCTCAAGTAATATTATCTCCCTTCTCAGGCCTTCGATGGGGTTGAAGATTAGTCATAGTTACTGTACTCGTGATCTAGCCAAGCCATTTCCTATACTCCATAGGATACAGTGTTTATTAAAACATTTAGCATATGTTCCTTGCTTAATATTGCTTATTCTGGTTGTAATTCTAATTATATTGATATCTGTTCCTACTGTATACAGTTTTGTATTGAGTTTGGAGCTCTCTTATTTAAACAAAGGGCGAGGTGTTGCAGGAGCACATCCTGCTCCTTCAGCCAATAGCCTTTAAGATACCAGCTCACTTGGGTGTGGTCTCTGATACTGTAAAACAGTTGTAAACGTGAGCCTGCTCTCTTGCTTCTGGCTCCTGCTTCCAGCTGCTAGACTTTGTTTCTGTTTGCACAGAGAACTGTTATCTAGGATAGTGATCTGTAAGTTTTCCCCTTAAGTAAATAACCCTTTTATTATTCATAATTCTGAACTGTGTGGGATTGTTTTGTGATTTACATCATCAATAACCTCCCTTACATTAGCCAGGCAGCATTTAGAAATGCATTATAATCTAGCACTTTTCCTTCCCTCTTGTTGTTTATAATTGATATGAGCTCCAGATTTGCCACTTTCCCCACAATATTTTGTAATCGTTATTTATTTTGATGCCAAGATTCCACAGATTTTGTTAGTGGGAGCACCTTCAAGCCAGATCCAATGTTTTCAAACTCTTCATTGCTTTGTAGTATGAGCAATTCTTCCAGGCTCATCTGGTACCTTCCTTGCCCTCGGAATTCCACCAGCTTTCTGTGTCACCCTACTTCTTTCAGGTGGAGAATGGTGTTAGAGACTCAAGAATAGGGTCAGGTTTTATTTTATTTTTTAAATTCAATTTTTATTAGCTTGAAAGTCATTGTTTTATAGGTGCCAAGTTTTAAAATATGAATTGACAGTTACTTGCTTGCAGCTGGCATTTTCTTTGGGCTGTCAACAAGCCAGTATGTCTGGCTGGCCTCTAGCATATCCCTGTCTGTTCCCTTTTCTTTATCCATTTTTTTTTGAGCCTAAATTCCTCCTCCTATTTACTCTCCCTGCTGGGAAGTTCCACCTATACCTCTTCCCTCACTATTGACCATTCAGGGTTTTGTTGTTGTTGTTGTTGTTAGACCAATCAGGTGCCTTAGATAGGCAAGATGAAACAGCAACACATCTTTACATAGTTAAACTAATGCAACACACGTTTGCACAGTTAAACAAATATTTCACAAAAAATTGATGAACAGAACAGTATAATTGTTTTAAGCATAAGGCATGTTTTTGCATATGTGTCATGGATTTTCCAAAAATAATGCCATTAACTTGAACTGCAAACATACTCTGAGAATGAAGAGTTGCAAAAGCCCTTCACGACATGCTGCTTATCGCCCCTCCCCCATCCCACATGCTAGAAATGAGGCTCAAACATGGAGAGTGATATATATTCAGTTAATGTTTGATTGCTATTTTCATGATACTTCCTGTCAACTACAAATTTTGCTGTGCCAAAAAATATAGCAACATAGCATTGGGGTTTTTCAGCATATACTAATTATGTGGTATAAGAAGCTGTATTATGGTATTTTGATATATGCATAGTAATACAATATTTTAACTTAAACCCTTTTATTTTTGAGAATTTCATATATGAGTACTGTGTTTATATAATTTCTACCCCTCCTTCTGTCCCTTTCAACTTCCCTGCTCCCTTTCAGGTTCCTGACCCTTTCTTCTATTGTTATTGTTACACATATATGCATATATTTACAGACGTACACATACACCCATACTGAGTCCATTCAATGTTCCTTGTATGTACATGTCTTTAGGAGAATCCCTTGTGATCACTTGGACTTAGATAAGCTTTCAAGGAACATGTCCCTGGATAGAACAGATTCTCCCTCTCTCAGGAGGCATTGCTCTTCTTTTACTTTTTTTTTTTTACTTTTTTGTAGATATTTTATTTTTTTATATTTTTATTTTTCCATTCAAAAATTTTCACTTCCTCCACTCCTCCCATTCCCCTCCCGCTGCCCCCTCCCCCTCCCCCTCCCCCTCCAGTCTTAAGAGAGAGCAGTATACCCTGCCCTGTGAGAAGTCCAAGGCCCTCCCCCCTCCATCCAGGCCTAGGAAGGTGAGCATCCAAATAGACTCGGGTCCCAAAAAGCCAGCACATGCGGTAGAAACAAGTCCCAATGCCTTTATCAATGGTTTCTCAGTCAGCCCCCATTGTCATCCACATTCAGAGAGTCCGGTTTGATAACATGCTCATTTGGTCCCAGTCCAGCTGGATTTGGTGAGCTCCCATTAGATCAGGCACACTGTCTCAGTTGGTGGACCAACCCTTCGTGGTCCTGACTTCTTTGCTCATATTCTCCCTCCTTCTGCTCTTCAACTGGACCTTGGGAGCTCAGTCCAGTGCTCTGATGTGGGTCTCTCTCTCTATCTACATCCATCGCTGGACGAAGGTTCTATGGTGATATTCGAGATATTCATCAGTGTGACTATGGGACAAGGCCAGTTCTGGCATCCTCTTCTCTGCTGTCCAAGGACCTAGCAGGGGATATCCCCTTGGACACCTGGGATTCGCTCTAGCTCTAGAGCCAAATCTCTTGCCAAACTCTTTGGATTCTTTAATCACACTTATGATACTTTTTTTGTTCTATGTCCTGAGGTTCATGAAGTTCTTCTCATTAAGAAACACTTCTAGATAGTCATCAGTCTGACTATGGGACAAGGCCTTGAATATCACCATAGAACCTTCATGTGTGCGTGGCTCTTCCTGGGCTGGTACAAAGCTGGAAGCTGTGCTGAGTAAGAATATGTGAGGAGCAGGTAAGGATCTGTGGTGCTCGCCAGTTTGGTTCGTGGAACCTGAATTAAGTCTGTGTGATGGTTTGAATAGGAATGCCCCAAAATAGGTTCACATATTTGAAAGGGAACGGCACTATTTTGAAAGACTAGGAGGTGTGGCCTTGTTGGAGGCAGTGTGTCACTTGGGGTGGACTTCGAGGTTTCAAAAGCACAAGCCAGGCCCAGTGACTGACTCTTCTTGTTGCCTGTTGTGGATCCAAATATAAACTTTCAGCTCCTTTCCTTCACCATGTCTGCCTGCATGCCTCCATGCTCCCTGCCATGATGACAATAGACCTCTGAAAATGACCAAGTCCCAATTAACTGATTTCTTTTATAAGAGTTGCCATGGTCACAGAGTCTCTTCACAGCAATAGAATACTAACTAAGATAGTCTGAATGTGTGGAGACAACATGGTTGGGTGAGATTTTGGGGCACTTACCTAGTACATGCGCTGTTGAGTCCAAACTAGGCCTTCTTGGAGTGTGGGAATATTATAGACAGTGAGTGGGGGTCTGGGTCACTTGCCATCTTGGCTTGTGCAACAGCTACTTATACTGAGGTAGGCCTAGGAGTTGGTTATGTCATGGGTAAGTCAGGATCTTAATATTTTCTTCATTAAAGTACGTAAGTAAGAAAAAAATCTCAATAAAGCACATTGAAAAGTAAATGCATTTATTAGCATCTACACACTTTGTTTTAGCTTGAGTAGTTATTCACCAAGGCGTGTGCATGGAACAAAACTTCTTTAGCAACTTTATTGATGATTTTAAAGAGGAGGACAAGCATTCTCCAGCTTTGCAGCCTTAAGTTCAGAGCCAAGAATCTAATTAGTTAAGCTCCACAGCAATTTGTCAACGACTTCAGCTTTCATGTGTCAAACAAGGCTGCAGAAATATAGCGAGTCTGAGCACACTTGGCCAACATCAACATGTGAAGTGATAATGATTAGCATTTGATTTGAGGCCTCGTGTCTACATTCTTATCCCCATAACTGGCTTCCTGCTGTCCACCTCTGCAACAAGAGGGTTAGTCTCACAGGCCTCTTTGAAATGAATGCTTGTATTGGCTGACAGAGAAGCAGCGGGCTTGGAGAAATGAAAACCGGAGTTCCTCCATTTGGCTGAAGCAGATGTCTGCAACTGGCAGGAAGCCTACAAGGGCAGTGTTAGAAAAAAAAAAGGGCTGCAGTGTTCACTTGCGGAACAGGAAATGTAAGCCCGTGGAAGTTCCTTTGTTGGAGGTATTTAGCATAGGTCATTTAATCTGCTCTCTGCGTTACTTCAGCACAATTTACTTAGAGTCTGAAGTTAGTCTATACAGCATTTCTCCTAAGTTGTGGATCGCAGCACTTTTGGAAGGTGGGAAGAAAGTGACTTGAGGGTTAGAAGATTGCCTAAAGTAGTGACATGCTACATAAATATTTTCTGGCCACTGAATAGCTAATATAAGCGCTCACACATGTGCACTCCTATTTTTAAGGTATCTATACATTAGCATCAAAAGCACAGTTGTTGCTGCAGCTTCTGTCACGTGCGCATTTTCTTTTTCAACGTGAAACACGACTTCAGAATGCCTAACTGGAGGAGCCCCAACTTTTTTTTTATGTTCACACTGTAGGGAAGCTCAGGGTCAACCACCGATTTTTTTTTCCCCCCAAGGAAAGTTCTCTAACTCAGAAACGCATTTTTCGCTTCCACCTCTGAAATAGGAAAGAAATTGTTCAGGGCTCTTCAGGATGAGGAAGAGAGAATAAATTAGAACTCTGAAAAGTGCCGTGGTATAATTAACGAAGAGGTAGATTACAGAGACTTGTTATAAAGAAAATTGACAGGGACGTGAGCTTGAATGAGCACCGGCAGGGGGCTAAACAAGGAAGGCAGGGTAGATAGCATAATGACTTCCTGGGAGGAATCGATGCCAAGAACACAGAAGGATTCATTTGCGGCCTATAAGCTTTACATAGGTTAGCTAGGGTTAAGCCCCACCCCCACAAAAAAAAAGCATGAAGTTTGCTTTTACCACAGATACTTCTTACTGCAGGGTGATCACAGCACAGTGAAATTTCGAGGAGAAAAAGCAAAAAAAATCAATCATGGGATTTGATGCCACGGGAAAACTGTGGCCAGAGTCGGGGAGACCCTCAAAGGTGGAGCTAATGCAATGCTTTGCAGGCTGCGTGAAGAATAATGTAGAACAAGTAAAGTCACCTCAGCACAATGCATGACAGAGCGCAAGGTTACCATAAGCTAAAGAGATCCCTGTGTGAGTTCTTGTGATAAAACACACAAAGCATAAAAGTTACCGTCTTTGGGCTTTTTTTTTTTTTTTGAGATGGGGTCTCATTCTGTTGTCCAGGCTTTCTTGAAACTGTAGAACCCCAGCTGGTTTTAAACTCAGGAATTCCCCTGCCTCTGCCTCCTAAGTGCTTGGATCATATGAAGTAGCACTACAACTGGCTCCATTTAAAATAGTTTAAAGTAATAGATGATTGGACTCCAGATGTTTTTTATCCTGCAAAAATCTCTGTAATTATCTTTTGCATCTCCTTTGCCCCCATGTGGCAATGAATTTATATTCTGTTTCTATTAATCTGGCTTCCTTAGATAGATTTTGTGCTTTATCAAATTGTATTTAGAAGTGCCTAGATCTTGAAAATACTATAGAGTATTTAAAAGGACTAGATTGCTATGATTGACTTTCTGGGTGTTCAATAGATATTTGGAGGCCTATACTAACACAGTCAGAGGGATTAAAATGCAGGTAGGTTATTTCTTGCCTTTTCCTCCAAATCGACTAAGTACCAGGAGGTAGTTGGGGAAAGACCTCTCAGGGTGTACTGTAACTATGGGGAGCTGCCTGTTCTCTTGTTCAGGGATGCTATGAAGACTCCACTCAGTGGTCTCCAAACACTGCCGAGTCTAGAGAGAGGAGGGTCAACACAGATGAAATATTTCCTCCACATTTCACGTGGCAAGACCTCTGACTTGGCCTCACAGAGGACCTAATAGGTAAAAAAAAAAAAAAAAAGCCTAGAGGAGACAGGGGTTCTCCCCAAGCCCAAGTGAGGCCCAAGGATGAGGTCTTTAACAGGTTAATTAATTGGCTACTTACAGGGCCTTAAGTATCTAGCAGAAATGTAGAACCATGATAAAAATGGACAGTTTTTTTCTTTAACAATCCAAGGGATCAAATTCCTTAGACATTACTATTTATCACCCATGGTTATTTACTGGGAAAAACTAAAACTAAAAAACAACTTCAGATACAAAGCACAACCTTGGTTAAATTCAGGACTGCAGCATCTTCTTGCAGTTAAGTATAGTAGAACTCTTTTCTTAAATACTGAGGTCAAATCCAAAATCTGTTTTTCCTAACTGTAACACACTGTTTCTGGAAAGGTATCTTTCACAAGCGTAGTATGCCCTTCTACACCCTCACCACACATGCTCCCTGATTAGAGACATCAGGGACCCTGTCATTAAGCTCACGGGTTTGGTAAATCATTCAGAATGTCCATATACATAAGGACATTGCTGGCAAAGTCTATTTTTTTTTTGCAATACCAAATTTCATTTATTTATTTATTTATTTTGGTTTTTCGAGACTGGGTTTCTCTGTAGCTTTGGTGCCTGTCCTGGAATTAGCTCTTGTAGACCAGGCTGGCCTCGAACTTCCAGAGATCCGCCTGCCTCTGCCTCCCGAGTGCTGGGATTAAAGGTGTGCGCCACCACTGCCCGGCTCATTTTATTTTTTTTTTAAATTTTTATTTGTTTAAAAAAAAGAAGACAATCTGTGTTCATTATACATACTGATCCCAGTTCCCACTCCATCCCCTCCTCCCATTCCTTCCTCATACCCCTCCACCCCAACCCTATCTACTCTTCAGAGAGGATAAGGCACATTGCTTTGGGGAAGGTCCAAGGCCTTCCCTACTAAATCTAGGCCGAACAAGGTATCCCTCCAAAGAAAATAGGTTCCCAAAAAGACAGTACAAGCCTTAGGGATAATACCTGGTGCCACAGCCCATGCCCCTCAGTCTGCCCCAGCCATGCAACTGTCAACCACTCTCAGAGGGTCTAGATTGGTTCTATGCTTGTTCCTTCTCAGTCTGGCTGGAGTTGGTGAGCTCCCATTAGCTCAGGTAGACTGTTTCAGTGGGTGTACCCACTATGGTCTTGACCTCTTTGCTCATATTCTCATTCTTCCCACTCTTCAAGAGGACTTTGGGAGCTCAATCCAGTGCTCCACTGTGGGTTTCTGCCTCTGTTATCAGTTGCTGGATGAAGGTTCTATGGTGATAGTTTAAGATATTCATCAGTCTGACTGTAGGGCAAGGCCAGTTCGGACACCCTCTCCTCTACTTCTTAGGGTCTTAGCTGGGGTCATCCTTGTGGATTCCTGGGAATTTCTCTAGAGCCAGGTTTCTTGCTAACCCCATAATGGCACCCTCAACCAAATATCTCTTTCCTTGTTCTCATCTCTGTCCTTCCTCCATCTCAACTATCCCATTTCTTCAAGTTCTCTTCACCCTTCCTTTTTGCCTTCCACTTTCCCTTCTCCCTCTACCCCTATATTCTCAATTTAGTCAGGTGATCTTGTCTATTTTGACTTTCCAAGTGGATCTATATATGTTTTTCTTAAGGTTCACCTTGTTGCTTAACTTCTCTAGGATCATGAACTATAGATAGTTCTTACAAGTTAAATCCATTCATTTTTTTGGTAATCAGCTTATTTAACTCAGTATCTTCAAGGTCTGTCTTCTTAAGTAGCTTGTGGCAGATTTCTCTTTCTTTTAATGGTTAGATAATATTCCATTGTTTGTATTTTCTTTTAATTGGCAGATGCGAGGCTGCTTCCATCCCTTGGCTATTATAATTGCCAAAGGTTTTTATTTATCTTTTAAGTCTAGAGCACAACACATTTATATAAACACATATAACACTTATTTATTGTTTCTTGCAAAGCCAAATGCATAGAAGAAGAAGGGCACCAAACTTGCTTCCTGGATTTCTTAAACTAACATCAAGACAGCTTATCACCAACAAATCACATAAACTAAAAGGAACCATGATATTTTAGTGTTCTCTCCCAGTACAGCAGTGAAGCATCCGGTCATGTGTTAAACTGGTGTCTTAAGACTAGATCCTGCCTTGTAAAGAATGAAGGGGTAAGCTCAAACATTACAGTTTTAAACTATAGAATCTCTGGAAATTCTTTATTATATAACAGCAACATAAGACAGCTTCTATAGAACATAGGTCGTTTGGCACCTTCTCAAACAGAGGTTGTCACGCTTAGCCATTCAGAAGCCTGTGAATGCCATAAAGATACAAACATGTGTTCCTGATTTTCATGTCCAGGAGCTTGATTGGAAACTTCCAGATGGGGACACTCTACCTCAGTTTGAGCCACAAGCTCTGACTGGAATGGGTCATGTGAGGCATCAAGACCTTCTCTTTGGCTATCCTGCTGTTTCAAACTGTTCCAGGAGGTCTCAGGTGTCCTTAACTCATCATTTTACTGTTTCCCTACAATGACCAGTGTTCTCTGTATTGGAGCTTGTATTGGAAAATTAGTCAAAGCGCTAAATTATTCAGCAGGATGTGCCAATAAGTCACTTCTCTGCTCCCAAATGACCATGCCTTTGTCTTTAACCCCCTCCCTGCATACACACACACACACACACACACACACACACACACACACACAATTTCTGTTGCCTCATCTGGGAAATCCATCCCAGCACAGACAAAAAGGGAAGGGAGAGAGATTTAACATCTCTCTCTTTATGGTTTAAATAATCAAATCCCTGGCCTACCCTCATTCATACCCAGCTACAGATGTTTTCTAAATTGTCCTGTGTTTGTCATCTCTTCCTCCACCTTAAACGTCCCCAAACTAACAGGACATTAAATGAGAAAATGCCTCTCCATAAAATTTGCTTATTTTACCATTTGTTCCCTTCCACATAGTGTCCCTCTCATCATGTGTAATGTGCAATCTATCACATACCCCTGGGAAGGTTGTTCATTGGTCATTTACATGATTAAAGAATGGAGGAAATGAGATACTTCAAGGAATAGAGGTGTTTTAATAAATTCCAATTTGAATCTATTCTCCCTACCCACCCCCTACTGACACAACATAGCAACTTTTGCTATCTCCGTCCTTTCTCTGAAAGGAAGTTTCATATTTTTTTCCTATGCAATGGAGCTTTTTACTTATTAAGGATGCCAGGAATAAGCCAGACCATTAAGCCCAATGGGAATCCCCATTCTGAGTGAAATAGGAAGATCACCATGGATACATTTCCGCTTCACTGCATGATCAGCAACAGCTGTTGAGTCAAGCATGGGAGACCCCTCAGAGTACTTATCACGCAAATTACATTAGGTAAACCATAAGTGCTGCATCTAACTCAGTGTCATAAGAATCAGACATCTCACAGTACAGCAACTTGTCCTGAAAGCAAAGTATTCAGCTGCCCCCTATGCTTTCATACCTGGTCAAAATTTCTTGACCATCAGTGATTACTTTACTACCAAGCAAATGAATGAAGTTCATTTATAATGGGCTTCTTTCTCCCCAGTAATTCAGCCCAAACCTGGATGTCAATCAACAGTTGCAGAAGACCAAAAGGCAACTGACAGCCTTTGCTCCCACAGTGATGTATGTGCATGCACACATAAATCTATATAATATACATGCACATGCGTGCATGCGTGCACATATATGCATACACACATACGCATAAACTTGACCCAAATATATGACGTCTGATAATATATGCTGAGCTTTTTAAGAATTCCATAACTGAGCTGGGCAGTGGTGGCACACACCCACCTTAATCCCAGCACTATAAAGGCAGAGGCAGGAGGATCTATGTGAGTTCGAGGAAAGCCTGGCCTACAGAGCTCGTTCCAGGACAGCTAGGGCTGCTACACAGAGAAACCCTGTCTCAAAAAACAACAAGAGAATTCCGTGCCTATGCTCTTCAATGTGTTGTGAAGGACTTGCTTTCCAAAACATCCAGGCTCTTTTTTGAATTCTGAGGTGACCTGCCAACCTACAAAGCAGCACAAAGACTTGATGCATGTCCTGTATGTTTGGAAGCTCTGTTTGCATCCTATGCACGAGCAGTCCCAGATTCAGGTTGCCTATTTTGTAGACTGACCACTTCTGCCATGCTTTGAGTAGCCTATGCTCTTTTCTAAGCACATATCTTTGAGGAGAAACAGGTCACCAGGAAGCAAGACCGTGTTGAGGACCATCTCAGCAATGCCGAATGACTGAGACTCTACTACAGAAGCAAGACCAACTCTTAGCAGCCTGTGGAGTCTTATCTCAGACTTGTAACACGGGTACAATCTGAGTTCTTTGCCATTGCCCTGAAGACAAAGAAGAGTACCTGTACTTGTCTCGCCGCTGTGACAAATGTCAGGAAAGAAGAGTTTATTTTGACACACAGACCACCATGATGGTAAAAGAGTAAAAGGCAACTGATCGCATGGCATGTGGACTCTGAAAACACAGAGCAATGAATTCTGGTGCTCGGCTCATTTTATGCTTTTTATTTAGTCCTGGACATCATAAATGGTTTCTGGAATGATACCCCTCTCATTTAGGGTGGGTCACCCCATTTAGGTTGACATGGTCTAGAAACATTCTCACACATAAACAGGTTTGTTTCCTATGTGATTCCAGATTCTGTCAAGCTGACAGTATTAGCCATCACACCCACTCTCTGTTTTCTATGGATCCTATGGAAGGCCTTCCTGGAAAACACCATTGCATAACTTAAGATAACTCAGAGAAAAACTCTCATGATAACCTTTGACATGTATAGCTTTGTAGTAGGTACTTCACTAGGCGAGAAAGTCCCTGGGATATGTGAGATAGATGGTAGATGAATATTTGTGTACACAGCAGGAAGATCAGGGAAGCAATAAATAAAAAGAATCCTAAGCAAACAGCTCTATGAATGGAAAGGTCAATGAAAAAGACATATTAAAGGGGAATCAACAGCACATCTCTCTCTATATAAACTAAGCAATCTGTCTTTTCCAAATGGATTTATCCATGCTAAGAAACACTTGAGCTACTAGAGTCCCAATGAGAGAAACAACACATTCCGAAAAAGTCCAATCTATTATATAAAAACTTTTGTAGATCATCACTCTAATTACTGAAGTGACCAATAAAAATGAACTAGAAGTTTTAGGCTGTAACAAAGAGACAAAAATTAAATTGTTTTTTGGAGATGGGATTGCCATGAGAAGGAAGTTCCTGGGCTAAGAGTCTAAGAAATAAATACTGTATCTTTTCTCCAATGTGTGGGATTTAGATTTCAGTATACCTGGCATGAGAGAATAAGGGGGACTCTTATGGAGGAAGAAAGGGGAAGACTATGGGTTGGCAAATAGAAGAGTGCAATGACATACACATGTGAAATGTCACAATGAAACCCCTTTTTAACAATAACTTTAACATTAAAAATAAAAGCGAAAGAGCCTTCAAGATTAAAACAAAACAAAACAAAAACCACAGAGTCTTCAACAAAGGAATGGTTGCATATATTTCTTGATTGCAAAAACAAACAGAGAAAACAGATATATACTCCATTATCAGTTAGTTCACACAAATCTTGCAAGGAAGTGAAGCCCCTGAGTCCGTAAACATATACTGCATGAGTCTTTATCATCAAAGCTCAACCTGTACCCCCAGAAACATGTTAGCAGGTTTTTAAACAGGAGGATCAAAGGCAAATATCTGGAAGGAAGCAAGTCGTAGATGATTCTTACAATACTAAAACAAGCATGCGGCTCTATTTCAAGATACAGCATCAGGAAATTTAGGGAAATGCCAGGAGAGGACAGTGGTAACAAAATGTCTTGGTCATTGCAGCATGCCCAAAGTCATTAGACTCTGCATTCCAAAGAAAGAGGGCATTTTATTGACATTTCTTCCCACAAATTGAGATTCTCCAATGAGAGGAACAGGGCTTGTTTGGTGTTTGTGAGGCCTGTGTAGTCAGATGGAGCATCTCACTTTCAGAGCCTTGCACTTGGTTTAATGATCTGTTGCTACTGCATTGAAATCCTTAAAAAACATTTTCATAAAAGACTCTTTCTTGCGTTTTCATTTTGTTATTAGGTCCTACAAATTAGGTGGTCAGCCTTGGCTAGAAAGCTCATTCTTGGGAAAATTTTAAGACCATGGAAAAAAGGAATAAAGCAGAAAAATATGACCTAATTTAAAAAAAAAACAAATAGAGGTAGTCATTATTTATATGTTCTAATTTCTTTACGACTTCTTAAAACTACTGGTCCAAGCATTCGAAAAGTCATCTCACATTAAGGATGCTATTCTCATATTCCTTATTCCCCCAGTGTCAGGAGCTTTTTACTTTGTTAATGAAGATTCTTTTTCATGACTCACATTTCAAAATCCTGTTTCTAGTATTTGGGGAACTGAAAATAGATTCACAACCAAAAACCTATAATTTCTTTCCTTACCTAGATATCTGGGGACTTAGACTCCACATTGGGAATGGAAATGATTGAAGCCACTGTAGGACAATCAAAGAAAATACCTGATGTGTTTGTGTTAGGAGAAATACACAGCAAATTGTCCTTTCAGTGGCTGTTGAATTATAAGTAGTTTAAGCATTGGTTTATTACTTCAGGGATCTCAAAAGCAAGAGGTGCTGCCATTCTAATTGCTTCAAAATTCCCATTTGATGTCCAAGTGCTTGAAACAAAGCCCGATAGGTAATTTCATCTTGGCTAAAGCAATCATTTAGCAAAGTCATTAACAAGATGCCATGCACAAAGTGAAGGGAATTTTATAGCCAAGTCTTTTGAAAAGTTGCATAAAATCTGTCAAAAGGTGAGGAATAACTAACAGACACTGCCTTTTAAGATTTATTTTATTTGCATGTATATATGTGTTCCCCATGCATGCAGTGTCTTCAGAGGCCAGAAAAAAAGCATCAGATTCCCTGGGAACTGGAGTTAATGGATGGTTGTGAGCTAACATGTGGGTGCTAGGAACTAAACCCAGGTCCTCTGGAAAAGCAGCAAGTGCTCTTAAATGCCAAGTCACAGAGTAAGTGTTGCTAAAAACTTGACTCCTAGTGTCTTGCCTCACAAAATGGAGCTGTGATATCTTCCATCCCAGCCTTTTATATGTTTTTGTTTCCAAAAGACCATAGGGCACCCAGACAATGTTGATTTGCATTGATTTTCATATTTCAACCAATACAGATATATTTAAACTAAGACGATTATAATATAGTAAAATCATGCAATGTTTCATGTGGGTTGATATGTGATAATTGTTGAAGACAATTATTAATTGTTAAGACAATTATTAATAGTGGAACATTGAAAAGGTTTTGCACTATATTACCATCCCTGAACTGGTGAAGGTCTACAGAATGAAATCATCATTTTATTGTATTACGTTTGGTTGGATTGAGTAAATGGCACTCGGGAGAGAGAGAGAGAGAGAGAGAGAGAGAGAGAGAGAGAGAGAGAGAGAGAGAGAGAGAGAACAACGTCAGGGCTTTTTTGTAACTGTGCATATAACCAAAATGTATTTTGTATTTAACCAACACAAAATACTTTGCATTTATTATCCCTATGCAACCTTGAAACCTGTCTTTATGAATGGAGAAACCAAGAAATGAAGAAGACACCTTTTAAGTGACAGAGCCAGAAGTAATAGCAAGTATTTCTGACTCCATAGCCAGACTGTTTACCAGTATATTCTATTGCCTGTCAGTCACTGACTCCAAATACTGCGAGCAGAAAGACAAAGATGTGCTATAACAATGATTCTCAACCTCCTAATGCTGTGATCCTTTTGGTGTGGAAAGTCCTTCTCTATATGTGCTGCTTTTTTTTTTTTTGGTTAATGAATAAAGCTGTTTTGACCAGTGACTTAGCAGAACAGAGCAAGGTGGGAATTCCAAGCAGACCAAGGTGGAAAGAGGGCAGAGTGGGAGAGAGGCCATGTAGCCACCTCAGGAGAAAGATGTGCAGGAACTTTGATGGTAAACCACAATCCTCATGGTAAAATATAAAAGAATAGGAACGGGTTCATTTAAGATGTAAGAGGTAGCTAGGAATATGCTAGAGTCATTGGCCAAGCAGTGTTGCAATTCATAAAATTTCTGTGTAGTTGTTTTGGGTCTGGACAGCTGGGAAACAAATAAGCAGCCTCCACCAACAAATCAGTGCTCATCTGCCTACGCCCTTCAATACAGTTCTTCATGTTGTGGTGACCCCCAAATGTAAAATTATTTTTGTTACTACTTTATGACTGCAATTTTGCTACTGTTATGTATTATAGTGTAAATAACTGATATAAAGGCTATCTGATAAGCAAACCCTGTGAAAGAGTTGTTCTATCCCCAGTGGGGTTGCTACCCATGGGTTGAGAACCACTACTCTATAGTTTGAATGTGGTTCTTCCCTCAATTTATTAATGAGTAAAATCTCCGAAGTTGCACATTAATGGTATAAACAGAGTACAAACTTATCTTGCCATGTCTATAGATATAGATACTTTAAAAAAAAGTCATTGGTATTAAATAAGACCATTAGAGTGGAGACCCTGTAATTTGGTACTGGTCTACAAGAAGAAGTAGAGAGATTGCACATATAGGCACATGCTCCCTCTTCCTTCTCTAGTAATGCTCTTAGATGTCTCAGGATTCTGACAGTAGGAAGGTTATCTCTATTGTGAGCCCTAGACTTTCTAACAACAAAACCGGAAGACAAAATAAACCTCTACTCTTCACAAAACAGCTTGTCTCGGGTATTTTGTTACAGTAACAATGCAACAGGCTTGCTATATTTAACAGACATAGAAAATTATACCGGATTTTGCTATACATAAAGAATTCTTTAATTATATGGCATAACCAATTTCTTACCTGAATTCAAAGCCTTCTATGACTTAACTCCACCCACGTTTCTGCATTTATTTTATTGCACTCTATCTCACATGCTTTCTGACTCAGTTATTGATTGAACAACAAGGGCAGTCAGAACCTTTGTTAGCTATCTTGGGCTATCATATAAATCACAGGTTGAGCAGCAAAGGGAACTTATTTCTTACAATTTTGGAAAGTAGAAATTCTAAGACAAAGGCCATTTTGTTCCCTGGTAATTACCATCTCCCTGGGTAGAAGACAGTTACCTATTCACTATGTTCTCACATTGAAGTGAGATCAGGGGAGGATAGAGAAATGGGAATCTGTGTCCGTGTCTTTGGTTCCTCTTCCTACAAACGCATTAATGCTATTAGAATCAACCTTCCATTCATATGATCTCATCTAACATTAATTATTACTCAGAGGTTTTGTTTCCAAATAAGATGTGGGGGTGGGGCAAGCCTTTGATATATGGATTTTTGTGGCTTCACAGTTCAGTCTATAGTACATCTCTATTGGTTTAAAGTGAGATATGCCTCTTTCTGTTCAATCACTAGTGAAGCTAAACAGTCCAAGAGAGTTGATCATTTGCCTAATCAAACTTTGTTATTGAAAGTATCTGAGAATTATTCAAATTAGGTACCATAAGAGGAAAAAACATATAAGCACACATAATTGGAGAAATTATTTTATCCAAGAAACATTTACTAGAACTAGATTAGGACCTGGGGCTATAAGATAAATACCATCCCCATCCTTCAGAACTCTTTGTTCTGAAGATCTTTGCTAACTGTAGACCAGGTAGTTTTGTCTTGTGGTTATATATATTGAAAAGTCCATTTTCATTCAAAATTGTCTTGTCTATATTTAACCCTATAAGCTCCTATAACTTATGATTTCCCTCATAGCAGAAATGATTCTTAGCAAATCAATTCTCTGAAACAGTAGTATGTGCTCTTAATCACTGCACCATCTTTCCAGCCCCCAAATCTGTTATCTATTTAATATTTTATTTACTATATTTTAATTAAAATATAATTACATCATTACCCCCATTTCCTTCCCTCCATCCAACCCTTCTCACATCCCCCTCTTAAATCTGCCCATGACTCTACCCTCAATTTTCTCTCATATTTGTGACTTCTTTTTCTTTGACTATTTATGTTACATATAGGTATGTGTGTATGAGTACATATAAATCTATAAATATATCCTGCTTAGTAGACATTTTATTTTTTGCATGTATATAAAGTTCAACTAGATTGCATTGAATAACAAATAAAGAAGCCCATGGGAGATGCTAATTCTTCCTCTCTCAGAAGTCATTAGTTGACTATAGTTCATTGTCTAAGGATGGGACCATATGTGGTATTTCCTCTTCTGCATTATCGTGTCTATTTATATTGTCACTGTTCCAGCTCTGTTTAGGCAGCTCTCTCTATGAGACACAATGTATTGAATAGTTATGTGTCAATTTAAGACAATCTAGAGTCACTGCAAAGGAGGTAAACTTAGTTGAGAAAATGCCTCCATAAGATCTGACAGTAAGGCATTTTCTTAATTCGTGATTGGTGAGGGAGGATCCAACTCTTTGTGGGTGGTGCCATCCCTGGGCTGGTGGTCCTGGGTTCTATAAGAAAGCAGGATGAGCAAGACATGAGGAGCAAGTCAGTAAGCAGCACTCCTCCATGGCCTCTGCATCAGCTCCTGCCTCCAAGATCCTCCCCATTTGAGTTGCTGTTCTGATTTCTTTTGATGATGAACATCAATGTGCAAGTGAAAGCCAGATAAACCCTTTCCTCCCCAACTTGCTTTTTAGTCATGGTGTTTCATCACAATAATAGTAAACCAAATACAAATGTCTCACAGAACACTTCTTTGTCCTTTGGCTCTTATAATCTCAGTGGTCCCTCTTTTATGATGTTCCATGTGCTTTGGGTGCAGGAGTTGTGTTGTAGATGTATCCATTGATACTGGGCTCCCCAAGATCTCTTATTCTCTATGTTGTGTCCAGTTGTGGTTTCATGTGATAGTTTCTATTTCCTGTAAAGGGAAGGTTCTTTGATGAGGAGCTTTTGAAATCCTAAAAATCCCATTCTGTTGAGAAATAATTTGTATAAAGTAAAATCGCCTCTTGAAAGTATGGAGATGGGGATGGCAATGCCCACAGGAGCAGGACTGAGATAGCAACCTAGGCCAGAGCAGACCCGAGGCAGCAAGCTCCATGGGAGCAGAATTGAGCCAGCGACCTAGGCTGGAGTGGTCCTGAGATGGTGAGCTCCACTCCATGAGAGCGGGAGCAGATCCAGTCCAGGGACATTTAAAGAAACAGGATTGAGCCTGTGACCTAGACTGGAGCAGACCTGAGACAGCAAACTCCACAGGAACAGGTACAGGGGAGTAACTACTGAGGGAGTGGGCCAGAGCCAGAGACCTATGTGGGTGTATGTGGGTCCAGGCATGAGTCTGGGACCTATGAGGGTGTAGGCAAAAACCAGAGACCTCTGCAGGCAGGGGAATGAGTCTGGAACCTCTGAGGGAGTAGGCCTGAGCCAGCACCTCTGCAGGTCTGGACTCAACTGAGTCTAGGACCTCCAAGGGAGTAGATCAAAGCCAGAGACGTTTGCAGGACCAACCCCAAACCAGGCCACCGTAGGAGCAGATCTAGACCAGGAACATATACAGAAACAGGTCTGAGCTGGGAACATAGGCCAGAGCATACATGAGACAGCAAACTCCACAGAAGTGGAGCATACTCTGGGAGTGGCATTATCCATTTTATTATCTAGTGCTTCTCTTACACATGTGGGTTTCTACAGCTTGAAAAAAATCTGTACTGAAACCCAGTCTCCATCAAGAGGCATTTTGAAGGAGACTTTTGTGGAAGGTGATCAGATCATAAAGGCAGAGTCTTGGTAAGTGAGATAGTTTCCTTCCAAAAGGAACTGTAAAGGGCTCTCTTGACCCACCCTCCTGCCAGGAGACATAACAAAGAAAATGACATCTAAACCTAAAAGATGTGGTCCTCAGCAGACATTCACTTTGTCACTGCCTTTACTTTGAACTTCCTAGCTTCCAGAATTATGAGAAATAAATTTCTGGTTTAGGTAAGCCGTCAAGTCTATGGTATTTTTTAATAGCGGGGCAAATGGACAGAAATGAAGACTTTTGAAATAAATTATTTCTTAAATTAAAGATATGAATTAGAAAATGTTTTGAAGTAAATATAAATAAAAATACAACATATCAAAATTTTGCAGAATGTTACTAAACAAACATAAAGTGGGATATCTGCTAGAACAAATGGTGGGGGTAAAAAGTGGGAGGAGTTGAGGGAGGGGAAACTTCAATTGGAATGTAATGTACTAGAGAAGAAAGCATTGGGAGAGAAAAGTGAGAAGGGGAGGATGGGGAGAGCTTAGGGGAATGGGATGGTTGGGATAATGGAAGGGTGGATATGGGAACAGGAAGGTATATTTCTTAATTAAAGAAGCCATCTTAGGGTTGGCAAGAGACCTGACTATAGAAGGGATCCCAGGTGTCCAGAGAGATGTCTCCAGCTAGTTCCTTGGGCAGCTGAGGAGAGGGAACCTGAAATGGCCCTATCCTATAGCCATACTAATGAATATCTTGCATATCACCATAGAACCTTCATCTGGCGATGGATGGAGATAAAGACAGAGACCCACATTGGAGCACTGGACTGAGCTCCCAAGGTCCAAATGAGGAGCAGAAGGAGGGAGAACATGAGCAAGGAAGTCAGGGCCGCGAGGGGTGCACCCACCCACTGTGATAGTGGGGCCAATCTAATGGGAACTCGCCAAAGCAAGCTGAACTGGGACTGATGGAGCATATGATCAAACCGGACTCTCTGAACGTGGCTGACAAGGAAAGCTGACTGAGAAGCCAAGGACAATGGCACTGGGTTTTGATTCTACTGCATGTACTGGCTTTGTGGGAGCCTAGTCTGTTTGGATGCTCAACTTCCTAGTCCTGGATGGAGCGGGGAGGACCTTGGACTGCCCACAGGGCAGGGAACCCTGACTGCTCTTTGGACTGGAGAGGGAAGGGGAGAGAAGTGGGGGGAGGGGGAGGGAAATGGGAGGCAGGGAGGAGGCGGAAATTTTTCAATAAAAAGTATATATTAAAAAAGAAGGGTGGGATGGAGGTATAGTAACACACAGCTGTAATATTAAAGATCACACGTTTGAACCAAGTATCAATTAGTTAAATTAAAATGAAAAGAAAAAGAAAATAGAACAAAATGCAATTAAACCTGGTTCTTTGGGAAGAAAATAAAACTGGAAAATTTTTAGCCAGACCTATACAGACAATAAGAAAGATAAGACTTATTAGCATCAGGGAATGACATGCAACACACAGGTAGTGTACTTGCCTGGCATATATGAGATACCTAACGTCTATTTACACTAGGAAAAAGATGACATTATCATATATACTACACATATCAGATGGGGAAATAAGGGAAATATGAGAAGTTTTAGAAGACACAAACTATGAAGTTCATTTATTTAGTAGACTTAGATCTCTTGATGAAATCAACCAATTGGTTAAAAGACAGAAAGTCCATTCAAAAGTAAATCATAACCATAATAGCTTTGTGTCTATTAGATAAATTGAACGTCTAGTTTACAGCCTTTCAATAACTGTAGGTCCAGATGGTATCACTAGTGAATTTTACCAAACAATACACCAAGTTTATGTAAACTCCTCCATGACCTTGAAATTGAAATCACTTCTCAACTTCTTCAACAAAACTAGCATTACCCTCAGATTAGACAGCCCTCAAAAGAAGCAAAACAATGGCTAGTATGTACTCAGAAAAGTGTTCAATGTCCTTAGCCATAAGGGTGATGTAGATTCAAACTTCTTTGAGATTTCATCTCAAGTCACCCTGAGCAGGATCACTTTTGAAGCAAGATTGTGCAATTTGTTGAGATTCTGTGTCAAACACACACCTAATAACAACAAAGGGGCACGAATCATAAAAATAACATATAAACCAATACTCATAAAAAAATCAAAACTTGTGTTTCTCAAAAGAATGAGAGGGGTAGGAAACTACCAAACAGAAGGAAACATTTGCAAATGAAAATTTACTGAAAGCCTATTTATGGAATACTCATGTCTGTCTGTATCTATGTATATACCCCAAATCCTACCAAAAGAAAAGGACCATCCCACTGGTAGTATAGACAAATCCAACATATAAATGGCAAGTCAGTCATATGCAATGCTGTTACCCACTAGGGAACTGCTAATTAAACTCTGCCACACCATAAGGGAAATTTTAAAATGAAAAGACGAAGAAAGAAGAAAATCAGCCAGGTGGTGATAGTTGCACGCCTTTAATACCAGCACTCTGGGAGCAGAGGCAGGTGGATCTGTGTGAATTCAAAGTCAGTCTTATCTCAGAGAAAGTTTCAGGACCACCAGAGCTGTTACACAGAGAAACCCTGTCACAAAAAGAAAAAAAGAAAAGAAAGAAGGAAGGAAGGAAGGAAGGAAGGAAGGAAGGAAGGAAGGAAGGAAGGAAGGAAGGAAAAAGTTGAGAACATTAAAATGGGTGGTGGAGGAAAAGGAAAGAAGTCAGAAGAGTGGAAAACCTCGAGGAGGACAAGGAGGCTGGCAATGGAAGCAAGAGAAAATGAGCTAGATTAGTTTGAGTCTGTCCTCCTCTATTGTCTCCCACTTAGTCTCTCCTGTTCTCCTCCTAGTGTCTCTGCTGGGATTCCAAAACAAGCCAAGAGGCCAAAATCTTTGTTCCTGTTCTTAGCATGTGGAACCTTAAGAACTAGTAGCCTCAGGTGTGTGTGGTGACTCATATTTAAGTCAGCTTTTAGGAAAGAGGGGGCAGGAAGATTGCTATGACTTGGAGGCCACTTGCAGGCTATTGAGTGAGTTCTAGGCTAGTATAACCTACACTGGAAGACCCTGACTCAAAGCAATCAAACAAAATTCTTTAGGCGATGATATCAATGAATGCTTATTGAACAGTCATTTTTGCTTGTTAGTTTATAAGAAGAAATCAATTTGAATAGACAAAGTATCAAATGCCTTCATTTGATTATACAAAGGGTTAACTAAGTTTCCTGCTTGAACTGAAAATGGAGAATGACTTCTTATACGTGTACAGCTCTTGCTTATTAAAACTTTTCTTCTCGTCTCCTAAAGGCACTGGATAGTACGTTCTCTAAGGCAAGATATTTCTTAATGACTATACAAGGGAGTGAATATCTCCCATGGGCTATGTGTTGGGTAGTTTATGTCTACTTGACACAAGTTCTAGTATCTGAGAGGAGGGAAGTTTGATTAAGAAAACACATTCCTATTATCAGGTTACAAAAAAAGCCTATAAGACATATTTTAAATTAGTGATTGGTGGGGGAGGACCCTCTGTTGTGAGTTGTGCCATCTCTGTGATGGTGGCAGGCTGAGCAAGCTAGGAAGAGCAAGCAAGAAAGAAGCACTCCTCCATGGTCTCTGCATCAGTTCCTGCCTTCAGGATCCTGCCCTGTTTGAGTGCAAATTAACCCTTTCTTCTCCAAGTTGCTTTTGGTCATGGTATTTTATAGCAGCAATAGGAACCCTAAGACAGGCCAAATCAAGGTAAGTACAGAAAACAAAAGAAAAAAGAAATGGAATTTGACCAGAATTGTTGGTTGTTGGACTACAAAGGTTTCTCAGAGATTTTTCTTTTTCTTTCATCAACCCTCCTGCAACAGGATAAATGTCAGCAAACATCTCCCACTGATGTTCAGCAAGTTAACAGAATGTGCTTGTGCTGTAACTGAGCTTCATTGATGATGATGCTTTAGCTATTCCCTCTAGAAGTCACATCATACCTTTTTTTTTTTTTACCAGTGCTGAGTATTCAACACAGGGCTTTGTGCATGCTAAAAACAAGTGCTGTACCACTTAACCTAAAATCTAAGCGAGGCATTAGCAGTCTGGCTCAAAATTTGACCCAAATAAAATGTATCCTGTGTTCAAAGACTCATTTAAAAAGGCAGGTGATGTGGGAGTCCACTCTCTCTGTTGCTGGTATTTGTTAATGAATAAAGAAACTGCCTTGGCCAGATAGGGCAGAACTTAATTAGGCCAAGACAGAACTGAATTCTGGGAGGAAGAAAGCAGAGTCAAGAGACACCATGGACCCGCTGCTGGAGATAGATGTGCTGAGACTCTGCTGGTACGCCACGACTTCGTGGTGATATACAGATTGATAGAAATGGGTTAAATTTATATGTAAGAGTTAGCCAATAAGATGTTAGAGCTAATGGGCCAAGCAGTGATTTAATTAATACAGTTTCTATGTGGTTATTTTGGGGCTAAGCTAGCCAGGCAATCATGATGAACAAGTGGGCCCTCCTCCTTGCAACAGGCAAGCAGAACCTAATGGGTTAGCAGCCCTATTTTCTATGTTTGAGGACACAAACTGACCCTGGCCTTAGAGTTATCGTTGGAGCTATGCCTTGGTGAGAATAACATTCTGGAAGCTCCTTCTCATAAATGTAACTCCAGTGTTGCTCTGGGAAGCTTCTAAAGCTGATAACATGTGCCCTGCTCTTGAGCTTAAGAAATCAGCGCAGAATCTCCCCAGACCTCGTTAGTCAAAGCAATGTGTTCTTGGCCAACAGGCAGCCTTGGCCCTGCTTTCTGGGGCTGATGGCATGAAACTTTGGAGACAGACACATGTTCCAATAGCTGAAGAACAGAACTCAGACAGGATGGATGGAGGTGCTGCTTATTGGTCCTAGCTGCCCAGCCATGAAACAATCAAACAGAAACTGTATTATTTAAATCGCTGCCTGGCCCATTAGCTCTAGCTTCTTATTGGCTAACTCTTACATCTTAATTTAAACCGTTTCAAGTAATCTGTGCATCACCACAAGGTTGTGGCCTACCAGCAAAGTTTCACCACGTCTGTCTCTAGTGGCTCTACGGGTTCTCACTCTCCACCTTCCTTCTCCCAGTATTCAGTCAAGTTTTCCCTGCCTACCTAAGTTCTGCCCTATCAACAGGCCAAGGCAGTTCTTTATTCATTAACCAATAAAAGCAACACACAGACAAAAGGACCTCCCACACCGTGGAGGTGTCTCCACTGAGTCACTCTGCTGCTGTCAGTGGCATGGCACCAGAAGAGCAGCAAACATTGTTTTTTTGCACCTGAGGCGGGCTTTGTCAAGTTTCTCAGGTGAAGAACACAGACTCAAGCGCAGCAAAAAAGGCATTTGGGTATCATATGCAAACAGCAGAGTTTGGGTTCTTTGGAGACCCTGTGATCAAACAACATAAAAAAAGAAAACTTAAAGGAGGAAAGGCTTGTTTCAGAGAGAGTTCAGACTATCTCAGTAGTCAAGCCATAGTAGTGGGAGGGGTCCTTTCCCTGGGTACAAGAGCATGTAGTCACCCTGTAGTCACAGAGCAAGAAGCAGAGACAATGGCCAGAATAAGGACCAAGTTATCACTCTAAAATGTGTGCCCCTAGTGACCTTCTTCTGTCATCCCACTATCCTTTGAAGGTTCAATGACTTTCAAAACCTAAGGACTACATATGAGTCTGTGGGAAACCCTATTAATCCCAACCATAGCAAGCAACAGAGTAGCTGGAAGCATCTTCTTTTGTGGGCCAATTTTTGACCATGGGCAGGCCATTCAACTTTTCTGTGCCTCAGTGTCGTTATCTATAAAATGGAATAATCATAAATGTCTTGTGAATGTTGTTTTGAACATCAAATAAATTAACACACAAAGCACTTTGAATAGACCCTTCTACAAGTGCAGTGCACTTCCTTATTAAAGTGGTCTTTGGTGACTTGTCATGAGGTCTCCATGAACATTCAAGACCATGTTTAGTATCCTCCTCTCTGAATACACACACACACACACACACACACACACACACACGCCTCATACACTTAATTCATTTTGAGCTGACTCAATGTTCACTCAGTGTCATGAACATTGTCTGAGTCTGGGAAATGAAATGTCAGATTACAACCACACAGCTACTTTGTGATAGATGCAAAGAAGTTCACTTTGGTTGCAGCACAGAGTTCTCTCGTTCACTTTTAATGGAAGAAGGTTAATCTAGCCCAATCATAACACACTTAGACTAGACAGATTTACAGGATTGCTTACGTTGGGGAGGATATGAATCTTTTCAAACACTTACATAAAATGACTGCCCTCTGAACTCCAGGGTACTAATTTAGTGAATGACTCCACTATTTCTAGATGCCCTGATAACAGAGGTTAATGGGACAGCCACATAAACAGACAAGAAATGATAGAGGTAGGAACCCCAAATTCACAAGCCATTACAAACTGGCCAGCTATCTGGAGTCTATCAGTCTCCAAGGCAGTTCAGCCCCTGCATTATTATGTAAAATCCTAAATTTAATATTAGTTGAAGCACAATATTATGTAAAGCATTAAGGATGTGCGTCAGTTGCACAACATAACATCTGAGGGATATCATCAGGGAACAAGAAACTAAGCAACAGTCTGCAGAGGGAGGCAGTGAGTGGAACCCCAGGACACTGAGATGGAAAGAAGTGGCTGCAAACCAACCCTCATTCTGGGTCATTGCCCATGTCCACCCAGAGATACTTTCCTCATAACAGTCTACAGTTTCATTATTAGGGTTTTGCAGAT
This sequence comes from Alexandromys fortis, assembly GCF_014885135.2. Classification (NCBI taxonomy): domain Eukaryota; kingdom Metazoa; phylum Chordata; class Mammalia; order Rodentia; family Cricetidae; genus Alexandromys; species Alexandromys fortis. The sequence continues at coordinate 2,240,296 of NW_026068075.1, forward strand.
TCAAAAGCTGAGGTGCAAAATGATTATTCAAAGTACCCTGTAAGTTTCCAAAGCCATGGTTTTAACTGGAGTTTGACACAGTCTCTGTATCAGCTAGCTCCTCAGAAAGCAAAATTGATGTGCCAATACTCGTTGGAAAAATTGAAAGCTTGGCTTGCCTTCTTAGTAGAATAAGTGTCCTGGAAATTTTACCACTGCCCCAAGTATACACAAAGGGGTAAAACGGAGATGAAGTAGGATGAGGGGAATCAGTGAAGCACCGAAGGAAAGGAGTCAGGGGCACAGCAAGGGTATTTGGCAGTGCTGCTTTAGTGTGCTTGGGTTATTTACATTTCCCACATCTTAACCATTTGTCTCAATCACATCTACCCAATCATAATATAAAAAGAAACATAAGTCACTTAACTACTTTACTTAAAGCACTTAAAACAGTGGATTTGAGTTCCAGTCCCAGCCAGTCCCAGCTCTAGCCAATTCCCAGTTTGTCCAGATTTCACTTTCTCTGTTAAAAAGGAGTGGAGGCCAGACTTCCTAAATGGAAGAGAGGCCCTAGCAGATCCTCTATTCAGCAGAACAATAATTGAGCTACTGAAAATGTTATATAGCAGTCATCTGAAAGTCTCTGGTTATTGTCCTAAGGACATAAAACAGAGAAGATTCCATTCACATACAGGCCTGTAATCCTAGCTCCTGGAGAGGATGAGGCAGGAGCATTACAAGTACAACTTAGGTAGACCCTGTCTTAAAAGACAAACTAGCTAACTAACTAACTAACTAACTAACTAACTAACTAACTAACAAAGGCCGGAAGTGTTGCTCAGTGGTAGAGTACTGGCTTTTGATTTATCAGCTCAGATGAAAATATAAGCAATGATACTTCCTATTCATGTGAAACACAAGTGCTTCATAATAATAGCTTAAAACTGTGGTGTGTGTGTGTGTGTGTGTGTGTTGTATGGATTCATTTGTTATTGTGTATCTGTGTGGAACAGATGTGCACATGAGGAGGTCAGAGGGCAACTTTTGTGGACCTTTTCCAAGGCTTCCAGAGTTGAACTCAGATCCTCAGGCTTTCACGCCACTGAATTATATTTCTGGCCCATAATAGGCATAAAGAGAAATAGCTCTGTGGTTTGTTGCATATACCCAGGATTGTTCTTATGATGCCCAGTTTTACAGTCAAAGGAGCACTGCAATCGGAGTAGAATTAAACTGTAGACTTTTGAAAGTTGCCATTTGGAGACAAATTTGTACATTTTTTTTAAAACTTGCCTCTTTAACCGTTAGTCATTCTTTATAAACTACATTAACTATCATGTACCTCTCAGCACTTTTCCAGACATGACTTAATATGTTTAAATACATTAACTTGACATAAAGATTAGAATTATAGTCGAGTTTTAGATTAAAAAATTAAGGAGAGTGTACAACATAAGAGAAGCAAATCACATTTAGGTTTTTCTACAATGGGGCAATGGTCTGTACCCTGTCACTTGTATTTTAAATAAATTCTGATTGGCCAGTAGCCAGGCAGGAAGAATAGGTGAGTCAACCTGGCAGGAAGTACAAGTGGAACAAAGAGAATTCAGGGAAGAGGAAAGCTCAGTCTGCAGTCGTCACCCAGACACAGAGGAAAACAGACACAGAGCAAGCAAGATGTGACTGTCTCCCCGAAAAAGGTACCAAGTCACGTGGCTAACACAGACAAGAATTATGGCCTAAAATAAGTTATAAGAGTTAATAAGAAGCCTGAGCTAACAGGTCAATCAGTTTATAATTAATGTAGGTCTCTATGTGTTTATTTGGGACTAAATGGATGTGGGACCTGGTGGGACAGAAACCTTGGTTAATATTTTTCCAAAATAACTTTCAGAATACTGTCTGCCTAGAGACAGTATTAGTATTATCAAATTACTGATCAAAGGCTTGTTGTTTTCAGAAATAGGATTGAAAACAAAATGGAAAACATTACTCTCTATTTCTTACATAAAATCATTATTGCATGTTATGTATGAACCACTAGGATGAATTCAAGAGGAGATTCAGAGAAAAATTAAAATATGAGAGTTCTATTAAAATATGAGCCTTCGTCTGGCAACAGATGGAGATAGAAACAGAGACCCACATCGGAGCACTGGACTGAGCTCCCAAGGTCCAGTGGAAGAGCAGAAGGAGGGAGAAGATGAGCAAGGAAGTCAGGACTGAGAGGGGTTGGTCCACCCACTGAGACAGTGTGCCTGATCTAATGGGAGCTCACCAAGGCCAGCTGGACTGGGACTGAACGAGCATGTGATCAAACCGGACTCTCTGAATGTGACTGACAATGGGGGCAGATTGAGAAGTCAATGATAATGGCACTGGGATTTGTCTCTATGGCATGTACTGGCTTTTTGGGATCCTAGTCTATTTGGATGCATACTTTCCTAAGCCTGGATGGAGGGGGAAGGGCCTTGGACTTTCCACAGGGCAGGGTACCCTGCCCTCTCTTAGGACTGGAGGGGGAAGGGGAGAGGGAGGAGGGAGCAGAAGGGAAGTGGGAGGAGGAGGGAAATGGAAATCTTGAATGGTATTATTTATAAAGCAAAAACTCACAAAATTTAAAAACATTATACATGAGAATGAGTAAGTAATATATAAAAGAGAAAAATCTCCCTCCATAGAAATTGTAAAACAGGGTATAAAAATTATGTAAACCTGGATCAGAGAGATGAGCCATCAGTAAAGGGCACTTGTCTCCAAACCTAGTGACCTGAATTCAATTCCTGAGACTCACGTGGTGAAAGAGGACAACAGTCTCCCAAAAGTTGTCAAGTTGTGCTCTGACCTCCATACCTGAATCATGGCATATGTGTGCCCCCACCATATACATAGTAATATATGAGTAAATGAATAACATGTTTAAAAAGAGCTGAGCATAGAGATGCACATGCATGACTTGGGAGACAGAGGCAGCTGGAGTTCTGTGAGCTTGAGGCTAGCCTGGTCTACATAGTGAGTTCTAGGTCAGCCAAGGCTACACAGTGAGACCCTATCTCAAAACTATGTATTTTAATGACCCCTAATGATATATTGCTATACTAAGAAATCATAGCATCACTCAACTCTCATGAGAGAAACTGCTTGCCACAGATGAACAGAGACCCACAGCTGGGCAATGTGCAGAGCAAGAAAACTTTTGGAGCAGTCGTCCCTAAAGGGGAGTGCTTACCAAATCCCTTCCTCTCAAGGCTAAGGGAATTCTGCTGAAGGGAATTTGAAAGATGCTAAGAGAAGATTGTAAGAGCCGGAGATGGCGGATGACTGCAAGGAAACGCTATTTCCAGACACAGCAGGACCAATGCACAGATGAACTTTCCCACAGAGACTACGACAGCACACACAAGATCTGCACAGGTTCAAGACAGACAAAGCCCTAGCACTGAGAAGGGGACATGGACACAAAGTCCCTCTCCTACCCAAAAAGCAATTATCTATCTCCTGGGATATCTACTGGGCAAGGGAAAAAAATCAGTTTTCTCCAATGGAGGGCCACTGAGTGAGTGTATCAATCACGTTCTAGAGTAGGCCCCATTCTCAGGAGGAGTTGGCCAAGACAAAAGCAAAATCTATATTTGTGTGTATGTGTGTTTTGTTTTGTTCTATTTAGTTTTACTGGATTTTTTTGTTTTGTGTATTTAGAGAGAGAGAGAGAGAGAGAGAGAGAGAGAGAGAGAGAGAGCGCGCATTAAGTTAGGCCGGAAGAGAGGAGGGGAGGAGGGGAGAAATTAGGGGAGGAGCAAGAATATGATTAAAATATATTATATGAAAAAATGTGAGCAAAACAAAAGCAAAAACGTTTTAAGGAAAATTATAAAAGTTCAAGATTGGTATTCTTGTATTGCGGGACCTAGTGATGCAAATGTTAGAAGTATCAGGAGACATAACAATTAACCTAGCTAAAAATGCGAAGTATAGACTTAGCCTATGTGGCCTGAACTTACCATGTAGGTTCTGTGATTTATTGGCTGTGTGACTTGGGAAAATTTCAGTTTCCTTACCTATGAAACGGGGAGCAATAGTACTGCTATAACTTTCATATAGGGGAGAGGTGGGGAGTTGAAGGGTCTCACCATGTAGCCCCATCTGGCCTCAAGTTCAATCACTTAGCTTCTGGAGTGCTACGATTATAATGGTTAACCCTGATTATGCAGTCAGTTGCTTAAGAACTGCCCAACAGATAGCCATTTAGGGAACCAGGGCCATGGTGCAGTGCTAAACTTCCTTGCCCTTGTGACTCATAAACATATAACGTTCCCT
>NW_026068075.1:2244738-2268255 GCF_014885135.2 Alexandromys fortis
TCCTCCTCCTCCTCCTCCTCCTCCTCCTCCTCCTCCTCCTCCTCCTCCTCCTCCTCCTCTTCTTCTTCTTCTTCTTCTTCTTCTTCTTCTTCTTCTTCTTCTTCTTCTTCTTCTCTTTTTTCTTTTAGATACTGGCCGTAGCCTTGACATGCTTTCCTCAACGCTGGACTTTTCGTCTTCTTTTTTTATTCTTTGCCACTGAAGTCACGCCCTTCCTCCTTTCTGCCATGTGGCTTCTTAGGAACAGCAAGGTTTCCTCTCTTCCTCTTCTCCATTGTCCTCCTCTGGGGAGCTTCCAGGATTTACAACTTGCCTGTCCTGGGACCCTTCTTTTAAACTCTAATAAAATTGTCTTTGAGCTTCCTTCTGAAAACAAAACAAAACAAAACAAAAAGGATTGTTCAGAAGTTTAACAATGCATAACTCTGGGCATATCTGTGATGGCATATTTCCTATGCCATTTAGTCATGAGAGCTCTGACTAAACGAACAAACAGATTAGTCCCCTGTTTGAGTCTGGTTTGATGTCATTTTTAAGAGGTGGTGAATGGTGGAAGATGGGGCCTGCTTGGAGGAAGTAGGTCAGAGGTAGAACATCTGTGGGTTCGATTCCATGCCCTAGTTTCTTGCTGTATTTCTCTCCTCTCTACTTCTAATAAGTTAGGGAGTAAAGGACAGCCACAGTCATATACTCCTACTGTAATGACCTTCTGCTTAAATGCATTGGGGATGACTAAATATGACTGAACCCTCTGAAACCCTGACCCCAAATAATTCCTTCATCCCTTCGATTGTTTCTGTCAGCCATTTTGACCCAGCGATAAGAAAAGTAACTGGCATAAATAATCACCCCAGGAATGCAGCTGTGGTGGTTAGGCGAGTTTCTACACAAGATCCAGGTGGTCAGCATGCCAGTATGGGAGACGGGACTCAAGAGCCACCCAGCTGAGGAGCACTCTCCTTTGGCAGATGATGGCTCCTGGGGGAGGGAGAATCAACCGGTTTGCTTTAAGGGCATGGCTTTTGGCAGGTTGATCACACTCGGGTGCAGGGCATCACACCCATGACTGCATGGACATCAGAGATTTCACTCTGTGAGTTATTAAAAACTAGAGGCCACGAAGTTTGGAAGAGTATGAACTACACCTGGGAGGAGTTAGGAGCAAGAGTCAAGGGGATATGTGATCAAAATACACTGTATACATGCATGAAATTCTCAACGAATTAATAAATATTTCATTCATTTAAAATCTTTACTACAGAGAATAAATGAGGTGATGAGGTTGCTACACAATAAGAACTATAAAAGTATTTATTAAAAATTGAAAATAATTGCAGCTGGGTATGGAGGCACACTCCTTTATTCCCAACCCTCACAATGCAGAGACAGGTGGATCTCTGTGAGTTCAAGGCCAGCCTGATCTACAAATCAGGCACCAGGCCAGCTATCTAGGACTACACAGTCAAACCTTTACTCAAAAGAGGGATTGCCAAGGAGATGGCTCAGAGAATAAAGGTACTTGCTGCCAAGCCTGATGATCTTAGTTCAATCCCAAGGATCCATATGATGGAGTGAAAGAGCTGGCCCTGGCAAGTTGTCCTCTGACCTGTACACACACACACATGCATATAAATAAATAAAATATTTTAAGTTAAAGATAATGTAAATAATGATGACATCAGTTTTCCAGTGATAGTTAGGCCTCGTGCATTACTTTTGACATAATATAATCATCTTTCACCCATTAAGGCAATAGGTATCAGACTGTTCTCATAAAATAGCAATCTTTCCTCTTTACAGTAAATATGCTTCAAAAGGAAAAATGTTTTAAAACTTGAGTATACTGCTACTCCACAAAATTTTAGACATTACTGTCTTAGTTGGAGGTCTATTGCTGTGATGAATCAACATGACCAAAAGCAACTTGGGGAGGAAAGGGTCGATTTCTTCACACAGCTTGTAAATCTCTTATCCATGGAAGTCAGAGCAGGAAGTCATGGCAGGCACCTGGAGGCAGTAACTGATACACTGGCCATGGAGGAGGGCTGCTTACTGACTTGTCCTCAGAGCTTGCTTAGCCTGCTATTTTATTCCATCCAGGACCAGCGGCAGCACTGACCATACAGGCTGGGCTAGCCTACATCAGTAATTAATCAAGAAAATAGCCCCACAGACTTGCTCACAGCCCAATCTTATGGAAGCATTTTCTCAAGTTGAGAGTCCTTCTTCCCAGATATGTCCAGGTTTGTGTCAATTTGACAAAACCCAACCAGCACAAATAGATTTATTTGAATCTAGAGTAATTATTACTTTTTTTCTTTTTGGTTTTTCTAGATGGGGTTTCTCCATGTAACAGTCCTGGCTGTCCTGGAACTCACTCTGTAAACCAGGCTGGCCCTGAACTCCCAGAGATCTGCCTGCCTTTGCCTCCCAAGTGCTGGGATTAGAGGTGTGTGCCACCACCACCCAGAAATTAATTATTACTTTAATAGCTGTTACATAGTGACTTTTCTAATTCCATTATTGATTTACATTTCTTTGCTAGTACCTACATTAAAATCGTCCTTGATGGGAGGTAGAGGCAGAGGCAGGCAGATCTCTCTTGAGTGTGAGACCAGCTTGCTCTGCAAAGTGAGTTACACTTTATAGGACTGTTACACTGAGAAACCCTGTCTTGAAAAACAAAACAAAGCAAAATTAGAAGATCATTCTTGGTTTGTTTCCAATTATATTAATGTGAATTTTTGATTCTTATTTAACAAATTGCATTTTTAACTGTCGTTTACTTAGCTCAAACTACACCTGATTTGGTCAAATGAAAACACTGAAAAAGTGACTCCTGTTTTCTTTTGACATGTCTCTATCAGATTGGAACACCGTCTCTTTTTCTGGCATACCAGAATATTCCAGGTTCATCGTGCTTTTTATTTGTTCTATCCTTGAAATCAGACATCTCTTCAAAGGGTCATGATTCCTTTCAGTATTTAGAAGCCAAGTTCAGGGTCTTAGAAATGCTCATTTCTAGGTCCTCGTGATCAAAAGAACTAGAAAGGCTGTGTGTGTGTGTGTGTGTGTGTGTGTGTGTGTGTGTGTGTGTGTGTGTGTACATCTATCTCTTGGTGCATTGATTGAGAACTGGTCTTTTGTATTGCAAGTCGTCTTGACTATGTTGCTAAGAATGACCTTATCTCCTGATCCTCCTATCTTTACCTCCCAACTGATTATTCTGCTTCTCGTATTTGTAACTGACTCCTGTGGCAATAAGAGATCTAACTTTCTTGATCCATGTTGTATTTACTTATTTGTCCAGTCCTAGAATACACAGAAAGTAATTTCAGTAGTACTATCCCACTCCTCTGAGAAAAAGAAGTCTACCAGCTTGAATTCAATATTATTTTAGAGTTCTTTCATCTGTACCTCCAGCTTATATTGTACAAATAGTATCTCTAAAGGTTATTTAATGGCGGGAGGAGGTTCGGCAGTGGTCTGGCAGCCCAGTTTTCCAAACTCTGTGATGAAAGAACCCAAGAAGTGGGCTCCGATCTTTGCACCCAAACATTTGCCTGGAAATGTAGAAAACTAAAACAGCAGCAGGAAAGAATCAACCCTCAGGGGGAAAGGTACAACACAGAGGGAAAGGGGGAACAAAGGGCAAACACACCTAGAGGCAACCCGCGAAGCTAACCACCAAACTGCAAAAAAGCACAGGGCTAAAGTCAAGGAGGATTAGACTTTTCTTGAAAGCAGAAGAGAACTAAGCCAAGTCTGACTAATAGGACACATTTTATCATTTTCCATAAACAAGCTTTGTGAGGAAAGGAAGGTTCCCTGATCACATTTGTTAGATGAGAATGCTTTTAATTTAAAAATTAAAAGTGAGCAGGCAAGATGACTCCGAGGGTAAAAACATTTCTTGACCCTAAAGCCCAAATTTAATCTCCAAGATTCACAGGATTCACATGGTGGAAGGAAGGAAGTGACTCTTGAAAGGTACACTATAAATTCCACATGAATGCCCCTGCCGTGAAGATGTAAATAAACAAGCAGATGAAGTCATTTGCTGCTTGCATTTTTTAAATTTTTTTTCCAAAGGACAAGACAATGCATAGAACTGGAGTTTGGGGAGGTTTCAACTGTCTTGGATGTGAAGTAGACATTTCATAAGTTAGGAGAGGCAATTTTTATGTCTGACTTAAAGCATACTGCTGACCCTTTGCAGTCACAAGCATAGTTTACAGGCCTTGAACATATAAATCGTTTTTATTCTTATGTTTCTTTTCCCTCCCTTTTATTGAATATAGATTCTTTTCTAAAAAATATGGCCGGATTCTAATTCCTTCTCCCTCTCCTCCCAGTTTCTTTCTGCCTCCTCCCCACTCTGGATCCACTCCCTTTAGTCTCTCATTGGAAAAGAACAGACTTCTAAGAGATACCAAAAATAAAATATAGTAAGATTAGAACAAAACACGGCAAAGTTTCATATGGCAAACCAACAGAAGGAAAAGAGCACAAGAAAAGGCGGAAGAGTCAGTTTACACACTCAGGAATGACATAAAAATACTAAACTGAAAGCAATAACACACACACAGAGGACGTGAGGCAGCCCTATAGGCCCCGTGTTAGCTGCTTCAGTCTCTGTGAGTTCATATGACTTTCATTTAGTTGATTTAGAAGGCTTTATTCTCCTGGTGTCATCCATTACCTCTGCTTCTTACTCAATTTCCACCTCCTGTTCCTCAGGGTTCCATGAACTCTGAGGGGAGTAATTTGATGGAGACCGCCCATTTAGAGTGACGTGTTCCAAGGTCCCCCCCTCTCTTCTCTCTTCTCTCTTCTCTCTTCTCTCTCTCTCTCTCTCTCTCTCTCTCTCTCTCTCTCTCTCTCTGTATCTATCTCTCTTCTTCCCTCTTTCTTTCCCTCCCTCCTGCATAATGTCTGGTTTTGAGTCTCTGCATCTGTTCCCATCTGCTGCAGGAGGAGGCTTTTCTAATGATGGCCAAACAAGACACTGATTTACGAGTATAGCAGAATATCAGCCAGCAGGAGTCATTTTATCACTAGTTTTTCCTTACCACTCGGATGGCTTTATCCTAGCAGTGTTGAGTATGGGTGCCATCACTTGGAGTGGGCCTTAAGTCAGATCAGATAGTGGTTGTAAGGGAAGTAAAGAGAGTTTAATCTACAGCCAAATCTGATTTACCATGACCCAGCTGTGTTGCTTTTGTAGGAGAATTACCTCTTTAAAACATCTTTCCTTGAACTTAGGTCTTCCTAGTGGCAAAGAAGCACATACACTTGCAAGTGTAAAGTCCTTGGAAAATGGTTTAGAGCCCAGAGTTTAAGCTACAAAATCATCAAAGTTGCTGTTAAAAGAATTTATATTCACATGGCCTTTCAGATTAGGATAAATTGTTTTTAGAATTTGTGTATTGCTCCTCAAACATGAAACAGAGATTTTAGCTACTTTGCCTTTTCTACTTTCAGAATCATTATGCTATTAATTTTCAGATAAAAATTGTTTCATTTGGTTCTGCTAATAGTCTATGTTAGGATTCCTCCAAAAACCTTGTAGATATTTACTTTTTATGGTATGTAGTGAAACAGTAATATTCTTTTACAAATTTCTATATGTCTGAATATTGTAGTGTATGCCTATAATCCTAGCACTGGGTTAGCTGAAGCCGAGATGAAGTGGGGAGGATAGTGAGGCTGAAACTAGCCTGGGCTACATAACAAGTTCATCAAGACTCTGTCAAAAAATATTCAAAACTAACCAACAACAAGCAACAATAATAAACACAAAATTATTTTACAGAACTTCATTGTATTGCAGTGTATGGGTGTATTACAGTTTGTACAACTACTACAGTATTTTGCAGTTACAGACAATGCTGTGGTAAATAGCTTCGCACTTCTTTTTGTATTAATGAAAACAAATCTTCAGATTATAGTGGGGTTGCTATGTCAAATCTATATCAAATGATACTGACAAATTAGCTTCAAGAGTGGTACCAATTTTTTTTATGACCATCAACACAAGTTAATGTCTTTTTTTGCCTAGCTTCACCAATCAGAGTCCTTTGTTGGACATTTTAGCCTCTGCTAATCAGGTACTCAGCGCAATGTTACTTAGTATATCATTATTGTGAGGGAAGTTCTCCATCTTTTCACAAAGTTTAAGGGCTACTTAAAATTTTGATGAATTGGGTGTTTATGCTAATTTTTTTCCTTTAATTTTTAGAATTTTTTATGGCAAGGATATTAGTTTTTATGATATAGGTTGCAAGTATTTTCTGACATTTTTATTATTTGTGGTATAATTTTGTACACATGTATGTTTTAATGCAGTCAAATATATTGTTCTTTTTATAGCATTCTGGACTATAGCTATTCTTTCCCTACACATCCATCAAAGAGGAGTTCATCCTGGTCTCCCTCTAGGACTTTTTTGGCTTACATTTAAATTCCTATATGATCCATACAGAATTCATCATTAGGTACTATGCATAAAATGAACCCCATCTTTCTTTATTCCAAATGCCTACACACTTTTCTCAGAATCATGTACTGAAATTTCCATTTGCTTACTAAGAAGTCTTTGACCTTCAGTGGATCGATAAATAATCTGAAGTATGGGGAAGGTGCACAGCTTATTAAAAGAGTTTTCTTTTTTTTAAAAAAAAAAGGTGAAGTGAGTACCTTTGGGTGAGCCCTGCCAAGGTGTGTCATTAAGATAGCATGCCACATGCAACAGAGTTAGTGTAAGAGGTTTATTGGGGGAGGGGGGAGTGGTGTAAGCATTATAGTTCAGATGAAAAAGTATAATAGCAATCGGAAACCAAGGAGTACCACGAAGTCACTGTAAACTCAGCAACTTACCGCCCTGCTCCAGGGAAAGGTTTCCCCAAGGTACCAAATCCACACTCACAGGGGAGGCCTTCCCCAGTGGAAGTTTCTCTTCAGGTCCCCTGGAGTGTAACAGCTCTGCTGTGCTAGGAGAAGGTTTCCCCAGTGAAAGTGTTATAGCCCTGCTCTACTCTGCTCCTGCTCTGCCGAAAAGTTACTACTTCTCTGCTCTGCCGAAAAGTTACTACTTCTCTGCTCTGCCTCATTCTAGTGAAAGAAGATCATCACCCAAACCTCGGTCAAGAGATTTTTTTAGGAGAGAAGAATCCAGGAGGATGGCTGCCTCTGCCAGGGTGGGCAAAGGCAGCAGCAAACTGAAAACTGAACGCGCACAGGGCTTATATAGGACTTCTTAGGGGGCAGAGTTTTTCCAGGGTCTTGTTCAGGGTGGTAATTGGTTGGATATCAATCCCCTTGACCTTAGACAAGCTCAGATTGGCTAGATTTAATGCGCAGGGATTGGTTGGTTTTCTGCTCAGAGATGGGCTGGTTTTGTGCACAGTTCTTCAGGGGCAGATTTGGCTCTGCTTTCAGAGCCAAAGTGTGCTTCTTTGCTGGCCCTTTTAAGTCTTTTGGCTCTAGTTTTAGGGACAGGGTGTGTTTCTTTCACTGGCTCTGGTTTCAGAGATAGGGCGGGTTTCTTTGGTTAGCCCCTTTACACTACAAGGGGGGGGGGAGTGAAAGTGTAAGCATTACAGCTCAAATGGAAAGGGATCTTGACAGTCGGGAGCCATGGAATACTAAGTGTTACAGCTCAGATGGAAAAGTCTTCTGGTGATAGGGAGCCAAGGAATACCACAGGTCACAGTAAGCATAGTGGCTTACAGCCCTGCTCCAGAAAATGGTTTCCCTAGTGTAACAGGTCTGCCCATGCAGGGGAGAGTTTTCCCAGCGAAGTTGTTCCAGTTCTGTCGGGTTCCCTGGAGTGTTTCAACTCTGCCCTACTCGGGGAAGGTTTTCCCACCACAAATGTTGCAGCCCTGCCCCACTCTGCTCCAGTGAAAAGTTATTATTTCTCTCCTTGGCTCCAATCCAGCAAAAGAAAGTCTCACCCAAACTTATTTCAAGAGATTTATTGAGAGAGAAGAATTCAGGAGAGTGGCTGACTCTGCCAGGTTGGAAGAAGACAGGAGCAAACTGAAAATTGAGCAGGAAAAGGGCATATAAAGGTCTTCTTAGGGGTGGAGTTTTTCCAGGGAGATTTTCAGGATGGGAATTGGTGAGATTTCAGTTCCTTGAGCTGAGATTGATTAATATCATGTTCAAGGATTGGTTGTTTTTTCTGCTCAGGGATTGGTTGGTTTTCTACTTAGTTGGTCAGGGACAGATTTGACTCTGCTTTCAGGGCAAAAGTGTGTTTCTTTCACTGGCCCTTTTTAGCCTTTTGGCTCTAATTTCAGGCCAGGTGTGTTTCTTTTACTGGCTCTGGTTCCAGGGCCAAAATGTGGTTTTGGGTTCTGGTTTCAGGGTCAGGATGTATTTCTTTGAATCTGGTTACAGGGTCAAAGTGTGTGTGTGTGTGTGTGTGTGTGTGTGTGTGTGTGTGTGTGTTTTGGCTGGCCCTTTTTTTTCCTACAGAAAGAGCAAAAGGGAGAGTTTGAGTGGGGTTATGAGGAAGGCAGGCAGACAGACAGACAGACAGACAGACAGGCAGGCAGGCAGAGAGATTAGGGAAGAGACAAGAGGAAGAAGAGAGGCAAAATGAAGAGGGACTGTGATGGAACATCACTTTTAAAGGGTGAGAATGTCTCATGGCTGATGAAAGACCCCTGAAGCAGGTGATGACGTAACTGCCCCCTTGGTTGATGCAGCCTGGCCTGCCAGTGCTGCTGTCACAGTGGGAACTAACACTTATTTTCTTCTGGACGGCTAATAAATAGAGTAAAAGTTGGTCCCCTTTGAAGAAGTGACATTAAAACTAAAGATTTGAAGTTAGAAAGGGTACTGTTAGGAGAATATTGGAAACACTCAGGACAACAGCAAAAGACAAGACCACAAAGCCAAAGCACAGTGAGACCACAGGTTGTCTGGAAAGCGGTGACTATGAAAAGAGTGTGGGAAATGGTAGAAAAATAGACAAGATGCACATCATGTACAGTCATGGTGAGGCCTTTGGGTTTTTACCATCAGTGACATGTCACCTTCTGGGAGACCTTTAAAGTCACAAGAGTCATAGCGAATTTATGTTTTTGAGTGATCAATGCTGGCAGCTGTCTGAAGGATGAACCGAGAGTGCTTGACTGAAAATGGGGAGATGTGCCGTGGGACTCATGGGGAAGTCCAGTAAAGAGCGGTGCAGGCTGCATTTGCATGATGGTGCTAGAGGTGGAGAGAAGGAAACATGAATTCTTTTCTCCTTCCCTTGTACGTCTCTCCATCCATCCACCTATAAGCTAACACCAAACAATGTGCTCATTTCTTTGGTCGTTTCTGTTCCTTAAGCACTGCCTGCAGGATACCTCGGAAGTTCTTTGAAATAGGACATGGACCATTTCACCTTACTTTATTTTTTATTAATTTTTTTTTACTTCCCAACCACAGTTTTCCCTCCCTCCTCTCCTCTTATTCCCTCCCCCACCTCCCCTCTGTCCCCCAATCCACTCCTCCCGCTTCTGTTCAGACAGGCCTCCCATGGGTGTCAACAAAGAATGGCATATCAAGTTTAGGTAGGACTAAATTCCTCTCCTTATATTAAGGCTGGGCAAGGCAACCCAGCATTAGGAACATGTTTCCAAAAGCCAGCCAAAGTGTTAGGCACGGGCCCTGCTCCCACTGCCAAGAGTCTCACAAGTAGACCAAGCCACACAACTGTCACTCATATGCAGGGGGCCTAGGCCTCTCCCACTCAGGCCCCCAACTGTTGTTCCATACTTTGTGAGCTCCCATGAGCCGAGGTTAGTTGTTTCTGTGTGTTCTCTTGTGATGATCTTGACTCCCTCCCCGGCTTGTACAACTCTTCTCCTCTCTCTTCAACAGGGTTCTCAGAGCTTGACCCAGTGCTGGTCTGTGGTCTTCTGCATCTGTTTCTATCAGTTATTGGATGAACGCTCTCTGACGACAATTGGAGGAGTTACCAATGTGATTATAGGAGATGGGCAGTTAACCTCGCTTTATTACCATTGGAATGAACCTTAGCAATTTCATAAGAAACTTTTGCTGTAACTTTTATAAAAATTCTTTGGTAAGTCTACCTGTCCTCAGCCACTGATCTGCACCATCAAATCTCTACAATGACATCAGACATAAACATGTGAAAACTTCATCTTAAAATAGATGGAATATGTGACCTTTCATCTATTCAAAACTTTCCTATTACTTTTAGAACAAGGCTTCCAGTCTCAGCGACACTGATACTGAGGGCCAAATATTCTTTGAAGTCTGTCTTGTGCACTGTAGGGTGTTGATCAGTATCCTTGGCTTCTACTCACTAACCAGTCACAGCCCACTCTTATAACAAAGTGTTTACAGACATTGATATGTCTCCTGAATGGGGGAGCAAAATTTTTATCAGTTCATGACCACTTCTTATATTTCTGGTTGTGAGCCTAGCCTTTAACGGCCCTCATGACCACTTCTTTAGTATCAACCCTTACATGTACAACCTTCCAGGACCTGAATTCTGCTCACACCTCTCATTTTAGTGCATGTCATATTTTCCTATATCACTACCTTTTAAACACATTGAAAATTGTTTTATTTATATTTTAAAGATGAATATTATTTTTAATAATGTATGTTTTATGTCTGTTTGTGGATATATACATACACACATATATATGTACACACACACATAGCCTGTAGAGGCCAGAAGTGGGCATCAAATCCCTGAAGTTGGAGCTACAAGCAGTTGGTAGTTGCCTGATGTGTATGAGTGCTGGCAACCAAAGTCAGGTCCTTTGGAAGAGCAGGAAATGTTCTTCAGCACTGAGGCATCTCTCCAGCCCCATAATCACTGTTTTCATCTTGTAATGTACTTTCTCCAGAGTATTTCCATATAATTTCTCTTTTTGCAGTGCACTCATCAAACATGTCCTCAACACACACCACATTGTTTATCACCTTTAATATTCTAAGGTAGTAAAGTCCATCTTGATCCAGTCAACTAGTCATATTTCCTGAAAATACCATCTCAAGGGCTCGTATGCTTCCCTTCTAGAACTTTTCCCATTTTCCCTTTAAAATATGACCATATCAATGGTATCCCACATTTGCATTCCCATAGCAGGCTCTAGACTTGACAACTGGGCATCTTGATATATCCCTGACATTTAGTAGTGTCATTGGATAAGTTGATTTATTGAATATTTATGTTCCTCCTCTGTCAAAAAGGTCTTCGTAATTTCTTCGTTGAGCTATTTTGAGAAAGAAATTAAATATTTATTTAATGCAAGTGTTTTAGAAGTATACTATATAATAATTCAAATAAGACTAATTAATGCTACAGTTTATTGTTGTTGTTGTTACAAATGGCTATTATTACTATTTCAGGATGTACGTATAGCCTTCAGTAATTTATAAGGAAAAGGGGCTTATTTTGGTTTACAGTTCAGGAATCTAGGAAATTCAAGAACATGGTGTTACCCTTTGCTCCGCATCTAGTGACACTCTGTGTGAAGATCACTCATTTTTGAGAATAGGAGAGCAAGGAGGTTTGTGGTAAAGGAGGCTAGAACATGAAAAGATACTGCTTCATAAACTCCTTCTGAGAGCAAGAGAGACATTAGTTGATTCACGAAGACTTCATCCTCATAGCCCAAACACCTTTCCCTAGGCTCCACCTCTCAACACTGTCAAGTGACATCAGCTTGAGCATTGGAAAGGTGAAACCATACTTAGCTTAGCAGGTAGCCACTCGGTTATAACTTTCCAGATCACAATTTTCCCTTTGACTAAAAGGAAAACTTTGCCGGGCGGCAGTGGCGCACATCTTTAATACTAGCACTCAGGAGGCAGAGGCAGGAAGATCTCTTTGAGTTCAAGGCCAGCCTGGTCTACAAGAGCTAGTTCCAGGACAAGTTTCAAAGCCACAGAGACACCCTATCTCAAAAAAAACAAAAATAAAGGGAAAACTTTGTCCTCTTTTAAATATATAAGCAGATCTTTGGTATATGGTATTTATCTAAAAACGTGTCCATTTCTTTTACATTTTCCAGTTTTGTGCCATACAGGCTTTGTAGTAAGATCTAATGATTCTTTGAATTTCCTCTGTGTCTGTGGTTATGTCCCCCTTTTCATTTCTGATCTTATTAATTTGCATATTCACTCTCTGGCGTTTTATTAGTTTGGATAGAGGTTTATCAATCTTGTTGATTTTCTCCAGGAACCAGCTTTTTGTTTCATTGATTCTTTGGATTGTTTTCTGTGTTTCTATTTTGTTGATTTCAGCCCTCAGTTTGATTATTTCCAGTCTTCTACTCCTCCTAGGTGAGTCTGCTTCTTTTTTTTTCTAGAGCTTTCAGGTGGGCTGTTAAGTCTCCAATGTGTGCCTTCTCTGTTTTCTTTAAGTGGGCACTTAGTGCTATGAACTTTCCTCTCAGGACTGCTTTCATAGTGTCCCATAAGTTTGAGTAGGTTGTTTCTTTATTTTCATTGAATTCAAGGAAGACTTTAATTTCTTTCTTTATTTCTTCCTTGATCCAGGTGTGGTTCAGTAGTTGACTGTTCAGTTTCCATGAGATTGTAGGCTTTCTGGGGGTAGGGTTGTTGTTGAATTCTAACTTTAATCCATGGTGATCTGATAAGACACAGGTGGTTACTAATATTTTTTTGTAACTGTGGAAGTTTGCTTTGTTACCGAGTATGTGGTCAATTTTCGAGAAGGTTCCATGAGCTGCAGAGAAGAAGGTATATTCTTTCCTATTTGGGTGGAATATTCTATAGATGTCTGTCGAGTCCAATTGATTCATTACCTCCATTAATTCTCTTAGTTCTCTGTTAGGTTTCTGTCTGATTGACCTGTCCATTGGTGAGAGAGGAGTGTTGAAGTCTCCTACTATTAGTGTGTGTGGTTTGATGGCTGCCTTGAGTTTTAGTAATGTTTCTTTTACGTACGTGGGTGCTTTTATATTAGGGGCGTAGATATTCAGGATTGAGACTTCCTCTTGATGAATTGATCCTGTTATGAGTATAAAATGTCCCTCTCCGTCTCTTCTGATTGATTTAAGTTTGAAGTCAAGTTTGTTAGAAATTAGTATGGCCACACCTGCTTGTCTCTTAGGTCCATTTGCTTGATAAGCCTTTTCCCAGCCCTTTACTCTGAGTAGGTGCCTGTCTTTGTGTTTGAGGTGTGTTTCTTGTAAACAGCAGAATGTTGGATCCTGATTTCGTATCCAATCTCTTAGCCTGTGCCTTTTTATAGGTGAGTTGAGCCCATTGACATTAAGTGATATTAATGACCAGGGGTTGTTAACTCCGGTCACTTTTTTAGTAGTAGAGTTCGTGTGCATCCCTTCTTTGAGTTGCGCTGGTGACGGGTCTCTAGATGTCTGAGTTATTGTGGTCATTGTTGGACTCCTTGGTTAGAGATTTTCCTTCTATTACTTTCTGTAAGGCTGGGTTTGTGGCTATGTATTGTTTAAATTTGTTTTTATCCTGGAAAATTTTATTTTCTCCATTTATGGTGAATGAAAGCTTGGCTGGGTATAGTAGTCTGGGCTTGCATCCATGGTCTCTTAGTTGTTGCAGTAAATCTATCCAGGACCTTCCATGTATATACATATATGTGTGTGTGTGTATAACTAATTAATATAATATATAGAATAATCCATGACACACAAATATAATGAATAATGTTATAATATAATATATAATTTGTTGAAGATGGGAGTTTCTGTCCCTCCCAGTCCTGCAGCCATTCAGCCCCAAAGAAACACAAATAGGCTTATATTAATTATAAACTGTTTGGTCTATTAGCTCAGGCTTATTATTAACTATCTCTTACAAGTTAAAGTAAGCCATAATTATAGTCTATGTTTAGGCATGTGGCTTGGTACCTTTTCTCAATAAGGCATTCTCATCTTGCTTCCTCTGCATCTGGCTGGTGATTCAGTAACTAGAATTCTCCTAGTCTGGTTGTGATGCCTAAACTTCCTGCCTGTCTATTGGCAAATCAGTGTTTCATTAAACCAATATGAGTGACAAATCAATTCAGTGTACAAGAGCATTATTCCACAGTAATATATTTTTAAAATATTTTTCCAGATAGCAAAAATAGTAATAATCAATCCAATTATGGTCTTTTATTAGATATCATATTTATCATTTTTTAGGTGTGACTCATTCTGAAACTTAATGTCTACTTAACTCTCAGTTTTTACCTGTACATTCTTGGCTCTTCAACATCATCTTTGAAAAATCAAAAGGGAATAATTATGTCTTTAATTCATTTTAAATTGTGTGTAGTGGTAAATGTGGGGTGTGTGTGTGTGTGCATGCATACATGTGTACACCCATGTGTGCTTGCTTGTAGAGTCCAGAGGAGGGTGATTGATCACTCTCCACCTTATTTCTTTAAGACACAGTCTCTCATTGAATCAGAAGTTAGGCTGACAGCCAGAAATCCTCAATGATATTCCTGCCTCCCACCCCCTCTATTAAGACAGTGGAGCTACAGATGTATGCTCAAGCATACTCAGCTGTTTGACATAAAAAAGTTCTGGGGAGCTGAACTCACGTCCTTACACTTGTACATAAAAGGCTCTTGCTCACTGAGTCATCTCCCCTCAAAACATTTTTTATTGCTTTTTATTTATTGTTATTATTCACTACATGTAAAACTTAAACATACTCAGTAGTAGATAAAACAAGTATTGCTTCCAAATACTAACATAGCCTGAGCTCCATAAAATTTTGGATATTGCTCAGTTAAAAATAGCACAAGGTTAAGTTATCATATTTTGATGAAGAAATTATCCTGGATTAGATAAGTGGCTATCACAAGAATATTTATAAGACAGACAAAGGGCAATGGGACTGGAAATTCAGGTCTGTATGTAGGGGTGTGTGTGTGTGTGTGTGTGTGTGTGTGTGTGTGTGTGTGTGTGTAGGTGGGGGTGAAGTCACCCTGCTGGTTTTGAAGATGAAGGAAGATGTATTTGAACTAATGAAGCAGGACAAGTAGAATTCTTTTGCCCTTAGATTTTGTAGAAGGAACCTTTTCCTGCAGATACTTCTATTCCATCTTAGGTTTCTGACATCTAGAATTTTGTGATAATAAATTTGTCATTTTAAGCTACTATACCTGTGGTAATGTGTTACAATGGTGATAGAAGGTTAATCCATGTTGACATCAATAATATTTCATATTAGCTGTAGAGCTTAATAATAAAAAGATCAAATCTTTTGACTTGGGGATTAACATATCAATTGACCTGAAATTTGAGGAATGTATATTGTGATTAAAGGGATTTTCAGTTTTATTGGGTTTATGGATTATGAAAAAAATTATAAATATTTTAGCCAGGTGGTGGTAGTGCATGCCTTTAATCCCAGCACTTGGGAGGCAGAGGCAGGTGGATCTCTGAGTTTGAGACCAGCCTGGTCTACAAAAGCTAGTTCTGGGACAGGCTCCAAAGCTACACAGAGAAACCCTGTCTCAAAAAATCAAAAAAAAATATTGTTTTAAAGATAGATAAAATGTAGAAAATAATATCATATCTCATGTAGCTTATCAGGAGTTTATTGTTTTCTCATATGTCGTTCGAATATTATTTTCTTTATAAAAACAAGTGTTAAAATAATTACAATTACAATTTTTGATTTTTTCTTTTATTTTTGAGATTAAAATCCCATAATTTCTCCGTTCTCTTTCCTCCCTCCAAACCCTTCTAAATACCACTCCTTGTTCTCTTTCAGAGCTAGCTATAGTTTTTAACCAGTCCCCTTTATAGTTATATTATGAAATGGTTTCCATTTTCATCAACTAAGTTTTCGTGGGTTTTTTTTTTTTTGTGCTTCATATGTCTCATTTAAGAAACCACTGCTTAACCCAACTCACAAAGACTTACATCCTGTTTTTTTCTACAAACTTTATGTTTTTTTTCTAAAATTTATGTGTGTAATCTATTTTGCATTCTAAGTTAACTTTTGAATATGGCTAGAGGTGAGGTTTTTGACCTTGTTCAATTATGTATAGATATCTAACCATTCCAAAAAGATTTCTTTAAAGTATTATTCATTTTTCTTTAATGGATTCTCTTGGCTTTCTGGTCAAATATATTTTTGCTAGAAATATACAAGTTTATTTCTGACTGCTCAAGTCTACTCAATTGATCTACATAACCTATTGCTATGTCAGATCCACATAGACTTCATCACTGTGTCTAGGGATGAACTGGGGAAGCACAAAAGCATGAGATATTTGACTTTGTTCTTGTTTCTAAGGATTGACTTATAATATCTGGGACTATTTTGGTCCTATAATTTAAGATTCTGTAAAAGAGGAAGCTGGATGTCAGATAAATATTGCATTGAATCTATAGATGAATTTGAAACCGTTTTCCATTTAAAGATGTTAGATATTCCAATTGATGAGCACAAGATGTCTTTTCTTTTGTTTGAGATGTCTTAATCACTTTCAAGGAGTTTCCCAAAGATTTCAGTGGGGTTGGGGAGGTGGTTCAGTAGTTAAAAGCACTTGTTGCAAACCTTGAAAACCTAGGTTCAGTTCCTAGTACCCAGATATCAGCTCACAGCCATCTATTAACTACAGTCCTAGGCCTCACAGCTGCCAGATTCTCTGGCATAAAGGGCAGAGGAGAGGGTGCAGAGGACCTGCACAACTTTTCCCAGGGGCTGAGCCGGATGGTGAGTGTCAATGACTCAGACCTCCCCTCTGGCCACCAGGGAAAAACACACACACTGAGTTTGAAAGTCTGTCAAAGCAGGATCTCCTTTAATTGCATCAGGCAGGAACTTACATAGGCTGAGATAGAGGCTGAAAGCCTGAAATGAGTCAAGGCAGAGCAAGGAACAAGGGCCAATAATATTCTGCCACATTAGTAGTGTCTAGGCAGAGGCAGGCCTAGGTCGGATAGCCAGAGACAGGTCTCCAAACTCGAGCAAGGCTCAGGAAGTTACACTAGGCCTCACCAAACTCAAGTTAGGCTTAGGAAGTTACACTGACCTCATGCCCAGGTCAATACATAGCTAACTGTGTGTTGCAAAGAATCCAACACCCTCTTCCGATCTCATGTGACATAATACATGTATATAGGTAAAACACTCAGACACCATAAAAATACATATCAAGATACTAAAAAATTTTCTTCACTGTACATCTATGGGCACTGGTGTGGGTTTTAATCATGTTTTCTACAAATTGGTTGAACTGATTTAGGGGATGTACATTTTCTTATGAAGCCCTTAGTATTTCCTTGTTCAAGATTATGGTTATCTACAAGTCAAAATGGTTTCCATTATTCCTTCTCAGTCTGGATGTATTTTGTAGTTATTTTCATCTAACTGCTCTGGCTGAGATCTCCAACACAGAGTTAATTGAACTGGCAAGAGGAGACGATAAATTTTATTTCTAATTGTATGAGGAAAGTTTATTATATCAACATTAAATATGCTATTAATGGTATTTTTTAAAAATAGATATTCTTTATCAATGAGTTTCCTTTTCATTCTTTCTTTGTTGGGTGTTATTATGTAATACATTGGACTTTGTCAATTATACTTTCTGAATATTTTGAGGTGAATATGTCATTTCTCCTCCTTAACAAAGCAGACATATCACATTGAATATATGTTGATTCAAATCTATGCTACTGATGTAGATGGAGCAGCGGGCCTCCCAGGAGGGCTCCCGGCCACCAGATAGCTTTACCCAAAATAATTACACAGAAACAGTATTCTTTTAAACACTGCCTGGCCCATTAGTTCCAGCCTCTTATTGGCTAGCTCTTACATATTGATCTAACCCATTTCTAATAATCTGTGTAGCATCACGAGGTGTGGCTTACCAGGAAAGATCTTAACCTGCGTCTATGTCGGGTAGGAGAATCATGGCGACTGTCTGACTCGGCTTCTTTCTCCCAGCATTTCTCCCAGTTCTGTCTACTCCGCCTACCTAATTTTCTGTCCTATTAAAGGGCCAAGGCAGTTTCTTTATTAACCAATAGACAGATGACCCTCCTCCATCATTACTGATATAATCCCCACTTAGTTATTGGAGATAACATTTGTCATGTGCTGCTGAAAGTTTCTCTTTGATGGTATTTTGGTGGAAACTTCTGCAATTATATTGATGATAGATAATGGTCTACAGTTTATTTTCTTCTTATGATTTTGTCCAGCTCTGTTATGAGGATACTAGTAATTTATAGGATTAGTCAAGAGGGAGGTAGTCCTTTGAGACGTTGGGAAAATTTGTTAGATTAGTGCTGATTCCCTGAGAAATTCCAAGACTGAACCTGTTTATAAAACTTTAGGAAAACTGGGTTTTCCTTTCTTGTTTTGAAATGTTGTTTCAATCTTTGTATTTGGTATGTGTATATTCAGATTGTGTAATTCTTCTTGAGTGTGTTTTTGTGGCTATGTTCTATAAGAATTTATCCAGTTCATCTACGTTACAGTTGCTCATAACAAGCCTTTATCACCTTTTTATTTTTTGCAAGGTTCACAGTACCACCACTCTTGTAGTTTTGCTTTATTTCTTATTGTTCATTAACAGTGGTGGAGATTAGAGCCAGTGGCTTCACACATCTTAGACTAAACAACTAGACTAAATTCCAGTTCATACATTTTTCTTCTAATGCTGGTCTTAATATATAAATCTTCCCTTTTCTTCAACACTCTGTCTGAAGATTTGCCATTTTTGTTGTTGTTGTTGCTATAAGAAACTTGTATTTAGTTTTATTGAATTTAGAAATTGTTTTTCTGTTCTTTAGTTCATTAATATCTTTTCTATTATTATTTCATTCTTCCTTAGTATGTTAAGTTTATTTTATTGTTCTTAAGTTAAAGTTAGGTTACTTATTCTGGGTTTTTCCTTTCTGTTTGTTTTTGTTTCTTTCAAGATTAATTTTTTAGTTGTATGCATATACATGTTGACCTCCAAGTGTACATATTCATCTGTTCATGCTTGGTGACCACCAAGGTCAGAAGAGGAGATTAGTCCCCTTTGAACTGGAGTAACAGACAGTCGTGAGCTGCTTTGTGGTTGCTGGGAACTGAACATGGGTTCTCTGAAAAAGCTGCTGGTGTGCTTAACCACTGAGCCATTTCTCCAACCCTCTTCTCCAAGTTTTTAACTAATGTATATATTTTTTCCTCTAACCACAGTTTTGTAATATTCCGTTGTTTTTCTTTGTTGCAGTTTTACCTCAGAACATTCTCATAAATTCTCTCTTAATCTCAATTTTTATTTGGGATTATGCTTTTTATCCATTTGTAGTTACCTTTTTTCTTTTTAAATTTTTTTTACAATGCGATTGAATTTTAACATAAACTTTTTTTCTTTTCCTAGAACATTATTTATTTATTTAAAAGAAGAAAACAAACTATTTTTCTTTATTATACATACCCAATCCAGGTTCCCACTCGCTTCCCTCCTCCCATTTCTTCCATTTACCCCTCACCGCCACCACCCCATCCAATCCTCAAAGAGGGTAAGACACATTGATTTGGGGAAGATCCAAGGCCTTCACTACTATATCTAGGATGAGCAAGGTATCCATCCAAAGAGAATAGGATCCCAAAAAGCCAGCACATGCAGTAGGAATAAATCCTGGTGCCAATTCCAGTGGCCCCTCAGTATGCCCCAGTCATGTAACTGTCAACCACATTCAGAGAGACTAATTTGGTCCTATGCTTGTTCCTTCCTAGTCAGCTGGAGTTGATGAGCTCCCATTAGCTCAGGTAAACTGTTTCAGTGGGTGTACCCTTCATGGTCTTGACTTCTTTGCTCATATTCTCATTCTTCCCACTCTTCAACTGGACTTTGGGAGCTCAGTCCAGTGTTGCACTGAGTGTCTCTGATTCCACCAGTTACTAAATGAAGGTTCTATGGTAATATTTAAGATATTCATCAGTCTGACTATAGGGCAAGGCCAGTTTGGACATCTTCTCCTCTATTGCTTGGGGTCTTAGCTGGGGTCATCCTTGCGGATTCCTGGAAATTTCTCTAGAGCCAGGTTTCTTGTTAACCCCATAATGGCTCCCTCAATCAAGATATCTCTTTCCTTGCTTTCACCTCTGTCCTTCCTCCATCTCCACTATCCCATTCCCTCAAGTTCTCCTTTCCCCTCCCCTTCTCCCCTTGTCTTTGTAGTTATCTATACATCGTTACTACTGTAGCTGTAGCTGTGGCTTCCTGCACATTACCAAATGAGTAAACAGGCATACCAAATTTTTAACTCTTCAAGCTTTACCGAGATTCATTTGAAAGCCTAGTTTGTAGTTTAACCTTCAGACTTGATGTGTTTTTGGCATGCTCTTGAAACAATGTGCGTTCATTGGTGAGTGGCATGTTCTTTAGAAGTCTGTTAGGGCCAGCCAGCCATGCTACTAAAGTTGTCAATTTCACTTTGAATCTATTCATTATTGTCATCTTGATCTAGTTGTTATATGAATTATTTCATGTGAGGTACATGTTGGAGATTCAAACTGTAGTTTCTGAAGTATTTCTTCTGTTAGTCCTGTCTGATTTACACAATTTAGTACTCTATTAGGTAGCTATTTGTATATAATTGCCAAATTTTCCTGAAGAATTGACCCATTTAAAATCTTGAAATGTACTTCTTAGTCATTCAGTAAAATTTGTCTGAAAGTTCATTTTATCTGTATTACTATAGCCATTTGAGCAGTGTTTGTATTATTATAGACATGACATATCATTTTTCAGAGATATGAAAATTAGCAAAATGCTTAGAGCAACCTAGAATTCTACAAAAGCTGATTATTGAATAATTGAAAATTATTGCTTATCTCTAGACAAGATTTTGGTACCATTGTGGAAGAAAAGGCAGAATGGTTGTAAGAGCCAGACATAAGGGAGGATTGCTGCAATTTTTTGTCTTCTAGGCATGATGGGATGGACCTCTGCACTCAGGAAGTCGCTGTAGCTGTGGTTTCCTGCACATTACCAAACCAGCCAACATTCCTTCATGAAGTAGGGAGGGGCTTATAAGCCCTCACCCTTGAAAGAGGAGATTATGACAATTGATGGCTCCTGGAGGAAGAAGAACCAATTTTCTTCAATAGTGTGGCCCATAGTAAGTCAATCAATGTTAGGTGGATGTCCCATGAATATATGAAGCTGGAAGGTGGTAGGGAGGTATAGAAGAGGCATTAGGGAGAGGAATCGAGGTGAATGTGCTCAAAAGAAGTTGTCTGAAATTCTCAAAAAATTAGTACAAATATTATTCTGAAAATATACAGTTTGTTTAAAAACTAATTGAAATAAATTTTAAAAGTCTCTTGTTAATTTTTTTGCTGATATCTTTTCTTGATTAATTCTTTAAGGACATTTTAGAATTTTTCTAAGTATCAAATATTGAAAAACTTTAGCTATTGATTTTGGGCATGGTTTTACTGTGATCTGAAAACATATGCTATAAAAATAGCATTTTTTGTTAACTAGTGAAATTTTTTCTTTTAACTTGGAATTTTAGAATTAGAAGATACCACAGCTAACTGAACTTTAAATAAAATACTGTATCAAATTTTCTCCTTGTGTCACGTATGTCTTATACAGATGAAAAATCCACTTTCATGGGCAGTCAGGGCTTACACACTAATGAATTAAATTGAACACTTGCATACATTAGCTAGAGATTCTGTAATGTTGAAGGGCAATAAATTTGAATGTGAGTGCTGCTATCAAATATCATCATACTATTGCTATGCAACCTTGAATAAGCAAGTTAATTTCAAGTCATAGGTCAAGTTTCTTGCAATTTTGTTGAGCAAAAGTTAAAACATTGACACTCCTATATGGTTGTCAATATTATTAAACAACATAGAAGCTGTCTAAAATAGTTAGGACAAAAATATGTGAAGCAACAAGTATGAAATGCTAGCCTAAGCTAGAAACTGAATAAACATATGGGAGGGAGGTACTTCATAATCCATTTCTCCATTTTCTGATCATTCACACACACACACACACATATAATATATTATATATATATATTTAGAGAGAGAGAGAGAGAGAGAGAGAGAGAGAGAGAGAGAGAGAGAAATTTATTTTAAAGAATTTGCAGAAACTGTACTGAAAGGGGAAGTTAAAATCTCCCTCCCTTCCAGAAGATTTCATAGAATTTGTTAGTTGGGCTGGTTGACATTCACTTGCTTTATTCTTACTGCTTCTTTCTAAGTAAAAGGAATGTCAACAGTTTAAGGGTTCCAGTTATTGTGTTCTGATTGAGGTTTTCCTCCTGCCAATGATTGAGCTTTGTCTTGAGCTAAACTAATGGGATCATGATCCTCTGAATATGTAATTATGAAAGGAACAAAAAAATTGTTTCGGTTAATCACTATATTCAGGGTCTGTGTGGAATTCTGTATATGACACTTTAAGAATTTTTAGTGGTGTCAGGTATTATATTACTAAAAAAAAAACAATTCAGCCAGTAAGATGTTCGAGTGAACTAAAATTAAAGTTTTCCCTTCATTAGCTTCCACTGACTGTTTTTCATGCTCAAATACCGAAGAATAGAAAATAGAAAAGAAATCTTAAGTGTGTTAGAATAATTATCAGATACTGAATTCCTTTTTCATTGAGTTTAAATATAGTGTTATTGTGAATTTTAATGTGTTCATAATAACACTTAACATTAAGATGGTAAAATCTGTAGTAAAATGAAGGCATAAACTTCATTTTTAAATCCATGCTCACTTTACATTCTTTCAATCTAAGCAGAAGTACTCACTTCTTATTGTTATCCTCCTTACGTCTCTTCTCCATTTCCATGATATATCACATAAAGGTGTGGGAGCCCACAGAAGTGGGGCTGTTTCCCCTTGACTAAAGGTCAGAGAGTTCAGGCCTATCCTTGCTCCTTCAAGGTTATGGACAAGAGGTTTGACTTAAGGTGTGCCTACTAACAAGATATCTTGATCTAGGGTGTGATTTCTTGGTATTTTGGGTATTAAGATGGTTTCCAGATGTGGATCATCCCATCTTGACCAAAAGTCAGAGAGTTCAGGCATATTCCTTCTCCTTCAAGTATATGACAGGAGGCTTGACCCAGAGAGTGGCTGCCTACAGGATGCTTGTCCTAATGTGTGGTCGCTGCATGTCCTGCCTACAAAACAGAATACTTAACTTGGGGTTTAATTGTTTAATGCTTCAGGTATTGAAGAGGTAATTGCTCTGTTTCTTCTTTGTATCATGGTAAAACAGTCCTTTGTCATCCCTGCCTTTTGGATTGGGGTACATAAGCATATGGAAAATAAGCACAGGCAAATTCAGTACTCAATTGGTTGCCCTCCTGACTCTATTCTGTGTCTCTGTCCTTTTCTTTAATATCTCTGTTTCTTCTGCCTAATATTTCTAATCCACATACCCCTACCTTGGGATGTGCAAACCCTTTGAGACTGGACCCTGACAGATGCCCCTCAACATGGGGCTCATGACAGAAGGGAATAAAAAGCACCAGTTTCAAT
>NW_026068075.1:2268328-2373106 GCF_014885135.2 Alexandromys fortis
CTCCCCTTTGAGACTGAGCCTTGCTATATATCCCTGATTGGCTTCAAACTCACATCTCCACCCTCTGAGAGCTGAGATTTTAGGCTTGTGCAACGGCGCTTAGTTCTATGCCTTTATTGTTGAACATTCATTTGGGGATCCATAAAATGTAGCCAAATGGGATATTTCCTTATTACAATTGACTTTCTGTGTGCTTCACTCAAGGCCGTGTGCATGTTACACAAATATTCTACTGCTGAGCTACACCCCAAAATGCTCATTTATAATAGGCTTAAGATGCTTTATCTTTGCTGTTACTTTTAGAAATGAAAGTGGCTAGATTTCTTTTTTAATTGTTTGTATTGAGACATACATTTTTCTCCCATCTCCTCTCTTCCTCCCCCTCTCCTTCTACCCTTTCCAGTGACCCTCATGTTCCCAGTTTACTCAAGATATCTTGTCTTTTTCATCTTCCTATGAAGATCCATGTATGTCTCTCTTAGGGTCCTCTGCTCTCTATATTGTATTTGTTTTTCACCCTCATGTTCCCAGTTTACTCAAGATATCTTGTCTTTTTCATCTTCCTATGAAGATCCATGTATGTCTCTCTTAGGGTCCTCTGCTCTCTATATTGTATTTGTTTTTCTGGGTCTGGGTTATCTCATTCAATGTTTTTTTCTAGATCTATCCATTTGCTTGCAAATTTCAAGATGCCTTTTTTACCACTGTGTAGTACTCCAGTGTGTAAATGTTCCTCATTTTCTTGATCCATTCTTTGATTAAGGGCCATCTAGGTTGTTTCCAGGTTCCAGTAGCAAACAATACTGCTATGACCATAGTTGAGCACACGTCCTTGTGGTATGATTGAGTATCCTTTGTGTATATTCCCAACAGCAGTATTGTTGGGTCTTGAAGTAGATTGTTTCTAAATTTTCTGAGAAATATGTGGCTAGATTTTCAAACATCTACTTTAATCTAGCTCTCTTCATTCTAACCTACATTATTTAAATAACTTACATGCTTTAGGTAAAACTAGATACCATCCCTTTTGGGGCAATACAATTGTTTCAGGGGATACCTTCCTTATTACGAATTGCCTTCAGAACCAATTCTTATGAGTCAGTGTGCAAATATTTGGTATTCTGAGCAAGAATTGAATTTGTGGAAAGGTTAGGTAGTCTGAGTCCAACAAGAATTGGGGGGTAGGAAGCAAGTTGAACAAATTCTATTGTTTTCTCCATAAAGTAGACGTAGATCCTAAAAAATGAAAATGCCTCTCTTGTGTGACCCAGATATTGTCTCTAAATATATTTATACAAAAGGAGTATAAAAATGTTTACCTGGCAGTAAAAAGGCAACTTTTGAAAAATTAAGTTTACTTGGTTGGTTCAGGTGATTCGGCTTTGTTGAACAAATGTATAGTTGTTTGTGGCATTACAAGCAGACAATGATCCTTATAGAATAAGACCCTAGCTCATTCTCACGTCATTTGGATATAATTTTATTTTCCTTAATGAGTTCATAGCTGAATGAGAAATTAGGAGGTAGAGTCTAGTTGGAACAAGTAGGTCCCTGATGAAATATTTTAGTAAGATATTTGTCACGGACCATGAGAAGCAGGTGGAAACTAGTATTCAGATGTCAACCTATCAGAGGCATGGTTATCTGATGGAGGATTAATCCTGTCCAGACAAGGTCTGCAGGACCCTCGACTCTGAAAGCTGTTGCTCACTTTTACTGAAGCAGCTAGATATCTCCCCATACTTGCATTGTAGTGTGTAATCTCATGTCATGTGTGTATGTAATCTAATGATTGCATCTCAATCCTGTGGGCACATGTGTCTGTTGGTGATCAGGTAGAGGACTTTTCATTTAGCCATAGAGTTCTGACATAAAAAATATATTGGGGGGGCTGGAGAGATGGCTCAGTGGTTAAGAGCATTGCCTGCTCTTCCAAAGGTCCTGAGTTCAATTCCCAGCAACCACATGGTGGCTCACAACCATCTGTAATGAGGTCTGGTGCCCTCTTCTGGCCTGTAGGCATACACACAGACAAAATATTGTATACATAATAAATAAATAAAATAAATATTTAAAAATATATATATTGGGGCATGCTTTATAACTGAATCTATTTGTCCCACAGGACTGTTGGACATTTAAAAGCCTGCCTTCTTCTTTTGCCTACTGGATGCTTCCCCTACCCTGTGAGACTCTCAGTGAGAAAATTTAGTCACATAGCCAGAAACCTTGGTTCCCACAGCCATTTTCTCCTTTCTGTTCCCTGAGATTCCTTAGAAGCCACCTCCCTGAGACTGTCTTCCATTTGGCAGGCATGCAGACAAGAAAGGAGTCTTTCATATAGACCACATTTGGTACCTTCAAAAATAAAGGGACATCCAAGCTCAGAGAACTGCCTTTGCTTTGCGTGTGTATATACAGGACGGAGAAGAGAAGAGCAGATGAATAAAGAGCCTGATGCGGAAGAGTACATAGTGGAGAGTCCATTGCACCTTCAGATCCTTCTAAGTCTCACTCTTGCTATGAGTCTTCTTCTGAACCCTGCGGGGACACTGAGGCTGGCACTCAGAGGTCTCCAATAGATATTTCTCCTTTTGGCCCTTTCTTATCACTCCCTCTGCCCCCTGGCTGCCCGAGATGAGCAGTTTTGCTCTACTGCGCATGCCTGCCACTGTGTGTTGGCCTCATCGCTGGACCACAGCAATGGTGCTTGGTACCCACAGATGGAAACCTCTAAGCTCTGAGCCAAAATAAATCATTCCTTCTTTAATTTGGTTACCTCAGGTATTTTGTCACAGCAATGGAAAGTTTATTAAAGCTTTCGCAACGCCTGGAGGGTTTGGTTTCCGAAGCCAGCTGCTTGTATCTTCAAACAAAAGAAGACAGAGGCTGAAGTGACTAATAACTGATTTACATGGGATACTTGTGGCCATCAATGACTGGGAAAGAGAAAGAATTCTGTGGCTTGGGTAGGCTGGCTCTGGTACACAGTTTTGTGTATCTAAGGTTATGTTTTAGTTTAGTCTAAAATTGGTTGCGTTTACCAAGGAAATATTGTGTCATACGTGAACTGCATTTAATAAGCTGGAAGGCAGTTTTCAGAACAAACAGAGAAACACAAATGTCAATTTTTTTCTCTTTGCCTAAAAAACGGGAAAAGGAACCTGGTGAGATGTCTCAGAGGTTACAGGCACTTGCTGTGCGAGCCTGAGGACCTAAATTCAATCCCCAGAACCCACAAAGGAAAGAACCCACTCCATGAAAATGTCCTTTGGCCTCTAGACACACACTGTGCGAGACTTGGTCCCCAACAGACAAAACACACACGCACGTGCATGAGCACACACACACACACACACACACAATTTTAAAACAAAAATAAAATCAGCAGAAGGGATTCCGGCACACAAAATGAAGAAAGCAATGATATTAAAATCTTAAGCAGCATAAAAATAGAGAAAGTTTAAGATATTTTGCCTGTAATTTTGCATCAACTCAAACCTTCTAGAATCTATGCAGACAATTTTCTTCTGTTTTCATTGTTTTTAGTGCTGGAGCTGGAACCTAGGGCTCATGTATATTCAACACAGTTTCTGCCATGGAATCCTATTCCCAGATCCCAGATTTGGTTTATAATTGGGCAGAAAAGTATTAACTTGGCATCTTTGAGGGCTCTGGGGGGGGAGGCGTATTTCATCCCTATTCAAGAGGACTTTCCATCTATATACTGATTTGTGTTTTCCTCCACTTGTTTATTCGTGGAATATTTTTAAGTCTTAACTTCCTTGACAGTGATAACGGTAGAAATAAAAAGTTCTCAAGACCTGTTATGACAAAATGAAAGGAGAAGGGATTGAATTACATTACAAACTGGGGCACAAAGGAGAACTGGGAAACTGAGTTGGACACCATTTTGTCACATTGCCACCAATGATCTTTTGTTACACACCTCAGTGAAGGAATAAAAGGATGGTCTTTCCCCCATACATACCTAAAGAAACTTGAGTCACTTACTCAAGGAATTCCATAGAAATAAGCTAGGATTAAAGTGCTGTCTGGCATACACGAGGCACTGTGTTCTATCGCCAGGACCACACACAAAAAAATTCAGTGTAAACAAAACTACATTCTCCTGTGGTATGGGTATTAATCAGATTAGAGAGAAAGATTCAATGCCCCTCTCCAGTGCTCCCTTTCTGAGCTTATTCTGCCAAGTGAGAATCACACAAAACAGCCAGTACTTTGGGTTTCCACAAGGTTCTTTGAAAGTGTTTATCACCAAAGCTGATGCTTGGTTCTGACAGTGAAGTCTTGGGATTGGTACAATGCTGGCTGTATCACCTATCATAAACGTGTAGATTGGTTAATCTATGTATTGTCCTCATCCAGGAGGGATGTTCACACTTGGCTGGTCCAGCCTCCTAGGAAGCAGGTCTACTGCTTAAATGTAGACTCTCTTCCCCCAATGGTCCGAGTCTCATTCCTCAAATACGCCACCTTCTAAACACTTAGAATTCCTTACAAGACCAACTTCAAGGTCTTGGTCATATTTATCAGAGGATTTTACTGGACAAAGGTTGAACATAAAAAAAATAGCAGCAGTATCTGACTCAATCTAATCACCTGCTTTATTACTATTTGTTAGCAGTATACATGGGGAGAAGGACTTATGTGACCTCTTAATTGTTTTGATCATATTTGTGAGATAGGCTTATACCCCCTTTATAGATAAGATCAGAAAGTTATGAGAAATGATTTACCTAAGAGCATACAATAAATCAGTGGAATTAGAGGGAATGATATCGACTCTCCAATTAATGTTCAACTTCTTTTAGGTCACATTGCAAATATAAAGTAAATATATATGTTTCAAATATTCAACAATATATAGAGCCTCAAAAATTACTTTTGTACACTGTTATTTCAGTAGCATAGTTATAGAGAAAATGTGTATGTAGTATATGCAAAAATGTATTGAACCACAAAACCAATTTTACTTACTTTTGTTTCACTAACATTAGTTGCACAAAGTGGAAGATTATAATTATAATTCCACCTTGTATTTATGTATTTATCAGACAATTTAATAGAGCTGTTCACACCGTTGTGAAATTTAGACTCTTCATAGGCACCTTTGAGATGGTTTGCTAGTTACTTTTCTGTTGCTGTTATTTATGGAAGAAAGGGCTTATTTGGGCATATGGTTCCAGAGGGAGAATCTAGAGCGGTGGCAAAGGCATGGCAGAGGTAGCTGGTGCAGGAAGCTGAGAGATTACATTTTCAACTACAAACAGGAAGCAAGAGAAGTGGGATGAGGCTCTAAACACTCAGCATCCGCCCCCAGTGATATACTTCCTCCAGCAAAGCTCTACTTCCTAAATGTTCTGTAACCTTCCCAAATAGTGCCTCCAGTTAGAGACTATGTGGACATTTCCCTTTATAGCAAACAGAACGGGTATTATTAATATCCTCAATTGTAAAAGATTCAACAGATTTACCTTAAATTTAAATATTTAAAAATGGGAAGAAAGAAGATGCAATGGAAAAAAATGAGTCTATTCAGAGTGAATTATTCCATTGCAATGGAAGTGATTAAGGCAAATTGCCTGTTTTTATTTTTCAAAGATTGACAACTGGCCCTGGATCCTGACTTATCCCCTATTTACCCTTTCCTTCCCCAGCGAAAATATACTGACATTGACTTTTCAGAAGAAGACAGTAACTACTGTGGAGCCACACACTGCATCTCAGAGGGGACACGAGGTCCTTAGCTCATGGTATCCCAGATCGGAGTGTCTTTACAGCTCTGTGTTCTCCTTTCCAAGACTTCTGCTGTCTTTTTGGCAAATCTCGGTTGCACGAAGGAGGAAGACTGATGGCTCCAGTTGCCAAGGTAGACAGAGTGTAGCCACGCAGTGCCAGGTTCATGCTGTAACTGGTGATCACACCTCACTAGAACCTTGCAACACATCTTGCAATCCCAGCTGGGTGTCCCCGAGCAGAGGCAGCAATTATGTATAGTGGTTGGGAGATGTAAACAAATGTCCATGGGGGACTGACTTAGAACCAGCCAAGTCATTTCATTTACAGCTTGCATCAAATTGGAATGTAGGGCTCTGATCAGGAAATCAAGCG
This sequence comes from Alexandromys fortis, assembly GCF_014885135.2. Lineage (NCBI taxonomy): Eukaryota > Metazoa > Chordata > Mammalia > Rodentia > Cricetidae > Alexandromys > Alexandromys fortis. Next base: position 2,274,464 of record NW_026068075.1, read on the forward strand.
CACTCTTTTACTGTCTCAGCAAGCATTTTTAGAACTCATGCACAATGCTTTTTCTTCGGAGATGTGATTGTACAGTATAGTCAAAGCTCACAAGGCACTTTAGACATAGACCGTAACTTTAAAATAAACTCCATATTTCCTTTCGTACCAAGCTCAAGTACACCCGTGTGCTTTGGGCCATTTTCCATTACCATTACTTCTTATGACTCAGTGTCATAAGCTTGGGAAGGGATAGTGAGAAATTATGATCGTATGGGAACTTCTCTGTCTCTCATTCCCTTTCTTTATGCTTCTGCAAAAGCTTTAACTGATGAGAGTTGAAATAATTGTTTATAAAAATCTACAAAAAGAAAAGAAGCCAAAACCTTACATAGAACAAGTTACAAGCTAGAGTGCTGTGTTCTCTGGCCCTTGCTTAGTTTTAAACTATGAGAATGGAGGGACATGCGCATAAAAACAAGGACTAGGAAATACCAAGGGATTCTGGGCCAGTATGCTCTGCCACATGCTTATGCCATTCAAAACGTTACAACACCACTGGCTCCACTGATGAACTCTGGGAAACATTTACATTTCAAAGCACAGAGGAAAAACTAGGAACTTTGGAAGATGAAAAGAAGCAAATGAACTCAAGAAGAAATGGACAAACTAGTTTGCTAAATAGGAGAGTGTAGAGGAAGAAAGTAAATCAGGCGAGCAGTCTGTGAGAAGAGCTAAAGAGAGAGCCTTGGGGCAACTTTCTTGGGGGACCCAGGTCATTGAGAAGTTCTTCAAAAGACTATAATTTGGGCTCAATAAAAGAAAAAAGAACTGTGCTGGGACTGAAGGATTTGGACCTGAATTCAAATCCTGCTTCTCTCTTATACTAACTGCTTAGCTTTGGGAGAGTTTGTTATTTGTTTCTTCATTTGTTCATTTATTTATGTAGATAACTTCTGTACAGCACTCCCTATGTGTAATGCACTTTTCTAAGTACTTTGTGAGTATTAACTCTCACAAACTTTATAATAATTCTATAAACAGATGCTATTTTTAGCTTCATATTAAAAATATTTTACTTTCTATGGTGCTGAGGATTGAACTCAAGGATTTGAACATGTCAAGCAAGTGCCTAGCTAATGATTAGTACAGCTAGCAATCATCTTCGATTGTACCAGAGAAGAAACTGAGGACCAGAGAGGTGAAATGATGTGTCCAAAGTCATACAATTAATAAGTGGCAGAATTGGGAATCAGTTTCAGTTGTTGCTCAAATCCTTGTCTGTGCACTTAGCTGCTATCGCTCAGCTTTTCTGGTGATCAATTTCTCATTTATAGAACAAATCCTTTTAGTCCTGTTGTGAGGAATAAATACTTTGAGGGGTCAGGAAAAATACCTGGCAACAAAGAAGCACTCGTTATAAAGCATTCTTTAGAAAAATAATGATAAATGACTCCCTCCTGGAAAGTCCGGTTCCTCCTGGTCTTTGGACTCAATACTGCCTGGGTATGTTCTATAGTAGATGCTGCCTCATCTCTTGGATCTTCTAAAGTTGTTTCAGCTTGTAGCTTTCTCTCACTACACCCCAGCTGTATTGTCCGTACTAACCCAGTGCAGGTGATGTTCAGGCTCCCAGTACCTCCTTAACCCTATGGAGCAGATCAGCCTCTAGATTCTAGCTCTAAATCATATTAGGAGTTACTAAACCAGCCCTAAATATGTTCAAAACAGAACATCCCTGCCGATCTTCAGATACCTCATAAATATTTTTTGACTGTGTGCTTAGCTGTATGCAGGGTGACATGTAGTACACACGCACATATGCACACATGCCTCTATGCATGCACACAAGCAAAAGAAAAAAGATAAAGGAGTAGAAAAGTAGGGGTGATTTGAATAAGAATGATACCCATGGGTACATATATTTGAATGCTTAATCATCAGAGAATGGTACTATCGTGTGAATTTTAATTGGTCTTAATAATAAAACCTGGAGTCAGATATTAGGGGATGAAAGGTGAAAGATCAAAGAAGCAGAGCAGACAGCCACTAGAGTTCTTACCTCTAAGAATTCCTCAAACAGCAAGGGTTGAGCTCCTGTTTCTTCCTTGCTTCCGATTCCTCTCTTCGCCCAGCCATATCTCTTCCTGTCTCTAACTCCCGAGTGCTGAGATTAAAGGTGTGAGAGCTCAACTTCTGTAAGCAAAGGCATGAGCTCTGACTCTCATTTAGACTAGTTAAATCTCACGTAGCCCAGTGGGGTCTTGAACTCCTGATCTTCCTGCTTTCACCTTCCAAGTGCTGGGATTAAAGGTGTGAGTCACCACTGCCTGGCCTCTATGGTTATCTAGTGGCTAGCTCCACCCTCTGATCTTCAGGCAAACTTTGTTAGAGCACAAGCAAAATATCTCCACATTTTGATGTGGGATGTCCTTCTGTATGTATGATACTTATATTGGTTGATGAATAAAGCTGTTTCAGCCAATGGCTTAGCAGAGTAAAGCCAGGTGGTAAATCCAAAGAGAGAGATATATAGAGAGAGTAGACAAAATCAAGGAGACACCATGTAGCCTCAAAGGAGAGAATGCCAGGACCTTACTGAAAAGCCACAACCTTGTGGCGATACATAGATTAATAGAAATGGGTTAGTTTAAGGTGTAACGGCTAGCTAGGAATATGCTTGAGCCATTGACCAAACAGTGTTGTAATTAATATAATTTCCATGTGATTATTTGAGTTTGGGCTGCCAGGAAATGAATGTGCAGTCTCCATCTACAAATGGCTCCCAAACATTTGGCAAAAATTTCCACATAAATCCTGAGAAGCTTTAAAAAAAAAAAGGATTCGAGACAGAAAAGAATAGATTCAAGCATGGCTTCTTGGTAGCAGCATTGTCTTGGATGAACTGTTTGCTAGAGGCAAGCAGAATACAGCTCCTTTAAGAGAGGCTTCCTCCCTCAATCAAGATATCTCTTTCCTTGCTCTCATATCTGTCCTTCCTCCATCTTGACTATCCCAGTTCCTCAAGTTCTTCTCGCCCCTCCCCTTCTCCCCACTTCTCCCCTTCTACCTTTCCTTTTACCCCTCCCACCCCCATACTCCAAATTTTGTCAGGCAATTTTTGTCTCTTTCCAATTTCCAGGTGGATCTATATATGTTTTTCTTTGGTTTCACCTTATTACTTGGCTTTTCTAGGATCATGAACTATAGGCTCAATGTCCTTTGTTTATAACTAGTATCCACTTATGAGTGAGTACATACCATATTCATCTTTTTGGGTCTGGGTTACCTCACTCAGGATAGTGTTTTCTACTTCCATCCATTTGCATACAAAATTCAAGATGCCACTGGTTTTTTACTGCTGAGTAGTGCTCTAATATGTAAATGTGCCACAGTTTCTTTATCCATTCCTCAGTTGAGGGGCATGTAGGTTGTTTCCAGGTTCTGTCTAATACAAATAATGCTGCTATGAAGATAGTTGAACAAATGCTTTTGTAGTATGATTGGGCATCTTTTGGGTATATGCTCAAGAGTGGTATTGCTGGATCCTGAGGTAATTTGACTCCCAATTTTCTGAGAAACCACCACACTGATTTCCAAAGTGTTTGTACAAGTTTGCATTTCCACCAGCAATGTTAGGAGTGTTACCCTTACTCCACATCCTCTCCAGAATAAGCTATCATTAGTGTTTTTGATTTTAGCCATTCTGACAGATGTAAGATGGAATCTCAGAGTTGTTTTGACTTGCATTTTCCTAATAGCTAAGGAAGTTTAACATTTCCTTAAGTATCTTTTGACCATTTGAAATTCTTCTGTTGAGAATTCTCTGTTTCGTTCCGTACCACAATTTTTAAATTGGGTTATTTAGAATTTTAATGTCTAAGTTCTTGAGTTCTTTATATATTTTGGAGATCAGTCCTTTGTCTGATGTGGGGTTGGTGAAGATCTTTTCCCATTCAATAGGCTGCCTTTTTGTCTTATTGATTGTGTCCTTTGCTTTACAGAAGCTTCTCAGTTTCAGGAGGTCCCATTTATTTATTGTTGCTCTCAGTACTGGGGTTATATTTATGAAGTGATCTCTTATGCATTGAAGACTACCATTATGGGATTAGCAAGAAAGCTGGATCTAGAAAAAATTTCAGGAATCCATAAGGATGTCCCCAGCTAAGACCCTAAGCAGTAAAGGAGAGGATGTCCTAACTGGCCTTGCCTTGAAGTCAGACTGATGATTATCATACTATGATAGTCAAACTATAGTCATGTTAGCTTTTCTAGATATACAGAAATATATTTCAGTTAGATAATCTTCAACACTTCAAAGACCTATAGAATATAGATAGCATTTAAAAAGTTTTAAGAATTTAGACTTTTCTTGACAATGAGATATATCTGCTTCTGGCAGCACCAATTACTTCAGAGAGGATGATGGGTATTAAAGAAACTCATTATGGAATTTGCTTTTAATGTGACAAGGCTATTTGGTCAAGAAACTTCTTGCTGGACTGCTTGATGGTATGCTTTATGAACTGTACATTCAGGATCCACAGAAAAGTGAATGCTGTACTTTCCAAAAGAATAGATGGTCCTTGAAGGTTCCTGCTTCACAGAAGAAACTGCTAGTCATTCCGCAGGACACAAAATAAAGCAAATGACAAACCTTTTCAGTACAAGACAGAACAGTTTTACGAATTTCCTGCTTCGTGGAAATGTCTACCAGATACTATGGGCCTATAGGCTGAAGATAGATACCCCAATGTTACAGAAGACAGTTCAGACAGTGAGTCATCATTGTCAATTATAGAGTTTTGGAAGTTGCTTACAGTGCACTTCCTGTTTACTTAGGTAATATTATATCATTCTGGAGTCTTTGATGGAGTTAAAGAATACATAGTTATAGTTTTCCTTAGTTATGATAAAAGATAAGTTAGGTATAAAACTTTATACTCACAAGATAGGATAGGTGATAGAGTATTTTCCTTAATTTGCCAAATATAAATGTACAAATGTTGTAACTATAATTCTTCCATGATAACTGTTTTGTGTATGTAATTTTACTATGCTAAAATTAAAACTTTCCTTTTTAATCAGACACAAAAGAGGATATGATGTGGGATGTCCTTCTGTATATTTGTTGCTTTTATTGGCTGATGAATAAAGCTGTTTTGGCCAATGGCTTAGCAGAGGAAAGCCAGGCAGTAAATCTGAAGAGAAATATATAGAGAGAGTAGGTAGAATTAAGGAGATGCCATATAGCTGCAGAAGGAGAAAGATGCCAGAATATTACTGATAAGCCACAGCCTCATGGTGATATATAGATTAATAGAAATGGGTTAGTTTAAGGTGTAAGTTTAAGCTAGCTAGGAATATGCCTGAGCCATTGGCCAAACAGAGTTATAATTAAAATAGTTTCTGAGTGATTATTCAGGTCTTGGCAGCTGGGAAATTAATTATGGTCTCCATCTACAACATTTCCCATATTTGTCTAAAATAAAAATTATTATAACTAATATAAGAAAAACTATATGCAATAAGTACAATAACTTATTTATTATTAACTTATATTTGGGCAATAAATACATCAATAATATCTAGTCCATAAACATTTGACAAATTCAGAGAAAATGCTCCATGACCTATCCTATTTTGGTGAGTCCAAAAAGTTTTATCTAACTTACTTTCTATTCTAACATATATTACCAAAACTATCTTTTTATGTCTCTCAACCTTATACACTTTACATTTTTCTTCACTGAATTTCTTTTATGAATCTGATAACAAGGAAAACTATAACTGTAAATTCTTCAACTCCATCAGAGACCTGAGAAAAATAATCTTACCTGAGTAATCTGGAAGTGCAACCAAGTAACTTTCAAAAATTGTGAGAAATGACAGAAACAGCTGGCTGACTGAACAGTCACCCAAGGTTCCTCTGCAATGTTGGAGCATACATCTTCAGCCTACCAGCCTAGAATATCTGACAGACATATCAGTGAAGGAAGATATTCTGCAGGGCTGTCTTACTTTGTCTTGGTCAAGTTTTGCAGTCACTTTCTCTTGTGTCCTACTTGTCCAATCGAGCCAGCAAACTGTCAGCAGTTGAGGCAAGAACGTTTTCTTGCCCAGTGACTTACTTTTGCCAAAAAGAAAGTAAACTCCATGTGGAGTTTCTTTGGTGCCCATCATCTTCTCTGAAATAGATTGATGCTATTAGAAGTAGACATGTCTCATTGTCATAAGAAAAAGAATCTAAGTTATTAAAACATCTTAAATGCCATATTTTGTAGCTCTCTGAAGTGTTTGAGGAGGACCTGACTATCTAAAATAGATCTCTGTTTGACTTTGAAAGCATACCTAATTTGACTACAAGTTTCATCGTAAAGACTAACTACTAACTTGCATTACTTTATATCCTAATTAGTTGGTAATAATAACTTTCAAGGGCTAGAAATTTGCATCACATTGTTAAATGAGCTGTATAAGCACAATACCTTGAACGAGATTAGAAATATATGTACAGTATGTTCTAACAAAACTAATCTTAAATTTGTATTAATATATATATATCCATATCAATGTAAAATATTTAAGACTATTAGTTGCTTTTTTTGGTTTACAAGTAGGTTCAATTATCTACCCTTATCCTATCATGGTAGGTACTATTTGAAAAGGATTAGGCAATTAGGAGGTATGTCCTTCCTGGAGCTGGTGTGAGCTTGGAGAAAATGTGTCATTGGGGAGTGGGATTTAAGGTTTCAAAAAACCTGTGCCAGATCCAGGCTCCCTCAGCCTGCCAATGAGGATGTAGCTCTCCACTGTTTCTCCAGCACCATCCCTACCACGAGTGCTGCCAAACTCCCAGCATGGTTACAATGCACTAAGCTTCTAAAACTGTAAGCAATCCCTGAATGAAATGTTTTCTCTTATAAGAGTTTCTGTGGCCATGGTGTCTCTTCATGTGTCTCTTCATAGCAGTAGAACAGTAGAACAGTGACTAAGACAGTAGGGTTATGGGAACTCAGCCTGCTATCCTGGAGACTCAGCAGAGCTGTACTTTGGCTAGCTTTCATCCCCACAAGCCAAAGGCTGCCTCCAGATGCTCTTTCCCCTTTCCTTATCTCACAGAATCATTTAGCCATCGTTCATCTGATGGCTGCAGGGTCCAAGTGATGGAAGTAATCTCAGCTACAGTATCTATCCGGCTAACAGGTTAATGTGCTACTCTTCCTGGGTAATGGGCTCATTTCAAAAGGGGTTTTTGGAAGTCATTAAGGCATGATGGCAGGAAATTTCGGGTCTCATTGTGGCCTGGAGTGGAGGAAACTACCCTGACACATCCTGAGCTTTCAGAGTTAGCATCTGCCTATTTTTGATGATGGCCTTTTGGGAAGATCTCCCAGGGCCCAAGTTCCCTCACTGCCTTGTGACTTTTAGTATGCCACACTCAAGTTTGATTAAATGGGAAAAAATGCACAGTACTCTTGTCTTGTATTTGGAATGTGTCTTCTTTGGATCCAGGAAGAAAATTCTCTTGATCACAGATGTTGTCTGCACCTGGATAAAATCTGACAGTGCTCAGTACCTGGTCGGCAGCATTCCAACCACCTTCGTATGCCATCTCATTTCATTCTCACCAGTAACCTCAGGAAGTAGGCACTATAATTAGCCCACTTCGCAAACAAAGACCAAGATGTAGAGAGAAGGAACTTGTACACGGTGATACTGCTACGACGCTTGACTTTTAGTCACATCCAACAGCATTTTGAAGTCAGTTGTCCTTTAGCTGCACAGCGTCAGCCGATAGGGCAGAATGCCGTTAAGCTCAGAGAGACCCTCCCTCCCCTGTAACGCACCTCTTCTCAGCCTATATCCTGAGCATAGTGCTGTTCTGCCCTAGGCAACACAAAGACTACTACTCAGCATTAGTCTGGCACGCAGACTGCTCAAAAGAGCCTATCCTTCTCCTAAGAATAGTCTGGAACTTACGCCACCTTCCTCTAGCACCTTCCTTTCTCATACCACTCAGTTTCACAGAGGAGAGGGGAGTCCTGAGCGCCATGCTGCACGCCTTTAATCCCAGCACTTAGGAGGCAGAGGCAGGCAGATCTCTTGGTGATGGAGGCCAGCCTGGTGTCTATAGTTGAGTTTCAGGTCAGCCAGGACTACATTTATGATGTAAATTGAGGCACTGTCTTAATTAAAAAGGGGGTGGAGAAAATGCCTACAACTGGTTATTGCTTTAAAGTTTGCTGAGGAATAGCAAAAGTAAAATGGGGGACTGGAGTGATGGCTCAGCAGTTGAGAACCTTTGTTGCTCTCATGGCAGATCCGGGTTCAGTTCCCAGAACCCACATGGTGGGTCAGGACTGTCTCTAACTCTAGCTTTATGGTATTAGATGCACTCTTGGTTTCTATGAGCACCAGGCACACACATAGTGCTCATATATACAATATACATGTAGGCATAACACTCATATGGAAAAATAAGATACATAAATCTTTTTCAAAAAGATAAAGGGAAGTTTTGCCAAATTAACCGTCCAGTGTTATTTAGTCACATCAGGCTTTTTACAGGGCAATTTGCATACTGTGCCTCTGAATATATAAGGCATCTTCCTTCTCTCACCAGTGAAGCACTTACTGTGTGTCAAATACTGTATTAAGTGAAAACCACCTTCATCAACAAAAACCCCCTCCCAAACCTCCACCATTAGTCATAGTTAACCTCACAGTATATACTTATACAAAATACGAATATTTTCTTTCTTTTATTTCTCATGAAACAGAGAAAGAGAAGTAATTTGCCCAACGTCACTAAAATACCAACAAATGTTTACTAGCTTCTAGCACATTCCTTGCATTTGTGTACTATCATCTAGTTTCATCACAGTTTCACAGTAACAGCACCCATATTATGTGCACAATAGCATGAATGCAAAAAAAAAAATGACGTCATTAATGCATCAACATGTTACATGAGGGTACCAACATGATTAAAGGTAGTCATTTGACAAGTCAAAATGGGAAACGATTTTCTGTAACTACAGATACACACCTTTCACATGTATGTTCATTGTTCCCCCCGTGGTCATAAATCTAGCAGAATTATGAAATGGAGTGTTGTCTACTTCACATAGTTTAGGTCTTTCAAGAAGGTTTGGATTTAGCTGTACCCAGCCATAAATAATTAAAACACGGTTCAATTGGGGAGTCCTTTAGAAAAGAATTTAAAAATAATGAATTCAGCTCATTCACTTTAAAAATGGACAAAAGTGATGTTTTATTCAAGAGAAAACATAAATAAAATACATTCCTGGCCCATACTTTAAGCAGTCAAAGAGAAGAGGAAGAAAAAGAGCTAAAGGGAATAAAAGAAAAGCAGCAGGGTAAGAGAGGTGATAGAGAAAAATATAGATGCTTGGAACGGGAAACGGAAAAGGAGACGCAAAGGTGTCAGAAACATGCTAACAGAGGAGAACTGATCTCGGTAATACAAAGTGAAGGAGAAATGACAAGAATGTAACGCAGTAGTTAAGAAAATCTCACAGCAAGCCATGAATTTCTCTAATTTAAGAGCGTCTCTTACACAAAGCAGAAAACTAAGAATAAGTAGCGTATCTCCAACTTACTTTAAAAATAAAAAAGAACAATTTGTCCCAATTGTTATTCTCATCAATGCATACATATGGAGAGAATGACATAATTTTTATTTTAACCTTTTATCCACCTTATTTCATTTATCCTGTTTCCATATTATTTTAATTACAATATTAAAATAATTTTATTATATTTACATATAGTAAATATTTTGAGTATTTACTCCTTCTTGGGTATTTATATTATTGTAAAGTATCTTTTTTATTTTTTTTTATTTTTATGTACACAGGTTTCTTCCTTCATGTATCCTGCAGTACAGAAGAGGACACCAGATCTTATTACAGATGGTTGTGAGCCACCATGTGGTTGCTGAGAATTGAACTCAGGACCTCTGGAAGAGCAGCCAGTGCTCTATTCCTCTGAGCCATCTCTCCAGCCACCTGTAAAGTATCTTTTAAATATTAAAATTAAAATGGCTTGTTTTCTTCTTTTAGATTACCGCCTCAAGGTCATTTCCAGGATCAAATTCCTGTTCTAAGACTACGATAATATTTTATAATTATTGACTCAGTTCACAATGCCCAAAGTTCTGGAAATATACCTGTTATTTCAGTACCTATATAGTACTGAGCTGTTACTTTTTGCCAGATGAATTAGTATTAAATGGTGTCTTGTAGTCTGAATATGTATGTTTTGTCCAATTGGTATCGAATAAAATCTTATAGAGTTGCAATATTTCTTATACAGTTTTCATGTTATGAACTTATATGTAATGATGCTAGTATTTTCATATTTTGATATTTGTTTCAATACTATTTTACAGTTAAATTTTCTTGCCTCATCTTCCCTTAGTAATATTTTTAGTCAAAAAAAAATCTCAAAGCCACAGAGTTAAATTAAAAATCAGATTGTTCTTTAAAAACGTGAAAGTTTAGTATTATTTTGTTATTAAGGTATCTGTGTGTACATGCCGTGAGGCGCCGCTTAAGTTCAGAGAACAACTTTGTTGAGTTGGCTTGCTCCTTCCATCTTCACATGTTCCAGGGATTGAACTCGGGTTATCAGCATGGTGCTTCTATGCACTGATCCATCTCGCAGGTCAGAGTTCCAGACCTTTGAGCTTTCTTTAAATATTTAAACTTTTAATTCATGTAATAAGATTAAATGTAGCAAAACACAAAGGTTTATGCTAATTTCTCTGCATTTTCATGACCAATTACAGTAATGTATGACACAGATTCAAGATGTCAGCAAGTCAGGGAGGTGATACGTGTGGGGCAGGGATTGATACAGAATCCCAGTATATTCCTCTCAACTTTGATTTGGGCCTACCTAGACTGCTATGAATTAAAATCCGAATGAAAAATTTCTTCATCTTCAACTGTTTTTCCCTTTCTAACATTTGCTACTGGTTAATTTTCATACATTGTTGTCAAAACAGAAATTTCTCAGAAGCACTAGACTTAACAAATGAGTTAAGGCATTCTTGCTTTGATCCAGTTTTTAAAGGAAATGATGTTTTCCAAGATAAACAATTAGGTTCTTCAGTATGCAGGTTCCACCCTTTAGAAACACTGTTCAAAGCTGGGGTGGTAGCATATACCTATAACCACAGCACACGGAAGATTGAGGCAGAAGGATCTAGCATTCCAGCCCAGCAGGGGTTACAAAAGGAGACCCCAGCCCAAAACAAACCAATGCAGAAAGGGACATGGTCACTACTCTCAGATGATGCTAACATATATGAAACTAGGCTTTATTAAATGCCTTCTGGGGTATTTAATAAACAATCAAACATTTTTAGTAAGCATCTGCATTTTATCTGTTATGTTTTGGTCATAGCTCTCAGTTTTTCTTTTTAAATAGAATCTCTACCTTTTAGTTTTATCTTTTTGTACCATCTTTCATCTGTGTTATTCTTAGCATTTTTCCCTCTGAGGATACTTTTTAAAATATATTTTACTTTTCAGTAATCAAAAATAATTCATATCATATATTCTTCAGAAGCCTGGAGGAAAATTGCCTTGTGAATCCATCAGGTTCAATTATGTTTTGGAAGATGCAATTCTTCCACATTTGTCTGGACTTTTACATTTATTAGAAAGTGTCCAGATGACTCTGACAATTTCATGTAACCGAAGAAGGACGAACTGTTTTAAAAAAAAAATGTGACCTGAGAATTACTCATCAATTTATTATCTTTGCTAACAATTATTTCAGTGTTTTGCTACTTACTGGATCATTTTATCATTCCTTGTCTAAGAACTATAGTGTGAACTATTTTAAAAAAGCAATACCTTGGGAGCCAACATCCATTGACTGTCTAAACTTTTTTAACAGCTCGATTTTCCCTTTTTTTCTGTTTCTTTATTTAGCACCTTTGTCTGAACCACAAACTCCAAATTCCCAACTCTGAATGAAAAAGGCTTTTCAGGAATGGATGAATGAATAATGAATAGTGCCAATAGCTCTTGAACCACCCTTCAATGGTTGGAGGCTGCTTTCTGAAATGACAAGTGTTGCTGTGTAACTGCAGCCTGTAGCAAATTTCTAGAGCACAGAAATAATTAGCGAATAGGGCTGCTGCTGATAAGTCAAGGCTGGTGAGAAGAGTGCACAGATTCAAATCAGGAGGGAGATGCTGTTTTTCTCTTCAGAGCACGGCTTTGCTTCTATGTCTAATCGCGCAGGTTAATTGTCTTTTTAAAGAGAATAATGAATGAATTATAATGCTTAGGAGAGGAAAAAATAGAAAATCCAATACTATATAATAAGAACTTTAAAAAAAATCCTAAAACCATGATACACTAACACATTAGAGATTTTTTTGCCTGTTGGCCTATTCCGCATTTAAAAATGCATACATATTTGTTTATGGATTATAGCAATCCTTCTGTTTCTAAATTATATGCAAGTTTTAGAATATTTCCTATTACACCAATCAAAGTTAACTATATTTTATTGGAAGAAAATGGCACTTGAGGCTGTTGCATTTTTCACCTTACATTTTACGTGTAAGTGTCCATTTCAAGTGTTAAATTGCAGCAAGAGCTTAGAAAAATGCTCGCAAGGAACGTTTCGGTGCTTACTCCCGTGCCTCCATTGCACTAGGCTGGTAGGGCAAAGGGCCTGGAATGAAAATTTAGATTCACGCACTAGCCTTTTAAGATCTGTCAGGGTAATGATCCTGAGAAGATTTCCACCAAATGTAGCTGAGGAGCTAGTGGAAGTATTATGAGACTTGATGAACAAACACGCAGAGCAAGAACTCATCTGCAGTATCAGTGTAGACCCAACCTTCTATTCCTTTGCTTATGTCCCTCTCCTCGTGTCTAGAGGGAGAAGTACAGAAGAGAAAATGGTGGATACTTCTGACCACTCTACTAAAGCAGAAAATAATTCCATGGTCTATCTACACTTGCAAATGGGCCTTTCTAAAATACCGAGGAGAGTGTGCAGTAATTTCTTGTGGCCTTTGAAAATACTCCCTCCATTGCTGATGGGAATGAAAACTTGTATAACTACTCTGGACATCAGTATGGCGGTTTCTCAGAAAATTAGTAATCAACCTACCTCAGGACCCAGCAATACCACTCTTGGGCATAATCCCAAAAGATGCTCAATCATACTACAAGGACATTTGTTTTACTATGTTCATAGCAGCATTATTCACCAGAAAGTGTAAACAACCTAGGTGCTCCTCAACCAAAGAATGGATAAAGGAACTGTGGCACATTTACACTTTAGAGTATTACTCAGCAGTAAAAAAACAATAACATTTTGAATTTTACATGAAAATAGATGGAACTAGAAAAAAAATATCCTGAGTGAGATAACCCAGACCCAAAAAGATGAATATGGTATGTACTCACTCATACGTGGATACTGGCGATAAAAAAAAAATGATATTGAGCCTATCGTTCATGATCCTAGAGAAGCTAAGTAACAAGGTGAACCCCAAGAAAAAACACATATGTATCCACCTGGAAAGGCGAAACAGACAAGGTAGTCTGGCTGCAGAAGGGAGGTAGAAGGAAAGAGGAAGGGAGAAGGGGTGGGGCAAGGACAACTTGAGAGAATGGGATAGTGGAGATGGAGAACAGACAAAGATGAGAGCAAGGAAAGAGATATCTTGATCAAGGAAGCCATTATGGAGTTAGCAAGAAACCTGGCTCTAGAGAAATCCCCAGGAATCCACAAAGATGACCCCCAGCTAAGACCCTAAACAATAGAGTAGAGGGTGCCAGAACTGGCCTTGCCCTGTAGTCAGATTGATGAATATCTTAAATATTACCACGAAGTAGACAAGATTGCCGAACAGGGGTTGGGAGCACAGGGGTGGGGGTGGGGATAAGGGGAGATGGGGAGAGAGAAGAGAGAAGGGGAGGATGGGGAGAGCTTGGGGGAATGGGATGGTTGAGATGGAGGAAGGGGATATGGGAGCAGGGAAGTAGATATCTTAATTAAGGGAGCCATTTTAGGGTTGGCAAGAGACTTGACTCTGGAGGGGTTCCCAGGTGTCCAGGGAGATGTCCCCAGCTTGTTCCTTGGGCAGCAGAGGAGAAGGTGCCTGAACTGGCCTTATCCTATAACCACACTGATGAATATCTTGCATATCACCATAGAACCTTCATCTGGCGATGGATGGAGATAGAGACAGAGACCCACACTGGAGCACTGGACTGAGCTCCCAAGGTCCATATGAAGAGCAGAAGGAGGGAGAACATGAGCAAGGAAGTCAGGACCGCGATGGGTGCGTCCACCCACTGAGACGGAGATCACCAAGGCCAGCTGGACTGGAACTGATGGAGCATGTGATCAAACTGGACTCTCTGAATGTGGCTGATGGTGGAGGCTGATGGAGAAGTCAAGGACAATGGCACTGGGTTTTGATTCCACTGCATGGACAGGCTTTGTGGGAGCCTAGTCTGTTTGGATGCTCACCTTCCTGTACCTGGGGGTAGCAGGGAGGACCTTGGACTTCCCATAGGGTAGGGAACCCTGACTGCTCCTTGGACTGGAGAGGGAAGAGGAGGGGGAGTGAGGGGAGGGAAGTGGGATGAGGGGAGTAGGTGGAAATTGTCAATAAAAAATAAATAAAAAACCCCTTCATCCAGCAACTGATGGAAACAGAGGCAGAGACCTGCATTGGAGCACTGGACTGAGCTCCCAAAGTCCAGTTGAAGAATGGGAGGAGTGAGAAAATGAGCAACGAGGTCAAGACCATGATGGGGACACCCACTGAAACAGTTTACCTGAGCCAATGGGAAATCACCAACTCCAGGTGGACTGGGAAGGAACAAGGATAGGATCAAACTAGACCCTCTGAATGTGGGTGACAGTTGTATGGCTGGGGCAGACTGAGTGGCCACTGACAGTGGCACCAGGATTCATCCCTACTGCTTGGACTAGGTTTTGGGGATCCTATTTGGATGTATTCCTTGCTCAGCCTAGGTATAGTAGGGAGGGCCTTGGACTTTCCCCAAAGCAAAGTACCTTGCCCTCTCTTAGGATTAGAGAGGGCTGGGTTGGAGGGGTAGGTGGAAGAAATGGGAGGAGGGCAGGGAGTGGAAACTTGGATTGGGTATGTATAATGAAAGAGTTCGTTTTCTTTTTAAAAAATAAAAATAAATACATAAATAATAAAAAGTAAAAATACTCCCCAGTGGATTCAGTGGCATGGAAATTTGCCTCATTTTATTTGGGGAGGTCATGCTACTTGGAAAAAATGGAAGACTGCTTATTGGTTAAAATCTATTTGCAAGACTATTCCTCCTTCCAGTGTGGGGAAGAGAATACTAGTCTGATTTGCTCTTTCCACTGGCTAGCATTTTCAAGCAAGAGATAATGTTGAAAGTATCCTGTTCACCAAATGCTTACATTCCTTACGGTGCCCCATACATTCTTGATCAAACAGTTATTCTAGCGACTCTAGAGCAATAAAGCAGGGCCAGGAAAGCCTGGATGTCCCACAGGACAGGTGGATCGCAATGGTGGACAGAGGTGAGAGATCTGGTGTTGCCCAAGTTTAGTATAAAGACTCCTTTGTTGAGTCACTGACATCAGTTCTTCATTTGTTGGGTCACTGGGCATAAAGTTATATAATTCAGCCTTGCCCTTCTAGTCTCCCATGGTAGGCAACACCTCTTTAGTGCTCTGTGGTGGTTCCTGCACTGGCAAAGCCACTTCCCAGATGCCAGACAAGTCTGACTTTTTACAGTAGTTCAGGGAATTTGGCAACTATGAAAGAAGGCGTGGGAGAAGTGGTTAGGAATTCATGAGGTAACTAGGAAGTCCTTCTTATTTTGACTTACGCTAGGATCCTAGTCATAACTCTGAAATGTCAGACAGCGTCCCTACACATTGTCCTGGTGACTTTCACAATTCTCGCCAAATGCCATTGTGGAGTTTTTTCAATTATGTGAATGGTAGTCTGTGCCCAGTCTTTTCCTAACCATTGCTGGCCTGCTCTTATTATTTTGCATTTAACACGCAGAGATTGATTTCTTGCCTAAAATTAGTTGAATTCTATTTGGATCAGTTCAGCAGTATTAAAAAGTATAATTAGCCTGAGAATTCACTCCACTCCTCAACCTAACGGCCACTTAAATATGTCCCGCAATGCTTGTGCACTTTCTGTAGAGCTTACAGAGCTGAGCTCTAGGCTGAAGCAGTTGATTGCATGCAGGAAAGCAGCCATGAATTGCTATGAGTTCCTCGTGGACGATCCTGCATATGTGTGTGTTATCATCTACAATTGTCCTCATAAAATTAAAAAAAAAGCACGCGTTTATTATTGTGGGGCTCCAATTAAGAGACAGCTGGTGCTCTTATTACGCTTGTATTAAATTGAAACTTGTAATTTAGATGCCCAGATGCACATTTTTAAATCAAAGTATAAAATCGCATTCGCTTTGTCCATTTTCCGTTCAGAAGTATCTGGCATCTTACCTCAGGGCTCCTCCTACCCTGTAAAACTCCCTTGAAGTAGGGGAAGCATTTCCTCTGATTAACATTTTTCCTCTCTCGAGTTTTTAGAGGGAAATAGAAGATCTGGGCTTTTACCGAAGGGAGGAGACCCAGGAAGGCACAGGTGAGTGTTTAACCCTTCGGGAGTTGATATCCCTATCGATAGAGGTCATGTTGGAAGTCCCTACTTTCCCTCACCTGTCTCGGAAGTTCTAGAACCTAGAACTTCGCGCTACACAGCGCACTGTGTCGCCTTTTTCCTTGGCACTTGGCCGCCGCTGCAGAAGCTCCAGAAACTTTGGAGCGGCCCGGCTCTCGCCACCAGGGTAAGTACAACACGCTTCCCTCCAGCTTTGCTTTTGTGCATCCCGAGCGGTATGATTTGCTGTGGGTCCCCCCAACCCCCCCCCCAGGCACAGGTCCCAATGACGCGACAAAAGGCCCCGTGGGCGAGGCGGGCTGGGGCAGGCTGGCGTCCTGGAGGGGCGAGGCGCCACACCCCCTCGGGAGGAAAGCCCGTGCCGGCCCGCTGGGGGGTGCTGGGCGGGGGGAGCCGGCGCGACTGGCCGAGTCACACAAAGACTCGAGTTCACGACGCAAGTGCGTCCTCCAGGAAGAGGGTGCCCCCAGTCGGTGCGCGGTCGGGAGCGCGAAAGTGCGCCCCTCCAGGAAGAAGGTGCCCCCGCTCCGAGCGCCACTTTTTATTTTTTTGGCGCTCTCGGCGAGCGAGCCGCGAGGAGGCGGAAGACAGTCCCGGGCCGGCGCGGGAATCGGGGCCAGCAGGCGCCTGAGTTGCTGCGCGTGTCGCCCTGCCGGCGAGCCGCCACTGCGGTCGCTCCCTCGTCCAGGTAAGGTGGGAGGGTGGCGGTGGCGGGCGGCCGAGGCCAAGGCGACAAGGCGACCGGCTGGGCTGAGTGGCACTACCTGGCCGGGCGGGGCGGGGCCGGCCCGAGGAGGGCGGGTGAGGACGGCCGCTCGCTCGCTCGCTCGCACGCTCGCTCCGCCGGCGGCGCACCACTCGCTGCCTGCTCACGGAGTTGGGCGCGAGTTGCCTTTTTGGCGCCTAAAGAAGAAATTCGCCGCCGTCAGGAGCAGCAGCCGAGTTTTCTCCGCGAGGCCCCGGCGCGGCTGGCACTGCGGAAGCCCCGAGTTGTCGGGTCACCCCGGTAGGGTGGACTTTTGGGGGGATGCACGGTGAAGGGGTACGGTGCCGGGGCGGCGGCAGGGGGGGTGGGGAGCCAGGACACGTCTTTGCCTGGGGGCCTGCTTGGGGTTGCGGGGTGGGGGTGAGAAGGGGGGCCGGTTGCCAGGGCAAACGCGAACCTCGGCGGGAGCCCCCCCTCCCCCGCCGCTGGCCCGGTGGCCCGGGAGGGAGGGAGGTTCGCTCGGCGCCCCGCCGCCAGCGGGGGAACTGAGCGCTCAGAGGTGTGCTGGGCGCGGACGGAACCAAGCGGAGGCGGCGGGGGGGGCACGGGGGGGTGAGGCCGGGCTCCCGGTCCCCTCCTCCAGCCAGCGGGCCACCGGCGGGTGCGGGGGTGGGGGGGGACACAGAGGGCACGCCACGGACTAGCCTTGTTTTTCCGCTGGAGGCCAAAGCGTGGGCGCGGGGGCGGGGACGGGGGGGGAGGAGATGGCACCTCCGGGGGTTGTGGCCAGGCTCCTCGGAGTCCCCAGTGCCTGTTGCTGGACTTGACATTGGACACCCCGCTGCCGCCGCTGGACTCGGAAGCCGGTGGCACGTCCCGGCCCGAAGTTCTGGAGGTGGGGCGGGTTTTAATTTGCTTATATCTAATGATTTCAGGAACCTCGCTTTAAAATGGCGGCATCCACTAGACACCCCTGCTAAAGGCTCTCCCGGCCCCGGGGCCACCTCACGCAGGGCTGCTTTTTTTTTTTCTCTTGCTTCTCCCTCTAACAGATGGCATGTGCCGCTGTTTGCTGCCTCTGCCCCTACCGCTGCCACTGAGAGCAGGGCCCCTTAGCCTCTGGGTTTGTGCTAGCGACAGAAGGTAAGGCTGGACAGGACTTGGGGTTCGCGACACTGGCTGCCTGGCTAAGACGCCAGAGAAATACGCTGCTTTTTAAACTTTTTCCACCCCGGCGAAATGGCAAGTAGAAGGGAAATTAACACTGCAACTTGTTGCGTTATTTTTTTTTTTAAGTTTTGCTTTTCCTCTTTTCCGTCTCTTTCCTTTCTTCTTCCTTCTGCTCTTTCTTTTTTAATTGAAAGGAACTTCTTGCATGGCATGGCATTACCAAAGGCTTTCCGATAACTACTAACATTCCCATTTCCGTGGGATGCTGCAGCAGAAGCGCATCTCTGGGTCAATAAATTTGGGCAGCTTGCTTTTCTCACCTGGGGCCGAAGGACATGCGGGTAGTACGTTGTAGGGAAGCATTATAAAGGGTAGCTGTAGTTTTTAGCACTCAGTCTGCTGCTATGATAAGAAAATAAAATTGAAGCAAGGGAACTTTTGAACTTTAACAGGCTGTGGTGCTGTTTGCTGATGGTTATGGTACACCTACTTTGTGTTTTTCAGATCACTCTTTATTGATAAGTATGCACACAGGCACGCACACAGACACACATGTAAACCTGAAGAATTGTTTGTTCTAATGTGTTTTTAAGGAATTCTCTTCTTAGATGTCCTTAATTGCTCCTTATAAACTGGCCTCTGATCCCGCAGCTTCTCCATATGTGTACGTAACCTCATGAGAAAGCATCAATTAGAATAAAACTGCTGCAAGATTTCCTTTTGAAAGAGTTGGTGATTTATCACAGTGCTGGCGTCTTGCTTTCATTAGTGATTCCCTGGGTGATTCCCTGGGCGGTCGGCAAGCAGACTGATGAGATACCTGAACGAAGGACTGGACACCAAGGCTTGCCAGGGTTCAGCCAGATAATCCCTCCTTCCACGAAAGGCGTGTTGAGCGATGAGCTTGCCTTTTTCCTGATCACAGTCGCCTGTTCTCTCTTGCCTATGCAAATTTAGTCCCTCATAAGCATTGAACACTAAATCAACTGAAGTTTTCTAGTTCCTAATGCTTTGGGGGAAATACTTTTCATATCTACAAAAACTTCTCGAACCATAGCCTAAATAGACTTTTGTCTCGAATTCATCTGGTAAATATTCTACTCCCCTGTGCGTCTTACTTCTCCTACACAGTAGAAACTGGAAAGAAAGGAAAGTATTGCTTTGCTCCTGGTAAAGCCTGGTGCAGTTTTTCTGTCCAGGTGCTGCAGTCAGTCTACCTAGAAACAAAGCCCCACGCTGCTTCCAGTGCAATGTACTGTATAATAATTCCACACTGCTTTCAGGTTATTGTTCAGAGAGCCATGGGAAGCAATTGCTTCACAGTTGAAAAAGGAAGTGCTACAGGTAGAGCAACAGATACTTGCAGTTTGTTTGGTTTTGTTTGTTCGTTTGTTTTTGCAATGGAAGGATGGCAAAAATCAACTTCCCTCATTTTTAATGATTTCAAACTTAGTCCTCACTCCTATAAGTGTCCCCTCTGTGGGTGCTGCTGCAGGAAGGAGTTACTCTGGCCCAAAGACATCATGTGAAAAAGTGAAAACATTAAACTGTGGGGCCAGAGCAGTAGAGGTGTGAGTGTTTCCCAGTTCCTTTTCTGCTCCCATGTATAGGGATGAACCTGGAGAGCCTAGAAAAATTGTAAGGAAAGGGCTGCTGGAAACTGATGGTGAGAGAATGGGCCCAGAGCTGGCATAGAGGTGGCAACTGCATGCCCGCTCTGTTTGGAAGAGGCACTTCATTTCTCTGATTTCCCTTGCTGCCGGAAGAATGCCTAATGAGTCCCAAGACTGTTATAAAATAGCTTTTCCTCAACTGTTTTCTTCAGGCCTTTCGTAACAGCTGCTTTTTAAGGAGGATAAAACCTATGACTATGAGCTGGTAGCCAAAGCAGCCTTGTGATTTATTCATACCCATCTTATAGCTAAATGATGCCTTGCACACATAGCCGTTTAATAAATGTTCATCTATATAGAAAACGGCAGGCTATGAATTCACAAAAGAACAGATTTTGTACACTGCTTTTTAATTTAAACAGAAAGCCTTTTTGTACACTTGCAAGAACCTAAAATGTAAAGTGGATTACAATGTACATTCTCCTAATTGCATTCTTCTTGCCTCAAATGGGTTCTTTTGCCTCTCATTGTGCTTCCAGGAACTTGTGAAAGTTATCCTTTTAGCCAGTAGGTGTATTATTATCTTTCCAACTTCACACAATGAAGAAGTGAAAAGCAGCTTGGAAATAAAAAAGGTTTTGTCTTTTGAGTGGCTGCACAGTACTACACATTGCTGGAACGGTGACAAGCTCTTGGCTGTTGTGCAGATGTTGACAATATAGCTTGAAGTACAATTCTGTTCTTCATTCAGCTGTCTTTGCATCTAGGAAAGGGGAGGGAAGAAAGGGAGTGAAAAGCCCTTTAAGGCTTTAAAGTGATGAAGATATTCATTCATAAAATTTTACATGTAACCTGCTTCTAGTGAAATAGTCAAGAAAGTGGTAGAATTCTTCTTTTGAAATAAAATTCTGCCTGCTAGGATTACAAACAGGGATTCAGGAAATGCAGAGAATGACTCACAGTGCATGTTAGACAAGTAACTTGATCCTGTCCTGTTGTGAAAAGAAAATAATGGCCACTGCCATGTTAAAATGCTCAAGAGATACAGGTTGCAGTCACCTTTATGTCATAAAGATGCTTCCATAGTGTTGATTTTTATTGTTCTTGGCTCACAATGCAGCCCAGGCTTGCCTCGAACTCCCACTCTTTATGCTCAGCTTTCTGAGGCTTGGATTACAGGTATGTGCCAGGCTCTTGGGTTATGATTAAACAGATGGGTTTGTACCATTATAAATGTACATGATATTAAGGAAACGGAAATCAGAATTATATTTTTCTGTAGATTTTTCTGCTTCTTTCTAAGTATAATATGCTATTCATTTCAAAAATTGAAAGCTGAGTTTCACATAAAATGAGGTGAATCTTTTCGTTCTAAGATAACAAACTGTCTAGGTGCAAGCAGTTCCACTGTCAAATGACCAACAAACAAAGACACAAAAATTAAGAGCAAATAGAAGCAGTTGGATCTGTATTAATGTATACTTTCAGATCTATAGGGACCTTGATGGTTGTACAGTTATATGGATACTTATATCTGGCCTCATGACAATCAGGGGACCATGCGGGAAAGACAGCATTGAGAATTAGGGCAAATTACGATATCAGATGTTAATGATATAAAAGAGAGTAGAAAAAAAATTGTATAGTCCCTTTTTAAAAGGTATAGTGTAAACCCATTATTATTTTCTGGTTGCTATTAAATTGAATGATGTTGCCTTTAAAAGACTGATGGGGAACATAATATAGTTCAGGATGAGATCTTATTTTTGTTTCAGAAATAAAAGTATTCCACAAGTGTCTGGGAATATAGATACAAACATAAATTTGAACACAAATCTACAAATTTTGGTCAATTAAGAACAGTATTTGCAGTCACACATTGATTTCTCCCTGAAATTTAGAAAAATACTAATTTATGGTATTTTCCCAATGGGAAATAAAAGAAAAAACAGGTTGACAATAAACTATAACCAAAATTTAATATAAACAATATTTCTCTGTTGCTTAGGTAGTGCACTTTCAGAAAAAGGGTGAATTTCTTAGAACTAAAGAGGAAGCAGCAATGAAAAGACTTGATTTGAGTGTGTATATAGATTTTTTTATCTTATGTAAATAATGTTAGAATCATTGTGACCCCAGAGCTTATTTTATGAAATGTAGTTGACACAGGGCCTCACAGTTTTCCCAAAACTAATTTCAAACTCCTGGGTTTAAATGATCTGACTCCTTCAACCTCCTAAGTAGCTTGTACTACAGCCATGCATCACCATGCCAGCTTCTTAGAACTCTTTGTAACAACCATGAAAAGAAAAAGTTAAGGAGAAGAGGAGCCAGATTAGAAATTTAAGACTCAATTAGTCATGCTTGTTAAAATATTATGTTCCACTCGCAAGTCCTTGCATCAGCATTAAGTTGGCTCACAAGTAAAAGTGATTTGTTTATGATTTTGCGTAGGAGTTTGTTTTATACCTTTACAGTGAGTGCATTTGTGTGGCCGGAAGGAGAATGCCTACAACTGAGAAAGGGCAGTCTAGATAGAAATGCAGGGATTTGACACTGGAGAATTCGGCTGGCCTATTTAATCTCCTCAAGCCATGTGCGCATCCTAGAGACTGATGGTTGGCTGGATTGGGTTTTCCATTTTGGTTTTAAATTTTCAAATTGGTTTTAATGTGTCCCTTCTGGTTCTGAGAATTCTGAGCTTTTTGGCCGCCTACATTTGTGTGGAAATTTGGTAAAGATTTCCTTAGGTTCATTCAGGTATCCTTGAATGTACCAGCATCTCCTTGGTAGGTAGACTAATGGATCTCTTTTCCTTATATCCTCAATGCTTTCTCTTCTAGGGAAAATCTTTAGTAAATTAAAGAACAGATTGATATTTCTGATTTTCTCTTGCCTTCTATACATATTTTCCCTGTGGTTTTAAGTAATGTTTCTGTTTTTAATGAGAAAATGAGCAACAATTTATATTTGGCTGAATGTCTTGCTGAGGGCCATACTGGCTACTCAGAATGAGTCCAGGGATAAGCATTCAAAGGCAGCTTTTAAAATAAGACCTAAAGAGTGACCTGAAAGCTAACTGCTACCTTTCTGTCATCTGAAATTACATTTAATTTACATCTTCTGCATCGCAGGCAAATCATCTTCAGCATGAAGTTATGTAGATGCAGTTCTTCTTAACTGCCTCCACAGATTAGAAAGAGAGCTAAAAGAAATCCTGTTCCTCGGATGACTCTTGTCATGTGTAGTTTAGAAAGTGATAAAGACACAGGGGAAATAGGAAAAGGATGTTGGCCATTGTCTCTTTTTCAGATCCTGTTCACTTACAGGTTGGATTTGCAGTTTCTATTGTCAAGATATAGGTGTGAATGGGGTCTGTTTTTGCTGTATCCAGAAAGCAAAGCCCACACAGGAGCTGCCATTTCTGATCCTTTACAAATATCTTTGTGCCAGAGGACTATTGTTTTTTTAGGTAGAACTCTCACAGTTTCTCCTTAGGTGACAATAGGGGAAAAAATGCATTTAACAGAGTATATTGGAGAACATGGTGGGAGGGGTATCTTGTTGGGGAATAGTGAAAAGCTTTGAATTTCACATTTTGGGTTTTGTTTTGTTTGTTTAGTTTTTTTAGTTTTTTTTTTTAGTTTTTTTTTACTTTCATGGATCAAAAAATAGCAGAACGAAAGTATCACATGTGTGCGTGTGTGTAAAGTAGTCTTTTAAAAAGATTAGGTTTGCAGTCTAAAACAAAGTATAAAATTCCTTGGGATACTAATTGAGAAAGAGGAGAGGCTTTGGGGAAAGGGAGTGTGAATAAGAGGCTAATAGAGGTGAATATACAGTAAGTACATTTTATACATGGACAAACGTGGAAAAAACGAAATCTATCATACTGCATAATTAATATGCTCTAGTGAAATATTTCTTTAAAAAAGCCAAAATTATTATATATCTGTACTACAAAGTAGTTCTCTGAGTTCTGTTTAAATTATTTAGAGATATATTCAGCAAGACCCAAGGCATGAAGGTAGGGCTAGGTACTCGAATAAGGAGTTTGCTCAGTCAGTTGTGCAATTGTAGATACTGTTGTTAAAGGACACATTGATGTTTCTGAAAATTTTTGCTGCCTGTAATTGATGAGAATCCTAGAGAAGTTGGGGGAAATATTTCTTCTCAGCAGTGATTTTGAAAACTTAAAGTCTCAGTTCATTTATGTTAGTATCCCGACAGCCTCCCAGCCAAGTACTTGGACAGCATAAAATAAACCTTATTAGCATAGTGCACCTTATATAGCTGTGGTTTATGTCTACAAGCTTCAAATACAGAAAAGATTGGGGAGGACTAGTAGGGTGCTGAGCCATTGTAATTTGTTCTGTTCTATGAATGGCTAGGGCAGTGACCTCAGCCACAGACAGACCCTATGTCGGTATAGGGTTTTTTTTTTTTTATTGAGAATAGGAAAAATAAAAGTTTCCGCCTCCTCCCAGCCTCCCATTTCCCTCCCCCTCCTTAAGGTAAGCTTGACGCTGGGTTCAGATTGACATGGCTTTCAAGGGAAGGCATTTTTGGAGAAAACCATAGGTTTTAGAAGGACTTTTTTGTTTTGTGTTTTGAAACAGGGTTTTACCGTGTATCCCTGACTGTCCTGGAACTTGGTAGACCAGGATGACCTCAAACTCACAGAGATCGGCCTGCCTCTACCTCACAAGGGCTGGAATTAAAGGTGTGTACCACCACTGCCCTGCTTAGCAGGACTTTAAGTCAACTGGCTGCCTCTTTATTGTAAATATATCCCCCTTTTCAGAGAGATAAACTTTGTTCTGTGGAGAAACTTATTTGGATATACTGAGAAATTCTATGTAGTAATAATAGCAAGGCAAAATGATTTTTCATTTACTACTTAAACTTGCCTGTTCCATCAATTCTTGTGACTGAGAAATTGGCTGGCTGGGAAAATGTACCACAGAGCATTGCTTTTCACCATACTGGAAAAAAAAATAATGCCTCTATATTTTGTGAACAATATGGTTTTCCTAATCTTATTAATAGGGATCTACAACACGATTCAGTTAGGCAACTCATATATGAACATAACACTGACTGTGAACAAGTACTTTTGTAGAATGATGGTGATGATATAAGAGGGTAAGAGAAACAGTAAGAAGTTACTTCCTGTGATGCTACAGTCTGCAATTTCTAATACCTCCTGATCAGGTTTGTGAAAACCACGCTGCATAATGTAGATCCTCATTTAACAGGAAACAGCCAACCAATATCAGTAATTCTAGTGTTTGACTTTAAATACGTAGACTAATTTTGTCTACTAGTCCAGCATTCATTAAAATGCAGCAAAATGTCCAAAGGATAGACTGTGTGATCTCGGCTTCATGCAGGATACTTTGTAAGGTTCACGTTTTCATTTTAGTCATGGTTCATACATTAGCCCTTCTTATTGTCTGTCTCTATCTCCAAAGAAATCTCAGAAATATTTTTATCTATATAAGAAAACAATTCAAATAAAAGTGCTTAAAATGGTGACAAGCAATGACAGGAAATGCTGGTTGCCCTGGTCCCCTTCATAACTAAGTGAGGCCCCAGCTGGCTGATTGGCTTTAAACTTCCTGTTTGAGGGCTGCCTGGGTCAAAAGTAGCTGTGTTTTCCATATAGAGATTTTTTTTTCTTTATTCTGTAAGGCCACAATAAATCTGTCACTGAACTGCATATTTTGTATATTTTATGAACTGAATCATGTGGTTTGAGTTTAAATTGGAAGGCAGTGCTTTTACAATCAAGATTTTTTTTTTTACCCTGACATGTGCAGCTTTGGGGTCTGGGATTGCACTGGCCTCCAAAAGTTTATGACTTTATTTACACAATAGTGATTGCTGCGGAGGGCATTTCCTGCTAGTTAATGACTGGCTGGAAGGACCAACAGTCCAAATCCAGGGGGAGAAGACCATTCATTAAATGCCAAGAAGGGGCCAGTTCTCCTTTCTCATGAAGTGGTGGGGAGAAAGTGAAACTGAATTCTACCTTTCGAATTGCCCAGAGCAGGGAGGGGCAGAGCTTGCTACAGAGGTGGACCTCGTGGCATAGGGAACAGGCCCTCTTTTCTTAACGGGAGCATGCTAAGCCTTTCCCTTAGATTGTCAAACAGGGTCTTGGAGCAGAAGGGTATTTCCTTTATGTTGCCAGTGCGTAGAGGTCCAGTAAAATTGTGGGCACCTAACTTCCCATTATGTGCCTGAAAATGCTCAGCTAGAAGGGGGTACAGCTACTTTAAAAACCTGCAATATTGCATGATTGAGTTTCCTAATTGGTGGACTGATTGTGAGTAAAGTAGACAAGAACTTAGAAAGGAATGGAAAGGATGGGTCACCCTTGAAAAGTACCAGGTATACACATTGTATGTTACCTCCTAATATATAATGAAATAAACAATGTTCCTCAAGCCTGCTTTAGCTTTTGTGGAAGTACCTTGGGGGACTGTAATAGTAACCATTTAACCCATAACATCTCCAGGAAACAGTTTTGTTCTTCAGTAATTCTTGCCCGCTGTAAACCAGCTGAAGTGTGAAGAACTTGGCAGTGATTTAGAGCAAAAACAGAATAAGACCAAGGCTGAGTTCACGTCTAGGAATCCCTGACTTCCTGGCCTGTCCTTCACTCCCCTGAGCTTGCTAAGCCTCCAATTTGCCAACTAGGTGAATGTTTACAAAAGATAAACATCTGTTCAGAGGTCTTTCGGTAGGTACATCCACATGAAAACACTGGTGTGACATTCCCCACCCCAGCGTTTGGCTTGTTCTTTCACTTGAAATTCAAGTTCTTTTATATTATGCAAACTCGGTGGGGGGTAGGAGTGAGCTGGAACTCTCAAATACAGGCAATCACTGAAGGCCAGACACCTGGATTTCTTCATGGGATTGGGTCATCTGTCACATGCAGAACAAACTGAATATTAAGTTTCGGTTTTGAGTCTGGCAAATGTCATCATATACTTTTAAAATATTCAATAATCCAGGGATTTCTGGTCATTACAATTCACAAAATGAAAGGAGTTTTGAGGTTTTGAATGCTCTAAAAACAAACTATTATAGTTGTTATTAATATAGGTGATTCCTTCAGCAGCTTTTAAAGCAGAAAGGTGAATGAGGAAATGAAAAGTTATGGGTTGAAACATACGTTTATTGTTTGAAAATTTGAATTTAAATGTTATGAGTCACTAAAGTTTTGCTAGCTTGGATTAATGACAATATTCTTATAAAGTGTTTTGGGCTAAGAGCCAACCAAGTTTTCCTAAGCAGATATCCCATCGGCCTGAACATTACAGTCATGAATGATTAGCAACACAGCTGACGTTAAACAAGGATTCCAAAACCTTAAATAGTTTGCTCCACAATTTAAATGTCTTTCATTTTCTTGACAATAACATTTTTCTTAGCAAACTCTTGTTGTACAGGTGATCTGAAAACATAATATTTTAAGGTTCAAGTTATTTCCCTCTGAACTACTGATGGCAAAATGTGAAGACTTACCCTGCTATATTTAGGTATAATAATATTTCCTTATCCTGTTTGCCTGTTTGTTCTCTCCTTGAAGTGTTCAAGTGTCAAGAAATGACTGATCAGAATACAATGAAATGCGCGTAGTCAGTTGCACTTAGCATCTCTTCTGAACAAAATTGCAAAGAATGTAAGAAAATATTAGAACATATTATCTAATGACATTTGGCATTTTGAGCGAGACTTACTTCAAATTCATGGATATGTGTGTTCAGTTAGAATATAAAGTGTATTTATTACTATCTGTTACTATCAACAAAAAGTTTATAAGTCAGTGCTTTAGGATATATTAATTCAAACTAGGTCAGAATATATTTTTCCTTTTTGAATTATTAAGAGGATGGTATCGAGATGCTGGGGACTTTGGTGCCAACATATTGAGTGATATTGGCTATGTGCCGTGGTAGCTATGTCTCTGTTTCTAAATTTCTAATGTATTCATGGGAATGATTATTCAAAATAGGAAGACAATAACCATATCACCTTTCCAATAATTAAGCCCAGGAATAGAAAATGAAAAAGATTAATCTTCTTGATCAGATGTGACTTTAAACACTGAATGCGGTCCGTCAGGAGATTTGAATCATCCTTAGACATGTGTGTACTCTGGGTGTATTCCATTGAATCAAATTGTTGGTGGGAGGAAAATGTCTTCTAGAGTACTGTTGTTCCTCTGATAGGATCATACATATCTTGTCTTCACCCTCCCTACATCTGTGGCTATATTTCCTCCCAGTGCTCTCAAATCCTTGTTTTCTGTCCTGCATGTATTGAATTCATCCACAAAGGCCTCTTCTTGTGTGTATACTTTGAAACCTTAAAGCAGTGCTAATTTCTCAGCTCCGAGGACTTCAAATTCAACTGGGCTTTTCTTCACACACATTTAATTCTTAAACTCAAGTTACAATCCAGAAAAAAAAATCTCAGCACTGAGGAATTAGCACCTAAAGTCTGTGATTATAAATTAATTTCTAACTCCCTCCTTAGAGATGCTACATTTAAAACTTAAGAATAGAAAAAGGCATACATCTAATCATTGTATAATATGCAATCAATTTATTAAATTATATTTAAAAATATTAACCACCATAAGAATCAAGCTATCATAACAAAGCATTGTATATGGTATTTTATTCACAACGATAAAAAACTAAATACATTGATGAGTGAGTTTGCTTGCATTTCTAGATCTTAGTAGTGGCATTTTTTCTTATTATATTTGTTAAAGCTATTTTTAGAAAGCAAAATTTTTTAACATTTGGAAGCAGAGGCCACCTTTGCCTATGATATCTCTTGTACTACCAGCAACATTTACAGAGTAGGTTGAATAAGTGGGACTTAGGTGGGAGTTATTCAAAATTTTTAGCCCAGCAAGCAGATTAGGCATTTTAGGCAGACAAGATTAGTCGTTGTTTTGGGTGTCAGTTACGTTTTTCCTTGGCTTCTGGGGGGGGCAGTTATTATGGACTATATGGCAAATAGTGAGAAGCAAATTTTTGACAGGGTGTACAAAACCCCATTACATCAGTCATGTAACATCATTCTAGTTTTCTCTCAGTATGTTTAAAAATTGTATGATCTGTTGTGAAACATCCCTTACAAATTACATTTGAAATTTTAAGGTGCATACAGAACTCCAAGCCTTTGACAGGTGAGTTTGTTTATTGTGAGTGGTGACTAAGCTCAGTAATCAGTGAGACTAATGGCCTTTTGGAATGGAGAAAGGGGTAAGGAGGTGCAAAATTTTCTGATTTTGCTTGGGTCATTCTTTATGCTACATTCCTCATTTTTGTTGAACTGTTTTATCCAAAAGAATGTTCTGGTGTTGGTATTGCTGTTAGTGGATATTTTGTGAGCTGTTGTGAGAGGGTCATCCTTTGTTTGCAAGAATTGCGGCCAGCAGTGATTGGGCATTAGGAAAACAAAAACCTGATATCTCAACTAATAGGATGCCCTTGCTCATGACCTCCCTCATCTTAGATAAACAAAGGAAAAACCAAAGCAAACGGAAAGGCAAACCTCTTTCAAAATGGCAAATTTTCTTTTTACAGTTGGGTTTCCTCAGAATCCTATAAAGAAATTTTTGTAAAGCATGTTTCTCAAGTTGAGAGATTTCCTTTCCTTGTCTAGGACATGTTTGGGGTAGGAAGATAGCAAATAAAATTAACAGGTATTGCTTTGGTGTTGCTATAGAGCCTTTCATGACTTGCTTGGTGTGGCTATTGGCGTAGAATGTAAGCACTTGAATCTAGGTGTTAGAGGCTGAGGCTTCCGTTATCATTCTCTGTGCTGTCAGGCACAGGCACGGTGACATGGGAACCCTTGGGTGGCAGGAGAGCCAGTGTTTACAGCCACCTTCACCTCCAGGAATGGATTAGACTTTGAAATCAATCTTAATATCTGTAGACAGGAGTTTATATATAGGAATAAAATTTGAACCCCCATTTTCACACCCAATAAAAATGTCCTATAATAGGTGTTTATTCAGAGTCAACTGACATTTATTGAACAATTACTGTGTGCCAGATGGTCTGGTAGGTACTTTAATTTTGTTATGACAAAATTTCTTACAGTATGAAATATAATTTGTTCTACAAATCAGGTATTCTCTTTGGTGTCTAGTACATTCCAGACTAGAAACTACACTCACAAGTCTTTCAGTATCTTTTACATATATCTCCCATGTCCACAATACATTCTTATTTATCTCATATTCTCCTAATGATTTGGGGACTAGCTCCTTATCTTTCTTCCTCTCAGGTGCTGTGGTTATAAGTGTGAATCACTACAACCATAAAAAACTCACATCTTTGAGGTTATTGTAGAGGTACCAATGATCAAAACCAGCATTTCTCAACTGGTTTGCTTTATCACGTGCCCCAAGGAAAGAACTTTAATTTTTTTAAAAAATTAAAATGTAATTACTTTATTTTCCCTTTTCCCTTTTCTTCACCAACACTTACCATATAACACCCTTCCTCACTATATAAATGCACTGACACAATCTATATAATTAATGTTACTTGTATGTGTATGATTTCAGGGATGACCACTTGGTATTGAATAACCAGTTGGGTCATGGGGACATCCTTGGGGAAAGCTATTTCTTCCGCTTAGCATTCCTTAATTACCTGTAGTTCTTTATCCAGAGTTGGGGCCCCCAGAAGTTTTCCCCCTTCCATGTTAGCATGATAGTTGGTATTGTCCTTGTGATCAACTCATGTTTAGGAAGTCATAATGTTGAGTTTTCCTGGGTGTAGCCTCCCTATCATTTCTCAAAAATGAAGTCTTATGGCAGACTTCCCATTCCTTTAGCTTTTACAATATTTTTGCACCTCTTCCATGATGTTCCCTGAGCCTTGGTTGCAGGGGTCATGCTGTACATTTATTAATTGGAGCTGGGTAACACACTCTGCATTTTGATCAGCTATGGTTTTCTACAATGGTCTCTATCTGCTACAAAGTGAAGTTCCTTTAATGAGGCATGAGAGCTGTGCTTGGTTGTGGGTATAAGGAAACATATTTAGAATGTTGTGAGGAATTTTGATGACTTAGTAAAGTGGTGGTTGAAGGTTCTACTCTAAGATCCATGACTTCACTATCCCCAGGTAGTTAGCTATGTTTCCAATAACAGGCATGATTTTCCTCTTGTTGAGCAGTCTTTGAGTCCAAATAGAGAGCTATTGGTTACTGTAAAGTATGCGTGTCACTATTGCACCCATAGGGTTATAATGCCATGCTGATTGTTGTGGTTCATAGGCATCACAGATGGGTAACACTATTGATTGACTTTCTCCTTTGGAAGCTTGCATGACACCTTCTGCTGCCTTGAAAGCTAGATCGCAGGGAGCAGGCTTTTTAGGTCAGATGCAACTCATATTGTTTCCTGAGTCAGAAATGCATGGTGTCTTCAGCAATAAGGACTTACTTTCAGCCTTAGCAGTAAAGTCTGCACTGTTTTGGGAATCTTTTGGATTCCCTTGACCACCAACTCTAAAGGAGGCTTTTCATGCCTGTGTATGGGGTTTTGTTAGGTAGTCTATGGCTATTGAACAGACCACTGTTAGTACAGGTATATAGATAGATAGATAGATAGATAGATAGATAGATAGATAGATAGATAGATAGATAGATAGATAGAGATAGATAGATAGATAGATAGATGGATAAAGACTATTTTATGGCTTTTTAAATCGTCCTGTTAGTTTACTATCCTACCTCCCTCTTCTTCAGTATTGGCCTCCCTCCCCGTTCCTAACTAAAGATCTCCCCCTAATTCTCCCGTTTCTCCCTTCAAATCACCTGTATCCTGATACTCCGCTCTCTAGTGCTACCCTTTCCACTGTCCTTTTTTACTTTCCTGGTTTGTGTGGTTACTCCAGGTAATAAACTCACATCTTAATATTTAGAGTTAGGAGACACAGATGAGAGAGAACATTCAATGGTTGTCTTTCTGGGCATGGGTTACCTCACTTAATACAATCTTTTATACTTGCATTCATTTACCTGCAAATTTCATGACTTCAATTTGAAAGAAGCTTTCCTAGATGGAATGCCTGAGAATTCATGGGTGAAATAAATACCACATTCTAAGGATTAAATTGCATTAAAGTTATATTTCATATGTGTGTGTCTTTCTAATTTTAAGCATATGGCTTTTTATGCTTTTTCTCATTCTACTATGCAAACATTGCTTGTTGATGGCTTGATGACTCTAGACATCTTTAATTATTTTTTTCTGATATCTCTTCAAAAGCTTTCTTCCATATTACCAAAGGACTCCTCTCTTGCTAGGGTTTATGCTCTGGTTTCTTATCACGATTGCTTACTAGATTCCTCAAAAGAAGTTGAATTGATAGGTAGATGCTTCTGAGTTTTGAGAAATATTCATAGCATGTATTCTCAGAATACTATTGCAGGAAAATCTTATATTTATAAGGATTTATACATTGAAATTAAGAGAATTAGAAGTAAAAACCTACAGAAAAATGGAATTATCTGTAATTTTCCTTGAGTTTTCTTTTGAAGGTCATGTATGTGCATGCACATGTTTGTATGGTTCATCTTGTAATAAATACCAAAGAAATGACGATGTGCTTGTTAAGCTTAAGATGGAACGATTCCAGCAAGGAGGACAAAAGTGAGTGATGAGAGAGCATTTCCAAACACACTCTTCTTCACATGGCCTTTCAGTGAAAGCCTTTGCTCCACCTCTGACCATCTGTGCTGCATACAGAGGAACATTTCCTTTAGGATGCCAAGTCCCTTGTCTTTTTCAAAGTCAGGAAGTCTGGCTTTGTGGAGCTTTGAGGAGTATTCACTTCCAAGCAAATTGTGTTCAATTTTTCTGTGGTAGTTCACCATCAGAACTCCATCTTGCCTCCAAATGCAAACTTCACCTCATGTTTGTTTTCTTCACGTTTACTCTGAGTATACTGGTGTTCCTAAGTATCTGTATTGACAATGTTCCTGCATAACCTCTTTAACTAGTTAAGGATTCGATTCTTGCAACATTTAAACTGAAAATTCTACCCTTCATATATGTAATATCCATAGTTCACACAAAAGAGGTTGTAATTTATTTGCCTTCAGTCAAGAAGCAACACAACTTCATGTGTAAGAGAGAGAGAGAGATAGATGATAGATGATAGATAGACAGACAGACAGATAGATAGATAGATAGATAGATGATAGATAGATAGATAGATAGATAGATGATAGATAGATAGATAGATAGATAGATAGATAGCAGTCTCTAGAATCCAGGGAGAAACGGTAAGCAAACCATTCACTTTTGCAACCCTGGAATCCTACACAATCAATCCTTTTTCTTTTTTCCCCACACTTTTCTTAATGCAGGTGCTCTTAGTAGTCCTATTTTACACCTCCCAAAGTTAACGTACACAAAAGATCATTAATTACCCAGAGTCATAAGCAGCTGAGATGTGTGATCAAGAACCTCAGTGCTGGCACTTTAAGCTCTTTTGGGAGCTGTTTATTTTTGGGGATTCCTTTGACAAAAAAAGTCTTTTTTATTGATTTTATTGAGCTCTACATTTTTCTCTCCTCCCCTACTTTCCCCTCCCATGGTCACTATGCTCCCGATTTACTCAGGAGATCTTTTTCTAATTCCCATGTATATTAGATCTATATATGTCTCTTTTAGGGTCCTCATTGTTGTCTAAGTTCTCTGGGATTGTGATTTGTAGGCTGGCTTTCTTTGTTTATTAAAAACCACTTATGAGTGAGTACATATGATGATTGTCTTTCTGGGTCGGGGTTCCCTCTCTCAAAATGATGTTTTCTAGCCCCACCCATTTGCCTGCAAAATTCAAGATGTTATTTTTTTCTGCTGTGTAGTACTCCATTGTGTAAATGTACCACTTTTTCCTTATCCATTCTTCGGTTGAAGGGCATTTAGGTTGTTTCCTCGTTCTGGCTATGACAAACAATGCTGCTATGAACCTAGTTGAGCACATGTCCTTGTGGTATTATTGAGAATCCTCTGGGTATATACCCAGAAGTGGTATTGCTGGGTCTTGATGGTGGTTGTTTCCTAATTTTCTGACTGATATCTGAAGGGGCTGTTTTTATGCCTTTATTATGTTTAAGTATGTTCTTTATATCCCTGCTCTCTTCAGGACCTTTATCATGAAGGGATGTTGTACTTTGTCAAAAGCTTTTTCAGCATCCAATGAGATGATCATGTGGATCATATTTTTCAGTTTGTTTATATGGTGGATTATGTTGACAAATTTTTGTATGTTGAATCATCCCTGCATCTCTGGGGTGAAGCTGACTTTATCATGATGGATTATGGTTCTGATGTATTCTTGGATTTGATTTACCAGTATTTTATTTAGTATTTTTGCATCAATGTTCATGAGTGAAATTGGTCTGTAATTTTCTTTCTTAGTAATGTCTGTGGTTTGGGTATCCGGGTAATTGTAGCCTCATAAAAAGAGTTTGGCAATGTTCCTTCTGTTTCTATTGTGTGGAACAATTTGAGGAGTATTGGTATTAGTTTTTTGAAAATCTTGTAGATTTCTGAGCAAAAACAATCTGGTCTTGGGCTTTTTTTTGGTTGGGAGACTTTGGATGACTGTTTCTATTTCTTCAGCAGTTATAGGTCTGCTTAATTTGCATATCTGTTCCTGATTTAATTTTGGTAAGTGATATTTATCCAGAAAGTTGTCTATTTCCTTTAAGTTTTCCAATTTGTGTAGTACACGTTTTCAAAATCTGACCTGATGATTCTCTGGATTTCCTCCGTGTCTGTGACAGAAACAATCTTTAACTCACTACATAGAACCTTTGGAAATTGCTTCAGCAATCATTTTATTAGTCACTGTGATGTCTTGTTTAAAAACACTTAGAGTTGACCTATTACAAGTTGGTAATAGGACATCCTAAGTGCAAAATACTTTCCCCTCTCCTGCAATAGGAATAGATGCAAATACTGGAAATTTCTTACCTAAACGTCACCAAGAGTTCTAGACGATCTCACTCTATTACTGGTATTTGTGTTCATGTATGTGCATAGTAGGTGTGAATCTGAGTTGTTTCTCCCTGTGCAATAACTGGCCTCAAATAAAACACTTTATCATATAAGTTTACTTAAGTATAATGTTAGATGATAACCAATTTTTAGTTTCAGAGTAGGTCTAACTCCAGAACCATCCAATAGTAAGTAGAATAAAGTAAAAGGAATATTGAGGTCATGTTAGGAAGTGGCAGGAAAAAAATATATAATGTACAGGTTGAATATTCTGTATCTGAGAGGTTTGAGGTCAGAAGTGTTTCTGATTTAAGATTTTTTTAAAAAAACTGGATTGTTTAACTATGTGCAGTGAGATACCATTAGGATTAGACTGAAGCCTATACCTTAACTTCATTTTTGTTTCATTTATACTTTGTAAGTATATTTTATATATTAAAACATAAATTTTTGCATGAAGCAAATTCTTTTATTTCTTATTTCATCCCTCCAACTTTGATTTTTCCAGACAAGGCTTTCTGTATAACAGTCTTAGCTGTCCTGGAACTGGCTTTGTAGACTACGCTGACCTTGAACTCACAGAGATCTGCCTGCCTCTGCCTCCCAAGTACTGGAATCAAAGGTGTATGCTACTAACGCCCAGCCTGCAGTCTTATGTTATGGGATTTTGTACCTAAGGTACCATGTCAATGTCCAAGAAATCTTGTTTTAGGATTTCACATATTAAGATTAGGGATGTTGAACCTGTAGTAGCAGCCACTGATTCTATGCGAGACTCCTTGGTCAACAATTTACAGATGCTATGTCCTTTAATATTCAGCATAACTGTCTGTGAGCTTGGTGTTCTTTGCAATCTTCTTGTTACAGATGGGAGATCCTGAGCTCTGAGAGATTAAGTATCATTCCTGGAGACTTTCTGCTAATGAGTAGAAGCATTGCTACATAAACGTAATGATTTAACTGCCAACAGTTATCTATGTTTATAGCTCCCATATTTGCATTATAGAACTTTGTATAGAACTGGTTTGGGAACTTGAGTATGTTACCCATGTTTTCACATGTTGGCCGACTGGGGCTGAGAACTGGATAAAAAATAGGAAACATCTGGAATAGCACATGTAGATTTACAATTTGCTTCCAAGTTATGGAATTCTAAGGTTAGAAGGGGATGGGAAGAGAAGCATCATGAAATAACTATGCAATTATGAAGTATAAGGCTGCTTGGCACACAATAATTAGGAAATATTAGGAATGCTGTTACTGACAAAAATATTGTCAGTAACAGCATTCCTAAATGTTCTAGACTTGTACAGTGTGAGGTTTACTATGGTAGTACCTGTTATTTTAGATTCTTAAAATTTTATTTTATGTGCATTAGTGTTTTTCTTACATGTATGTATATGTATCACGTGTGTGCTTGGTGCTCCCAGAGGCATAATAGAATTGTACAATCTTTTCTCATTTTACATAGCAGTCCCCTTCTCACTCCCTCACCTCCTCCCGCTTCTTCCACCTTGCCCCCATTCCATGTCACCATCCACTCCTCAGAAAGGGTAAGGCTTCCCATGGGGAGTCAGCAAAGTCTGACACTTCACTTAGAGGCAAGCAAGAGCAAGGCCCTCCCCCCATATCTATTTTTTGTTATTTAAATTTTTTTATTCAGACAAGTTATGTGAAGATTGCTTTGACTGTTTTACCAAATTTCTTGAGAACTTACTAATATGGATTATTGAGATAGAGACTGAGATGAATAAGATGTACCCTTAAGGATTTCATGATCAGGCATCCAGTTCAGCATCATTTCTACCAGGGTGCCAAGTGCCCATGGATTGACATGTTTGCTGGAGAAGCTGAAACCTTGAGGGTGAGTCTGTGCGAATCTGGTCCCTTCAAGTGGCTGGTATGCACATCGTATATGCATGCAATAAAAAGACACTCACATTTTATTAAGATAGTGACGTTAAAGTGAATTTTCCAGTATATCAAATACCCATTCATTTCAGCATCAATCTAAGATACAGTGCAGTTGCATGTTTTATTAGTTAACGAATCTTAAGCAGAGCTATTTTTAACATGGCTTGCCACCTCTAAACATTGTATATCTTGATGGAACTTTAAATAAGCTCTATATTTTTGTAGAAAGTATTTGTTCTTTATGTGTCTTAGCCCCTGATGCTGTGCATTTTGTACCCAGGAGAGGCTGTACAGATTAGTCACTGACGTTAAACATTCTAGAACATGTCTGAATTTGATTGCAACTTTTCTTCTGTAGACCTTGAGCCAATTTACTTAATCTCTCTGTGTGTGTTTCCTCATTTGTAAAACGATGATAGTAAAAGAACCTGTCTTACAGGATTGTTTTGAGCAATGAATGAATTGGTGGTATACGTGAATGTGCTTAAAACAGTGCCCAGCACAAAATACAAATACTGTGCATAATTGTTGCCATTTATGTTGTTGTTTAATTGAAACGTCATGCTTTATTAGTCTATTCTTCAAAATGATTACATACTCCCCTTTAAATGACATACAAACGATGAGAGATTGATGAGTAGTTATGTCTAACCAAACCACCTAGGTTCTTAAGTAAGTACCTATACTTGGAAATGGGAGGGAAGCTTGGATAGTCCTTCCTATTTAGTCCTTTTCCATGGCCATGGAGCATTAGAACTTGAGTGGTTATCTCTTTGTCAGTGAGATTTTTAAAGTAACTCATATATATTGTCCTGTGCCAAAGGATCAGTGCTCTGCGATCCATGATGGAAAAGTTGAGGTATGATGCATGTATCTTAATAATTAATATTAGTAAGTTCTAAAGAAACTTTGGTAAAAACAACCAAAACAATGAGCACATGCAATATGGAAAGCACTGTGCTCCATGGTGGGGAAGTTGAGGTATGATGCATGTATAAGGACACATGGCAAAGTGCCCAGCAGGTGAAAGTACTCTTAGAAATGAAGATGGTCAAATGAGGACTTCAGTTAAGATTTAACTTTCTTAAAAAGGTCAAAGAATAAACAGGATTCCAAAGCTATTCTAACTGATTGCTTTTCTTTAAACAGATCTTCTTTACTGGTTTAACCTCTATAATCTCAAAATTAAAATACTATAATATTCAAGATAGATTGTAATAAAGCATGTAATAGTGATTTTATTGAGATGTAACAAATGCAGCACATAGTATGCCCTGTGCAAAATTACAATTCAAAGCTTATACTATATTTACAGATATTTTCAATTCTCAGTGCTGCTAGCTTGACAGTTTTTATTCTCCTTCCTCCTCCAACTTAGCTATGAGCCCACCCCTTCATCTATACATAATTACTAGTGGGCATTCTCAGTCTATGAATTTGCCTATTCTGGACATTGCATATAAATAAAATTATATATTATTTGGCTTTTTGAGGCTGGGTAATGTTTTTATGGCTTACTTATGTTACAGTATGTATCAGTATGCTGTTCGTGGGTTTTTTTTACAGTTATTGGTTTTAAGATTATTTTATTTTATGTATATTTTTCTGTAATGCCTACAGAAGCCAAGGAGAACATTAAATTCCCTGGAAATGGAGTTCCAGAAGACTGTGAGCTGCCATTTGGATGCTGAGAACTGAATCCCAGTTCTCTGCAAAAGCAGCAAGTGCTTTTAGTCACTGAACCATCTCTCCAACCCCTGCTGTTTGTTTCTATTCTTGAATTATGTGTGAGCATATTATATTTTTG
Source organism: Alexandromys fortis (assembly GCF_014885135.2). Classification (NCBI taxonomy): domain Eukaryota; kingdom Metazoa; phylum Chordata; class Mammalia; order Rodentia; family Cricetidae; genus Alexandromys; species Alexandromys fortis. The sequence continues at coordinate 2,313,440 of NW_026068075.1, forward strand.
TGTACCTACTTTTCAGTTGATTGACATTTGGACTATATCCACTATTTTTGATATTCAAATAAGTAGGTTTTTTCTTTTCTTTTTTGATATTACAATATAGCTTCATCATTACCCCCTTCCATTTCATTCCTTCAAATCATCCCATATACTCGACCTTGCTCTCCTCCAAATCCTTGACCTATTTTTACTTATTGTTTGTTGCCATAAGCACATATATGTATGTTTATATAATTCCAAATACATGAATACAACATTCACGTAACTTGTCTGAATAAAAAGTTTTAAATAACAAAAATAGATATGGGGGGAGGGCCTTGCTCTTGCTTGTCTCGAAGTGAAGTGTCAGACTTTGCTGACTCCCCATGGGAAGCCTTACCCTTTCTGAGGAGTGAATGGTGACATGGAATGGGGGCAAGGTGGAAGAAGCAGGAGGAGGTGAGGGAGTGAGAAGTGGGCTGCTATGTAAAATGAGCTTTTGGGGGTGACCTCACCTCATGTTCAATATATCCTTCAACGTAAACTGTTTTTTCCTAGCAATGACTTAGATTACAGGGAAAAACTTAACTTGTTCTCACTATCCTGTGATCCATAGCACAATGAAAGTTTTATAAAGAGTTTAATAAAGATTTGCCTCCACACTGATGAAGGGGCAAACATTAATGTATGAGGGGTTGGCTTTTTAAAAGCTTACTCATCCCCATGTTGTCTGATAGTTTTTCAATAAGTCAGAAGTAACTGTAATGAGGGATTTTATGAATTTAAGCAGTTTTATTTTTTCTGAAGGACTGGAAATAATAAGACTTTTGTCATAGATATTTGGGTGTTGAAAGAATTATTTTGCAACCAACAGTGGTACTGATTGAAGGTGTCTTCATTAAAATGTTTGGAGGGCAGGAAATAGTTGGTATTTGAGATTATTTACAGACAATGAAATATCTTGAGGGGTAGAACCAAAGTATAAATATGTAATTCATTTATATTTCATTTATATCTTAGATGTATAGACTGAAGGTAAATTTTAACCATTATTTTAAGTAAATACGTACGTGAAACAAAGTTTCATGACATGGAATTTTCCACTTGTGGCATCAGATTTTGAGTTTTTAGATGCTCAGCCTATCATGGCTTTCAGCAAAAACACTCAGCAACTTGTAGAGCTTGTGGGGTTGAAAGAATGCAAAATATTAGTCTTAATTTCACATAACATATCTAATGCTTTCTGGCATTATTATAATCATTATTATTTTTTATTATGTTGTGTTTTACACACATACAAAATCTTGATATGTTTTTTCTCATATGTATCCAATTCTTCTCTGGTGTTGAAAATGGAACCCAGAACTCAGCTCTTTCCCTGCTCCCATTTTTATAGGTAGGATCACACTTACTATAGAGCCAAGGGTGATACCAAATTTCCTATGAAGCCCAGACTGACCTCAACTCATGACTCTCCTGCATCTGGCTTCCAGTGCTGGGATTACAGGTTCACACCACCATTCCTGGCTATTTTGTGAGTTCACATTTCCAATGTCACATTATCCTCTTACACTTTAAAATTTTTCAGCCAACATTTTAAATGTAGAGTGATAGCTTAGCCTATGTTAGTTTTGACAGTCATGCAGAACATGCTTGATTATGAGGGGATATTGGTAGAAATTACTATGCAAATGATGCAAGTTGTATTGATCTGTATATATTTGAAGTACCACAAAATGAGAAAGAGAAGTAATTTAAAGGCATTATTTTAGTTGCTTTGGTTTTTATTTTAGATTTAAAAATTTTTTATTATACATAGGTTTTATAAAGCTGTATACATGTAGGCATATATTGTACTTGGAGGATACTCCCCCCACACCTGGCAAGTCTTAACTTTCTAGCCCCTTCCCCTCTCATTGGTTCCTTTGGTTTCTCTAGATGATTTTGCTTCTACTTCCATGTCTGTAAAAATATATGATTTTACTAATCTATAGAGTATAGGACCCACAAATGAGAGAAAACATGCAACATTTTCTTCCTGAGGACCAATTTGGATCACTTAATATTGTGTCCAGCTTGTATCCATGTTTCTGAAAATGGCATAACTTCATTCTTCTTTATTGTTGAAGGAATTTTATTGTGTATATAAACCCTATCTTCTTTATACATTCTTTTGTTGAGGACACTTAGATGAGGTCCATAATATAGCTATTGTGAATAAAGCTGCAATAAACACTACTATGCAAGGATCACAAATGACTTGGAGTCATTCGAATAAATATCCAGGAGTTATATGGCTGGGTGATATGTTAGGTTTATTTTTAGTTTTTTTTTTGTAGAAACTCTATATCGGCTACGTAAGCTCTGAACTACTGCACATCCCTTACTCACACACTTTTTATTACATTGTGTTTGCAAAGGTCCTTAAGTTGGCTGCTTATTTTGACTAGCTACTATGCTTACAATTCTATTCTCTGCCATTAGGCAGCGCCAGTTGTCTATTGTAAACACTTGGCCTGTCTCTGTGGTGAAAATAGACTAGTTTTAAAATATACAAGTGATTCAAGTTTATTCTTTCTATGCACATTGTCTATTAAAGTGGCCAGCATACACACTCAACCAGATAAGAAATAAATCAAATGTATTGTGGAAAATAGTGTATTGTTTTATAATAACTTTTGTATATAATCATTTGAATGAATGAGGTGGATAATGTAAATTTTTCTCCCTTATTCCTTTTCTTGTTTTCTTTAGATAGAACTTTTCCTTTTACCTAAATTGTTTTGTGTATTAAGAAGCCCTGGAGCTTGAGCTGGGGCTGTGGGTCAATGGTATAGCACTTGCTTCGCATACTCAGGGTCCAGGCTAACAAAGCCAGACCAAAACAAAGCAAAATTTCTGAACAATATGCCTATGTACAACTTCCTGTACATTTTATGCCCACAGATCTCACTTCCCCTGCCCTAGATAATTATTTCCCTACTGCTTCTAATTGTTCCAAATGATTGACACCCAATTTTAGACGAAGTGTTAGTCTATGGCACATTTTACATAGGAAATAACTGAGACGTGTATATAGTATAATGTCTTAATAGGCTCACTTCCTTTGCTGGTAACAAATATTAAGATTTTAGACATTCCTTCTCCTCTACCATCACCAACTCTACATACATGCACATGTTCTCTCACTCATACAAACGGAGTAACACATACTCATGCACTCAAGCCTTAGCATGCTCACTTGTGCTAGGTTTTAGTCTTATAGTCACACAAGTGTCTGTTATGTATTCCCTTGTTCTCTGGAAATCCCTCTGTGGCCGTGGTTTCTTTTCTAACTAGCTGCTCACTCCTATCACCTGTTCTGTCTCTGGCTTTCTTTTAGACTTGAATGCTGGGGTTGGTATCAAAACTAATTTACATTAAATAATGAATCTCATTTGTGAACTTCCCTAGCAGGTTCCCTCATGTAGTTGTATTTTGCTTTGGAAAAGGAAGCTGTCATTCAAAATCTGACAATTGAAAGTATTTGTATTGACATCCTGTTCAAATAAATGAAATTATTTTTAGGTAAAATGGCTTTAGTTCTTTGACAATATGTATTGTCATGCCATAAAAAATGAGTTTGTGAGAAGATAGAATATGAGTGGGGGAACATACTAGGAAAGGAGGGGAGGTTGGGTTTTCAACTTTTCTCCGAGGTTAAAATATAGTATACAACTTAGTCTGAATGGAGCTCTTTGACACTTACTCATTTTTATTACTGTCGTAGTCATGTATCCTCTGTAGTCCTGTTGTCTCTATGAGTCAGTGGCTCGGGCTTTCATAGTAAAGCAAAATATGTGGGGAAATGCATCTTCACTTCAAGTCTTGTACAAGTTCATGACTGAGTCACCTTCAAAGAAAACACACCAATTCTTAGATACAATGGAGATATGTAGGTATGTTCTTTCTATTTTTCATTCATGTACTTTTTGGATTTGCTGTTCTGAATGCAGTGTTTTGCATTTGGGAAATCTTCCTAGATACTATTTTCCCATTCATGATAAAGTAAACAAGAACCCTGCAGGGATTCTTTCTTTTGTCAGCACAGATATCATCATTGCGATTTACAAGAAATATTACCTTTGGAGAAAAGAGTATTCAAATAGGATGTAGGTTTTCATTTTATATATCTAGAAGTTTGTAGTTCATAAAGCAAGTGCAATCCAGAGCTTGATGATCTGCCATCTCTACAAATCTCTAAGTGTTTATAATCTCCCGAGTAGATTCATTAAGGAAGGAGGATATTTTCTTATTTATTTATTTATTAAAGATTTCTGCCTCTTCCCCACCACCGCCTCCCATTTCCCTCCCCCTCCCCCAGTCAAGTCCCCCTCCCTCGTCAGCCCAAAGAGCAATCAGGGTTCCCTGCCCTGTGGGAAGTCCAAGGACCACCCACCTCCATCCAGGTCTAGTAAGGTGAGCATCCAAACTGCCTAGGCTCCCACAAAGCCATAGGTGCAGTAGGATCAAAAACCCATTGCCATTGTTCTTGAGGTCTCAGTAGTCCTCATTGTCCACTATGTTCAGTGAGACCGGTTTTAACCCAGGCTTTTTCAGACCCTGGCCAGCTGGCCTTGGTGAGTTCCCGATAGAACATCCAGGTTGTTTGGCCCCTTTGCACGAATCAAGCAAACACACAAACAGAAACAAAAAAATACTATGGACATAGTTAACAATGCATTTCCTTTCTGATACTCTAATAAAAATTATGGGTCTGGAGATGTGGCTTAGCAGTAGAGGACTTGTGTAGCATGTTTAAGGCCCCGTGTTCCATCCCTAAGCATTGTCCAAATAAGTGAACAAAATAAATAGCATTGGCCCCTGGCATCTTGCTTTTGTGTGATGATTTTAATGTTTCTGGTCCAGCTTCCCATCTAAAGTGGCAGAATCCCAATGTAGAGGTTTGGGGGTACACAACCTAGCAAAATTGTTCAACAGTCTACAGAATGGGAGAAAATGTTTACCAGCTGTACTTCAAAGAAGGAGGTTAACTCCCAGACTTTACAGATATCTACAGAAACTAAATACCAAGGAAATAAAGCTGCCAATCTATAAATAGGAAAATGAAATATAAAGGTTTCATTAAAAAGAAATAAAAATAACCAAACACTGTTTTAAAAGGTGAGCAGTATCTGTAACCATCAGGGAAATGCAAATTAAAACTACTTTGAGTTACCACTTCACTACAGTCAGAACATATATCGTCACTAACATATGATGATAAATACTGGGGAGGATGTGGAGAAAAAGGAACGTTAATTCACTGTCGATAGGGGTGAAAATTAATATAGCCATTATGGAAAACAGTTTAGAGAGTTCTCAAAATATAAAACTACCATAAGACCCAGTTATTTCCTTCCTGGGCATATACCCAGAAAACTCCATACCCTACCATAAAGATATTTGCACTCTATGTTTATTTCTGCTTTATTCACGATAGCAAAGCATTAGAATCAACCTACCTGTCCATCAACAGATGAAGGGATAATGAAATTGGAAAATGTAAATGAATGAATGGCATTCAGCTCTAAAGAAAAGTGTAACTAGAAAATTTTCAGAGAAATAAATATACTTAGAATGTATAATATTAAGTGAGGTTACATCACCACAGAAGAAAATCTTTTTCTCCCTTATATGTAGAACATAGCCAAAAATTTATGTATGTATATATGCAAACAGCAGTAAATGTGGGTTACATATAACACAGAGAAAAGAGAACAAGAAAGGCTAAATATTAAGGGGTGAGGAAGGACTGACAGTAGGCAATACACACCAGTTATAAAATAGGATATAAAGCTAATTGTTTCCTTAGTTCTGAACCAGTCATTCATTTTTCAGTGTGGTGATGAATAAATGCAAAAATACATCCAATCACGAATGAAAGTGTAAAGTGCAATGTGACGCCGCACAGCTTCAGAATGACTGACTGTATGGAAGCAAATTCACTGAGATGTACAGGCTGTGGATGGTTCATTTTAGTCTGTGATATTTTTTATTTGTAAGTTTTCTATGATAAAATTTATAAGCCTTTTAAAGAGTGCTTCATTTTTATGTTTCATGAGCCACCGATGTAAGTGCATCCTAATGTTAGCACGCATCGAGCTATGAGACAGCTTGTGAGATAGGTACTGCCATGGATACTACATTACGGAGGAGGAAACTGAAGCATGGGTTGCTTTGTAACTTGGTTAAGGTCTTTGCATTAGGAAGAAAGAGTTGGTATTATGAACAATGCTTCCTGTTTCCTAAAGCTTATTTATAACTATTACACTATGCTGAGAACTCTTTTTGTTTTGTTTTGTTTTGTTTTTCGAGACAGGGTTTCTCTGTGGCTTTGGAGCCTGTCCTGGAACTAGCTCTGTAGACCAGGCTGGTCTCGAACTCACAGAGATCCGCCTGCCTCTGCCTCCCGAGTGCTGGGATTAAAGGCATGCGCCACCATCGCCCGGCTGAGAACTCTTTTATGTGTTTCAAAAAATCAGGTCCATTTAAATTTTCTCTTTTGTTCTCATTAACAAGTACCCAGCTACCTAAAGCTTTCATTTTTATACTTTACTATTTTGAAATGAATCTTTCCTTTTGAGGATCCATAAAAGATACTCTAAAAGACTGGGGAAGATTCTGCTTTTTAAAATTCACTTTATGCACCTTTATTTTGAATATATAAAACTCCTGCCGATTGATTTAACTGACATTGCTAATATCTGAGTAAGTTTTTTTTTTTCTTGCGTCTCAAAGGATGCTGTTACATCAGCTCTGAACTATGTCCCCAGAGTAGTGGTTTACTTTTTTTTTTCATCTAAGTCCTTTGCATTCTCAGCCTGAGGATTTAATTCTAATGTTCAGTTTGGCAAAAGTCAAATCTAGAAACACCAAAATTACTATGATTTAACCATGTTTTCATATCCTCTAACTTTCTAACAATCCACCTCTATGCCAGTTTGAATGTTGGGTTTATTCAACACCTACCATATACCAGAGATTTACAAATCTATCTTGCGTTTTCTTTCTGCTAAGATTCTTATCAAAGGTGGCCATATTATACTAAAGCTTATTGTGTGTCATACACAATAGTGGATTTTCTTCTCTTTTTGAAACTTTGTTTCTTCTCTTAGAAAAGAGCTAGAAGGTGGATTGAAAAATCTACTAGGTTTCTGGCAAGAGACTAGGTCCTGCTCTGAAAAAAGCTCATTGAAATAGAGCTACAATTATGATATGTGTACTTGGTGGAGAGGTCCATTTGGACAATGTTTTGAACATCTTTTGGTTCCTTTGTTTGCTAGGGTTGTGGAACTTGACTCTAGAAGAATGAGCACATTTTCTCTCTTTCTAAGGAAGTATATTTTATAATTCTACCTGGCCTTAAAATATAAATTTGTATATAGAACTCAGAATTTGTGAAAAGAATACAGGAAACTTCAGTTTTTATAAGTAGTCTCTTACTAAACACAATTAGCATTTTGAATTCTTATTTTAATATATAATCACCAGCTAATACATATTGCATTTTATTATTTAGGAAACATTTGACATAGTGTTACCTAATAATCTAATTGTGCCAGATATTATGGTGTTATAGTAATTATAAATTCTAGATACATTTGTAACCTTAGCAAAATTAGAATCAAATTAATGTTATTCTTGGCTTCAGTTACTGAATCTGGGCAGCTTGAATGAAATGGTGGCACTGGAAGCCACACCCTAATATATGCAGGAGTATTTGAGGAAGGAGGTGTAGCAGTTGGGAAGCGTTCCAGCAATGAATGCTTTGAAAACATTCCTTGAGAGAGGCAATGTTGATGTACAAGGAATTCCCGTGGATGTTTATTGCAGAGACAGAATTGCAGTTTAAGAGATAATGGGACATGTCAAAGAATAGGGTAGTTCTTAATAATAGTATGGTTGGGCCTAATCATCAGTAAGTTTTTAGGTTTAAACATGTTCTTTTGTAAAAAGGGAAGTTTATAGCATCTGAGTTCTTAAAAGTATTTTTACTCACTAAGAAGTTTTTGCTTAAAATGTATTTGAAATGTTGAGAAATGGAGTAAATGAGGGGCTGTGGCTTTTTCATGTTTGAACACTCAGCATCTGACCAAATGCTTAGAGAATAAAATTATGAAAATTAATTATGGATAATTACTCTAAAGGTGAATTCAGTGATTGGATTCTAACCATCTAGTCCTAGTGACTTAATGACTTTCATTTGCCTATTTGCAGCCTACAACCTAGAACTGGTATTTGAGTATTGATTCAACACTAGAATTATTCAAATCCTCCTTCCTTACCAAACGAGTTTATTTGATTTTTAACAAACATGATAACAGCACACACTCACATAAGCACAAGAATATCAACTAAAGGTGAATAATTTTCATATCAAATTTGTGTTTTATTGAGACTTTTAAATAATAGTTATGTAATTATTAAAACTCTTGATGTTAGCATAGTAAAGAAGAGATTGTGCACTTGAATATAAGTTGATTTTTACTAAGACATCTAACACTACAAATCTTCGGATTTACTCAAATGTCATGCTGTTTTTTTAAAAAAAAGCAAAAAAACTGACAATGGAAAGTCACGTTGCAGGCATTGCTAATGTGAAAACTGCTTTGTTCCTTCCGGTTTGACTATTTTTAGTGGTACGAACATTTGATAGGACTTTAGGGGGTTAATCTCAGGTTTCGTCAGCATAAATTGAAGTTTGGATTTGGCAAGAACCTTTGTGATCTTTCTGGAAAAAATAATAATAATTCAGACAAGGTCTTGCTATATAGACTTAGCTGTTTTAGAAGGCTCTTATGTAGACCAGGATCGCTCTGAACTCACAGAATCTACCTGCCTTTGACTCTCAAGTGGTAGACTAAAACCGCATGCTATCATGTCCAGCCCTTTATGATCCTTTGTGAGATTATACTGTTCTATTAAACAAAATATAGGCCTTTTTTGTTCCTTTCCTGTATATATTCAGCTGTATGGCTGTCAAATTTAATCACTTAGCTCATTCAGTACTTACGACATAGATGCTATGTATTGCTAACCTTAATTTCCTCATCTCCCCTTTAATGCTGTATACACGTTTATAAAATCATAAATTCAACACGGTACCTTTAGTATGGAGTTTTATATGCTTTTCTAGGCATTCTCCTCACCTCCACATCAGTGTAAATACTCTCTTTAATTTAGTATTTAAGCCCTTCCTCCTTTTGTTCTGGCCACTTATGATGATTTTATGAAAGGGTTTTTGTGATTTCCTTTAAATTAATTTCGATTTTGACATTTTCATACATGCATAAAATACTTTTTAATGACTCTTTTTTCATCCCTGTCAAACTAGCTTCTCTATAAATGTGTTTTCCCACATTTCCATATATATGATACTTTGTAATCTTATATGCCTGTTTTTACTTGTTGAACTCGGTGTGCAGACTCTGACTGGTTCAATTTCAACATTTCCTTTGGGCTTTATTTTCTCTGTATGTATTTAAAATTTGTATTTATTTAATGTGTGTGGGTGTTTTGTCTACATGCATGTCTGTGCACCACGTGTATGCAGTGCCTGTGGAGGCCAGAGAGGGCACTGAATTCCCTGTCCAGAGAGAGCACTGAATTCCCTGGGAATGGACTGCAGATGATTGTGAGCTGCCCTGTAGGTGCTGGGCCCTCTGGAAATCAGCCAGTGCTTTAAACCCTGATCCATCTTTCCAGTATCCTGAGTTTTATTTTCAAATCCCTACTTTTCTTTGAAGGTTCTTACTTATATTTTTTCCTCAACTGTCAGAATCTTTCTTTTATTTTCCCCTCTCTGAGTGATGTACATAGTCCAGGTTTGAATATAGAAAGCTCAGGGGTTAGCAACAGAAAGAGCTGAATTTTTGAAGATACTGGCAACCTTGTTGTAATATTATAACTTTATAGGTTTTTTTTCATAATTCCTAAAGCTTGGTTCAAAGTGTTCACTTTGGTTTGGATAGCTATTTTGGGGTCAATAAATTTTGTTACTGAGAAAGGGATTTACTAGGCCCAAAGGCTATTACGCTTCCTCTCTCCAGCTGGATGCCAGATTTCTAGACCACATGTTCTCTTGATTGTGATTTTTGAGCCCAATGTGTGACACGTTTTCAAACATATTTGCTAGATATGCATGAGAAGATAGGCCCTTCAAAAACAGAGGAAGCAATTCAGCCTCCTCTGGGGTTCACTGAATAATCTGCTTTCACATTGTGACTGCATGAGCTGGGAAGAAAACTGAAAACTTGGAGGACATTTTTGGTATTCACAACTCTCTCATGATTTCTGAGAAATTTAAAAGTTGGAAAATTCAATGCAACTGTTTAGTGTCAAATCTAGAATTTAAGTTTCTGAGAGACTGCTTTGAAATTCAACTTTAACACTGTTTCTCAGCAGTACACACTTTAGAAAGTATTAGAATCGATAGAGGTAGTGGCTATAAATTAATAGCGTCTTGTCTGGCACAAGATAAGAGTTCCATAAATGTGAACTATTTTTATTGTATTGTGTGTACATATAATGTATGTGTTTGTGTGGGTATGTACATATGTGCACACATGCATATACATGCATGTAGGGGATAGTGGTTGAGATACCAAACTTTCATCACTCCCTACCATATTTTTGTGACAAGATCTCTCACTGAATCTGGAATTCACTGGTTGGCTGTGCTGGCTAGTCAAATAGCTCTAGAGATCCCCCTGTTTCTGACCTTTTCCCCTCAATACTCAGTACTGTGCTGCCTCTTCAGTGGTTAGGAATCAGAATTATGGTTCCAGTGTGTCAAGGAAAGGACTTTACCCATTGAGACACTTTCTGAACCTCCTCAGTGTTAACTATCAAGTGAAGACTGTTTAACTAAGATACCCGTTTTTGTATGGCACGGTAGGGTGTATTCAGCTAGACAGAAATACCCTCATGTTTCATTGGCTATTTTGTGAACCCTGAAATCACTCTTGGAGTTTTAAATCAATACAATTCCCAGTATCCATGTTGATTAAAAATTAATTCAGAGAACATTTTATATGGAACCCATTTACCCTGGCCAGAATGTAGCAGAAAAAGGTGAACTTTTATAAGTTAAGAGTACAGTAGAAACATGCTGGATCTTAAAATTTTAGGCTGGTATTGTATGAGCTGGAAGAAGGGTGCCAGGGAAATTGCATTGACAATAGTGGAGACACAGACCTATAGTTTCTCTAAGTACTTAGAACCTAAAAGGAACAGGTTGCGCTTCCTGTGTGGATTCAGAGCTGCTGAGGATATGCTTTTGGTTGTCAGCAGTATGTGACCATTCCTCCACAGCCAGGAATTAACTGCAACACAGATCTGACTTATTACTGAAAGAAACCAAATAAACCAGGACAACTGGGTTCCACCACCCATTCAGAACACAGACTGCCCATGTAGCATATGTAATGAAATTAGATCGTTGGCCCTTCATTTGTACATTAAAAGCTTCAGTTACCTTAGCCCAGGAGATGAACCTTCCTGAGTCTCTGTTCAAGACTGAAGTAATCAATAGGTTATTTTTATCCCTCAATAGCTTTGATAACTACTGGGCACCCATTTAAAGTTCTTTGGGGTGTTTTAAATATTTGACACATCCCTTGTTTAAACCAGAAGTCTGGATTTAATTAACATGCCTTAAAATATAGGCACGAAAATTATTTCCCAACTTATTGAGGCCAATGGGAGCTGAAACCATTAAAGTTCATAGATTTTTTTTTCTTGTTTACCTTTTTTTAAAACTTTTTTCTCCTTCCTCTTTTCCTTCTAGTGCTAGAGATGAGCTCAGGTCCTCAGACATGTCAGGCAAGGTACTCTTATCACTCAGCCACATTTCCAGACTTAGAAAACTGGGTTTAGTTGAAAGATGACTTACATTACAGAGTTCAGATATTGCTTTCCAATCTCAGTGTTAAACGTATTTTGGGAACAGGGGAGGTGGTTCAACAGTTAAGAGCATACACCTGTTGAGGGTGGTGAGTTTAGTTCCTACATTCATCCAGTAAGCTCTAGGCAGAGGGATCCATCTCCCTCTTCTGGCCTCTGACTCCCTCTTCTGGCCTCTGACTCCCTCTTCTGGCCTCTGACTCCCTCTTCTGGCCTCTGACTCCCTCTTTTGGTTTCTCAGGGCACTGCAATCACATGTACACCCCACCCCCATAATAAAAATAAAACCTTGAAGCCCGTTTTATTTATAGCTTTCCTCTGCTGTGGGGGCCTTTAATCTTTCCTTTGAAACTTGTTGCGATTGACGTTAGGAGATAGAGGCGAGCTTGTCTCATCTAGGCTGAGTGACTTTATTATGACTGCTTTGCAGTCGCACAGCTTTCTTTAGCATTTGCAAATACATCAACCACTTCTCTGACATTTAATTAAACAGTGTTTAAAGGCCAGAATACTTAAAGTTCTAAATTTTTGCACAAAGAATTTTTCTATAAAGAATTGGTTTTGACAACCTAGTATAAATCATTCTGGAATATGAAGGAAATACCAAGTTTCTAGTTTTGGAACCTTGAAAGGAGGACACCCTTTAGCCTGTTTGAAGACAGAGGAATAGAGTTTAATATTCTGCACTATTTGTGCTCCCAGTATTTTACTCTTCGTTTTTTCCTAAAGCAGCCATTGTCCCCATCGCCATGAGTTCTAAACAACGATTTATAGTCACATGTTTTCATCGTATGTGTGATTAAAACCTCTAGAAATAGTAACTTCAGACACCAAGGGTCAGTGCTCTAATATGTACACTTCCACAGAATTCATTTTCATAACAATCTCCCTTTATGCCTATTAAAACTTCAGCATTGGTCTTTGAAATGAGGGTACATTTGGGACTCTCCCAATATTTTCAACCACAGTATTTGTTGTTGTTGTTGTTTGACTTTTTAAAAACTGCTCCTAATAATGAATGAATGCTAACTGTTAAGACTGAGAGTCTACATTTATTTGCTCTAATACTATGATAAATTCAGGTAGGAAAGCCCTCACTGGATGCTTCCTAAGTATACTGATGGATTTCTTTATGCTGCAAAATCACTATACGCTACCGCAGTTTACCTTGTTGACACGTAATCATTCTTACAAGACTCACATTTCTGACCAGAGAGCATGTGGTTCATGGAGCATGCCTAACAGCATGTTTGAGGACCTGAGTTAAATCCTCAGTACTACAGAAGAAGACTTAGTAAAGCACTTGGGATGTTTATAAATAATTAAAGATAAACATTATTTGGTAGCTTTTACTATTATTTTGAATGGGGGTGCTGAGAGAAAATTTTCCAGTGGAAATTTTGACTAAATTTTAAAAAGTTTCTCATTATAGACAATGAGATTTTTTAAAAATTGAGTACTGGTGAGATACCTCAGTGAGAGAAACCACTAGCCATGCAAGCCTTATGCTCTGATACTGATCGGCTACCAAACTTGTTCTCTGACCTCCACACGTGGGCCATGGCATATTTACAGGCGTGTGTACATACACGAAAAAATAAATAAAATGGACATAACTTCACAAAAGATGAGCTCATTTGACACAGTGAGGATCAGCGATTGTCCAGTAATTGATCAGAAGAAATCATTCCATCTATTTTTTCTTTTATGACCACAGATATGAACTGAAGTAGGTCATTTCGTGGGTTTGTGAAATAGAATAACTTGATTTAACTGCTATTTTTAAAAAGGTATGTGATTTTTGTTAGCCTGGGGCTATTGTGGGAAAATGCAACAAAGGTTGAAATAAATCTTGGAAAATGCTCTGCATATGGGTGGAATGTTCTATTATAGTCTTCCTCCATTCTCTGGGCTGAAGACTTGAGTGTTCTGTATGATACTTGTTCAATTGTGGTCTTTATCTGCAGTGCTGTGCGCTTCCCATATGCCCTAAAGGGTTCAGTATTGGGCCACTAACCAAAACAAAGGAGGGAACCAGGACCTGAACCAAATTTGAATTCTTGAAGACTTTTAAATCTTGTCAGCCTGCCAATTAAAACAGTGTATGGCAGGTGTGTTGAATATTTGTAAAGCCAAAATAAATGTCCACAAGAAATTCAGAGGTAATGCAGATATTAAGGAAAGTTTAAAATGGAAAGAAATAAACCATTGTATTCACTGTTCATGCTGGAGTCCTATAAAAATAATTTAAGGAGTGCCTCCTCAGCCACTGTAGCTTTGTAATCTTCAGAACTAACTGAGCATTGTCCATGTTACTATGTTGTATACTGGCTTATAGAGACAGTGGAGAAAAGGCATAGGCATGTGGAATGTAGGGAAATGGGACAAAGGTAGCTGACGGTAGCGACCTTGCACTCCTGGAATAAGTTCCTATTTCTGTCAGATCAAGAGAAAGTCGTTCTTCCTACTTTTTGTTTGTTTGTTTGTTTGTTTGTTTGTTTGTTTGTGGTGTGTGTGTGTGTGTGATAATTTTTATGAAAAATAAAAGGAACCCTTAAAAAACATAGTTTCCTTTTTCAAAAGATGCACTTATTGGTGAGTTTATTATGTATGCAATTTTAAGTGCTTATACTTTTCTTGTATTTTACCTGGTGGTCTTATAGATGAGCATTATTTGAAATTTAGAATTGTGAGAAAATACTCAACTTTACTGTTCTTAGTGAATTCAAAACCTAGAGAGGTGGACAGAGCTCTGAGACTTAAAAGGTGCTCAGTAATGTAATTCCTTTCTGGCAAGGTCCAGCTGAAATACTAGTAATATTAGATTACCATGCCACTGGAATATCGTTCCAACTAGGAACCCTTAGAAGCACGACAGTATTTGAAATTCTGATGACAAGATAAAAGGCAATGAAACTAAGAAACCTTGTTCTATCAGGAGTTTGTACTCTAATAACAGAGCAAAGATAAGTCGTGAGATCAGCTAGAATAACAAAAAAAGTCATCTGTGCCATTAGAAAGACGCAGTATGTTGATATGGTTTAAAAGATTGGTTATGGAGTCCAACTGCATGCACCGCTCTATCACCTACTTAGCTAGAAGAAGTGAGGCAAGTTAATTACTTAACCTATTCCACCTCAATTTCCCCATCTGTAAAATGAGAAGAGTAGAATACTCTGCAGGAAGAATATAGGCAGCAATAAATCTTAGTGTGAATAATTCTTCAGTATTTCTCTTCATGACTCTTTTGTGCAAGTGTTTGAGAGTGGGTTTATGGGTATTAAGTCATAATGCTTGGTGTACCATTCATGGTGAGTTAGAAAGAAGTTTTTCCACTTCCAACCCTTTACCATCTCTTAATATATAATCATTCCAGACCTCTGCATCTTAGATTAGTTCTTTATGTAAATGAACATAGGAAATTCCACAAAAAAGGAGATCTTATCAGTATCCTCAATAGTGCCTGGCACATAGCAGATACTGAATATATGTTGGTTCAGCACAACTTGGGGATATTATGAAGGTGATGATGCTTACCAGGCAAGAATGGAATGTTGTGAAGGAAACATAAGTATACCACAAAATGACTAGCTTTCCTCTTTTGAGATTCCCGAGGGAGATAAATGCTCTCTGTTGAGATATGTGCACAAGACTTGGAGTCAGAAGATATTGCCTGGGGTCATGGTTCAACCCCTCATAGCTTAGTAATGTTAAACAAGTGGTTTAGCTTTATGAGTATCATTTCTTTCATAAGAATATTTCACTTATCACTCATGGCTTAGTGTATTTTGAGATAGCATGAGAAAGTCTTAGGGTTCCATTCTCAGCACTTCCAAAAAAAACCCAACAACAACCAAAAACTGCAGTCTTTTGGAGCGATCTAAAGATCAATGCAATCTGAGCATGTAGAAACTGCAATACAAAAAAAAAAAAAAAGAAAAGAAAAACAAACGCACTAACTTCATGCTCTGCATTAGAGAACTATAAATAAAAAGTCCAAATTTTATTTCTATTGTTCAAATATAGAGAAATGAGGCTAAAGTTTTACTTTCCCCCAAACAAAGTAATCTTATTTGGGGGGGGGGGCTTTAAAACATACAATCCATTTTATTTAGGTAGTTACTTACATTTTAGCATTTTAACTATAAACAGTGTAAAACAAAGCAATGTTACAAGATGGACAGTGAACATTATCAGTATTTAAAATGTGATTCTAGAATGTTTTGTCACAATTATATATTTTTTATTGATTTTTATGGAGCTCTACATTTTCTTTGCTCCCCTCCCTGACTGTCCCCTCCCCTTCAACTATCTCCCAAGGTCCCCATGCTCCCAATTTACTCAGGAGATCTTATCTTTTTCTACTTCCCATGTAGATTAGATCCATGTCTGTCTCTCTTAGAGTCCTCATTGTTGCCTAGGTTCTCTGGGATTGTGAATTGTAGGCTGGTTTTCTTTGCTTTATGTTTAAAAACCACTGGTGAGTGAGTACATGTGATAATTGTCTTTCTGGGTCTGGGTTACCTCACTCAAAATGATGTTTTCTAGCTCCATCCATTTGATTGCAAATTTCAAGTTGTTGTTATTTTTTTTGCTGTGTAGTACTCCATTGTGTAAATATACCACATTTTCCTTATCCATTCTTCAGTCAAAGAAAATTTAAGTTGTTTCCAGGTTCTGGCTATAACAAACAAAGCTTCTATGAACATAGTTGAGTACATGTCCTTTTTGCATGGTTGAGCATCCTTTGGATTTATACCCAAAACTGGTATTACTGGGTCTTGAAGAAGGCTGTTTTCTAATTTTCTGAGAAATCGCCACACTGACATCCAAAGAGTCTGTACCAGTTTGCATTCCCACCAACAATCTAGAAGTGTTCCCTTTTCCCACAACCTCTCCAGCATAAGTTGTCATCAGTGTTTTTGGTCTTGGCCATTCTTAAAGTTGTAAGATGGAATCTCAGAGTTGTTTTGATTTGCATTTCTCTGATGACTAAGGATGTTGAACATTTCCTTAACTGTCTTTCAGCCATTTTAAATTCTTCTGTTGAGAGTTCTCAGTTTAGGTCTGTGCTCCATTTTTTTATTGGATTATTTGTTCTTTTGATGACCAATTTTCTTGAGTTCTTTGTTTATTTTGGAGATCAGTCCTCTGTCTGATGTGGGATTGGTGAAGATCTTTTCCCATTCTGTAGGCTGTCATTTTGTCTCAAGGTGATCTTAAGAATATAAGTTTTTATGCATTGTCTTTCAAGTACAGTTGCGTGAGAGAACTCCACATTCTCACCAGCTCCTTTTGTTGTTGTACCTCATTTCTTCTGAGCCAGCTCCCCAAATATTTTCACCCTGAAGGAAGACATGTGCTGGCTAGAACCATATCGAGGAATTGGCCAGGGTCCCATTCAAGGTCATAGGCAAAATAAAAAATTCCTTTTTCTCCCACTCCCACTCGTCATGTTTCATAGAATGCATGGCCAGAGGCCAGTTCCTTTTTGCATTTTTCATTTGTATAAGTTCAAAATTAAAATTTATAATTTATATCTGTGTCTCTACGTGATGGGCCTCTGTAGAAAAGTCTTTCTCCAGACCTTCACTGTTTATGTTCAGAGCAAATCCTCAACCCTTATGAATATTCTTTTTTTTGGTTGTTTCCTTTCATATATGTTCAGGCAGCCTATGCAAGTTAGTTGTAGGATTAAGTGTGAATGTAAACTTACACACTCTTTCATTTACTTTCCACAATATACTAAGCCACTTCAAATAAGTAAACTGGCTTTACTCATGGAAATCAACTTAGTTAGCTAACAGTGCTGAGAGTTAATGTCTAAGGTGAATAGGAGAAAGATTGGAATTACTTCCAATTACTCAATCTCATTACTCAACAGAGTTGCTTTTTTTCTTTATATATTTACTGGTGTTGCTTCTGTGTCTCTTTAGACTTAAAAAAAGTTAACAGCTTCATCAGGCCATAATTCATATACTGTCCACTTTATTCACTTAAAGGGAACAATATTTTCAGGGTTGGTAGCACACTCTTATCCCAGCATTTTGGAGGCAGTGGCAGCGGATCTCTGTGATTTCAAGAGCAGCCTGGTTTTATAGTGAGTTCCAGGACAACCAGAGATACATAGAGAAACCCTGTGTCAAAAAGTAGTAATAATAAAATAATAAATAGGTTCTATTATGTTTAAAACTGCATAAACATAACCACTAACTCACAGCATTTCGTCACTCCAAAAGGAGGTCCCTGTGCTCATTACTCAGTAATCTGTTTTCTGTTTCTGTGGATTTTACTATAAATAATTCACATAATGAATCCATGATAACTGGCTTATTTTCACGATTCATCCATGTTACAGCATGTCTCACCATTCCATTCCTATGTCATTATGTAGATATACTACATTTTGTTCATCCTTTCATCTGTTCATAGGTTGATTCTACAGTTTGGATTCGTGAATAATGTTTCTGTAAACACTGCTGGAATCTGAGGCCTTTTTCAATTATTTTAGATGTATACTGAGGCATTGAAGTGCTAGGTTGTATAGCACCGTCTAACATTGAGAAACGATCAGAAATTTGTCATAACCACTGCTGCATTTTTTTCATTTGCCCAACAACTTTAACCATTTAGTACATGGTTGTGTGCAATGCAATGTGAAGGGGTCTTCAGCACAGTGACAGTAACCCTGGAGCTTTTGTTGAAAGCCCGTACTGTGCCCCTAAGCCCAATGTGGAGTAACTAACTGAAATTCCATATTCACCAGTAGCCGTTAAGTTTTTCAGATGGGCACTAGAAAATCCACTGTGGAAAGTGGTGAAATTAAGAACAGTTTGCTTCTGAAGGAGAACTGTAATACTTCCCAAGACATCAATGACCCCAAGTCTTTAATCACACAGCAACTAGTTCAGTAATCTGAAAGAACATGAATAAGTCACATACAACGCATTTTAGCAAACTTTCTCTGAAGGATTAGTCAGAGGGATAAAAACATGTTTTGCCGTTGACTGGATAAGCTTACTTGCATTTCCTGGGCATTTATTTTCTCAATGATAACTGAAAAGTCAAATAACATTGCATTTCTTCTGAACTATGGAAAAGACAAACAAACAGTGGTTGAACATGTATAAAAATGAAGTGAAGTATTTTCAAGAGCGTTAAGTCTACTTTGGATGACATTAACAAATAGTTCCTTTATTGGCTACTTAGAGCTGACTTTTGTTTACTCTTCCTTCAGGATGTGTGCATAGTCTGTCGCCAGCAAATTAACCTTGCATGTTTCTTGCCAGTTGACTTGCTTGCCTCTGTTGCTGTTTGACAGGGAGATAACTGCAAATCTGCAATCTGCATAATACCTAGCATGTTGCTCAGCGGTGCTTTCTAGCTCACCTACTTGTGTATGTTGAACTCTTTCTTTCTTGAAGACTAACAAATAGCCCAGAAATATACCCAGGAAAAACCGTCCTATATTCCCCAGGGAATTTTCTAAAATTGAAAGCACATTTTCTGCTTCCACCCCTCCCTTCACTTGAGATGAAGCGAGTCCCCAGCTAGCTGTGTCATCATTGTTTCATAGATGTTCCCATGCATACGTGTCACCTTTCAGAGAAATTCAGCAATTCCTGGGCTCGGAATTTTGAGAGCAAATTATACAGGCTGCTATTGGTCGATGACTTTAGTTTAAAGACAGAGTCCTAGAGCCTCTAAAAACCAGACACCCATAAAAGTAAATTGAATATGTAAGGGGCTGTCATGCATTTTCTGCATAGTGGACTCCACAATGAATTTCTACCCTGAACATATCAAAAAGTAAGCTATCATTTTTAAGAGATTGGAATGTTGCCCAGTTTTGCACTACAAGAGTATCTAAGCAGTTGCTTGCTTTTACTCTAAAAAGTTTACACTGGGAAGTGCCCTTTTACTGATATAAGTAAACTGGGTACGGATTGTACTCAGTTGTAGTTCACTGTGCCAATGCTTCCTGTCCTACAGAGGATGCAGCTACTTTTCTTTCCAAGTCTAGAGTTTGAAAGGAAGCATTAGAGTGTTTTACCTAATTTCATTTGTTTTTTTCTTGCAGGTTCTGAAAAGTGCCTTTTCTGAAAACTCTGCTGCTTGGATTCTACTCTAGAGCTCTCTTTCCAAGCTCTCTCCCATACACCCTCCCCCACTCCCGCCCCTACAAAACTTGCTGTGCTTGTAGTTCACTGTCAGCAACTCGCCCGTTGATTTTTTTTTCTCTCATTCTCAGTGTTCTTAGTCATTTTTCCTCCCCTTGATTTTGCAAAACTATTTTTTAGGTTGTAACATCTTCCCGATCTTATTCTTTAGAGCAACGAATTGGGGAGACAGACTTTTCTCCCTTGATCTGAGACCATTCCACACACTGAAGGGCAGCCAGCAACATATGCTTTTTGTAAGAATAATTGAAAACATCAACTAGACAGCATAGAATTCTTTTGAAAGTCTGCCAGTTATTTGAAGCAAATTCAGTAAAGGAACAAAATATAGTACGCAATATCTTAACCTTAATAGTTGCCTTCTTAGGACCTGGTCTCTAATTTGATTTTTGGTTATTCTGATGCAAAGTTGACTTAAGTAGCTTTTTGTGTTTGGCCAGATTAGGTTTGCCTTCACTGAGAAGCTAAGTGCTA
The DNA here is from genome assembly GCF_014885135.2 of Alexandromys fortis. Classification (NCBI taxonomy): domain Eukaryota; kingdom Metazoa; phylum Chordata; class Mammalia; order Rodentia; family Cricetidae; genus Alexandromys; species Alexandromys fortis. The sequence goes on from NW_026068075.1 coordinate 2,334,016, forward strand.
AACAAACACATTCCATCAAAGCAACCTGCTCTCACTCCGCATTTGCTTCAGATTCACTTAGACTCCTCAAACCATCCACTGACAGGTTATTGTCTGAAGGAGGGTGCACTTGATTGCCATTTTGCTTTCAATATGACAACTGTTAGTGTAGCTCTCACTCGAGATACCAAGTGGCTGACTTTAGAAGTTTGTAGAGAATTTCAGAGAGGAACTTGCTCTCGAGCTGATACAGAGTGCATGTTTGCCCATCCGCCAAGAGTTTGCCATGTCGAAAACGGCCGTGTGGTGGCCTGTTTTGATTCTCTGAAGGTGAGTGCCGTGTGTATGCACATAAGTACTTCAGTGTGTCCATTTCTAGACATTTAGAAGGAAAATGTGCTAGAAAAGTAAGATTAATAAGAGGATAAAATTATGTATTACTTGATTTAAGACAAGATGTAGCCTTTCTATATGTTGAACTAAACCAGTTGGAGACTCATTCTGCCGTAGTTTATTTATCAAGATAGATATACTCATAAAACAAACACTCACGAATTTTTGTAGGACTGAGGTATTATATCCTTGCTGAAGTTTAGGCTGATTCTCCATATATGTCTCTGTCTGGTCCGTGAATTACCATGTAGATCAGACTAGCCTTGCATTTGGAGCAACCCTCCTGCCTCTGCCTCCTGAGTTCTGGGATTGCAGGCATGCACCACCACACCTGACTAATTTACTATCTCATGAGATTTTCATTTCTACATAGAATTTAGACTTTAAAATTTTTATTAGAATTATTCATTTTATTTTATCTGTGAATATTTTGCCTACACGTGTGTAATTGGAACTTATGGAGTCCAGAAGAGGGCACCAGATCCCCAAGAACTGGAGTTACTGATAGTTGTGAACAACCATGTAGGTTCCTGGAATCAAACTTGGGTCCTCTGCAAGAGCAACAAGTGCTTTTAAACACTGAGCCATCTCTGCAGCTCATGAAATTAGGATTTTAATACAGTGATCAAAATTCTCATGCATCAAAGAAACTCTTTGATGAATATACTATATATATAGCTTAATATGCATATTAGTAATTTATAAATGCTTGAGATCAGTCAGCTCGCAGAGGACAAATAAAGTCAGACTAAGCATACAACTTAAAACCTCATTGTCTATGAATTTTCGGCATACTGTTATAAAACTAACTTCACTAAATTTTCTTCTTGAACATACGATTGAACAGCTTCTGATCTGTAAGAATCAGGGTAGTCTTAGCTGCCAAAGTTGTAAAGCTTGAGGAAAGCAAAATTATGAGGGCAGGTGGGGTGTTTTATACAGTAGGACATAAATTATTATGTAACATGGGAATGTATTCATTTTCATGTTTTCATAGTTACCTTAAAATAAGGATAAGATCCTGCCTCAAAGTGATGTGTCAGATTTTGTTAACTCCCCTTGGAAAGTCTTTACCCACCCCCTCTGAGGAGCGGATTAGGGGCTGGGTTGGGGAGAAGGTGGGAGGATCAGGAGGAGGGAAGGGAGTGGGAACTGGGATAGGTATTAAAATGAGAAAAGATGGTTTTAAAAATAAATTCAATAAAAAACACTAAGAATAAAACGTAAGTATCCTTTAGCAATTGGGTTTTTAAGCTCCCTTCCACATAGAGTTTTACAAATTAATTTAATTTTCATCAAAAAGTAAGGATAAGATTATCCAAATTAAAGCAGAAATGCAAAATGTATGAATAGATTATTGGTTTAATTAATAGATTTGCCATCATGTATTTGAAATGATTTTTAAAATTACAGCTAGATGAAATAGGCTTAACAGGAATTTTTAAAAATTTTTTGATATCATGTGACTATCATCATGATCAATTCACCTCGCTAACATTTCTATTGCTGACTGCATTGGCTACTAGAGGTGCATTCCTTTGTTTGCTCGTTTACTCAGAACACAATTTCAAATGCTTTACTATATACTCTTATCGCTGGAGCCAGAAGTGCTTCGGACTTCAGAGGTTTTCAGATTTGGGGGTATTTTTATGTACATAATGATATATCCTTAGGACATGATCCAACTTTAAACATGAAATTTATTTATATTATATATATATGCCTTATGTCATTTAATACAGTATTTTAGTTCATCTGTTGTTTGTATGCAATACTAAGCCATGTATGGAATTTTCCAATTATGGTATCACATTGGTGCTCAGAACTATTGGATTTTAAAGCTTTTTGGTTTTTCAGATTAGGGATGCTCAACAAACCTATGTGGTTTTACTTATTTCTAGGTTGATAGTTTTTTATTGTGAACCATTCCAGTTCAATAGTAGAATCTTATTACAGAAAAGGGGGCTATTACTAACACTGAAAAACTCTGAACTGCTTTTATTTGAAGCAGATCTAATAACTAAAAACGTTTTGGGTGTTTGTTTATTTGGCTAAGCATAATGACACACAGCTTTTATCCCAGAACTCACTAGGTAGTTGCAGGTAGACTTTTGTTGAGGTCAAGGCTAGCCTGGTCTCCATTTCAAAGTTCTAGGACAGCTAGAACAACATAGTGAGACACTGTCTCAGCAGAAGGGTTTGTTTCTTCCTTCTTTCCTCAGTCATGCTCTGCCTACAGTCTATTTCTTTCAGTCTATTGCTGCAGTACTCGTTTGTTCCTTGAGGCCAAAAAGAGCACTGAGCTAAGTCTTTCATTCACCAGAGCACATGCAAGTCCAGGCATTGCAGTAGGCTTCTTGTCAGCTTGTTTCTGGAGATGTAGAATAGAGCCAGAGCCTCACTAATCTCATCCTTGGGCTCCCTTTTCCCTCAAACCTTAGGTAACTTTTTCTTTAATAAATACAAAATGCCTTCACTACCTAACTTTCACAGTGTCTCTGGAGATTCCAAAGAGACAACACAACCAAGAAACAAGTATAACTACAAAGTGAATCACGTGTATGGTTTTCTGGCAATTAGTGAATCGTTTGTTTTAGGGGCTATTAAAAAGGGTTCCATTTAGGTAGACTTCATTATTTAGTGATGCAAACTCGTGGGCCCAAATCCATCGCTATGACGCTGATTTTATTTCTAGAATTTAGACATCACTGTTCTGTTCTTCACTCTGTGATAGGGAATTCATTAGAACCTATAGATTCTTTCTAGGCATCAGGGAACAAGGGATATGTGTGATCTCCTTAATCTTTGATATACTTTATGTCAGTGTTCCTATTAAGGGCAAAAGAATTCTTACTATACAGTAAACACATTGAGAAAAATAATATGAAAGGTGGTTGCTTATAAAACACATACTGGACATTAAAGCTTGGAAAATGATTAATTCAAGTACTAAATAATGACTAATGAATATAAATACATCACGTAATTATTTTCATATGCTGTATACGCTCCTGGATCCTTTTCTCTTAAAATAATTTAGGCATTGTGTTAATATCTTGATGATAGTCACACAAGATAAAGATGATTTACATAATTCTTACAGTTTTAATTTCTTTTCATGAAAACCTCTCTATAAAGCCTTTTAATTAGTTTAAAAGGCTTTATATATTTAATTGGCCATTTAGATAGCACATTCATCAGAGTTCCATGGTTGTACAAAAGCTTTGTAGTTTCTTTTATGTTGCTACTTAGGCAAGATATGCATGAAAGTTATACTAAGATGAGGGTAATTGACCTATGCTGATTGTACTCCTATCATATGCACAACACACAAAGAACATACCTTAATGATTGCTGACACATTCGTTGCTCCTCTTGAATTTGTATAATTGAAGCACCATTAAAATTTATTTTTTTTCATCAGTGGTTAAAGAAATGAAGCAATCATTTGATGATTTGTGGGCTCTGGGTTTTGTTTTTTGAGGTCATGCGTGTGTGCATGAGCGTGGGCATATGTGTCTGTGTGTGTCTGTGTGTGTGTGTTTGTGCGTGTGTGTCCGTTCCATTAGCACTAGCTACTCAAACAGATGATGATTCTTTGCCTACATAATAGGTACAATAGATACTGTGTCCTATTTTCACCTCATAATGAGCAGAGGTCATAAAAATAGGAGGGTGAGCTGAATGGATGATCGTGCATTGTGCTTGAAGAGCTATGCTCATAACTGCGCGAATGCTGCATGTTTAATGATGAAGGTTGTGCCATTTTCAGATAGGAGTCTAGCTTGTGAAGCCTGTAGACTAATTCTCAGCTACATAGATGAGTCTCACGTCATGTTGCTATGCCACTGTTTTTTACCCAGTTGCCCTGTCTTCTTGGTACATTCATTTCAAAACTTCCCTTTGGTATTGTTTAACGCATTTTATACTGATTCCCTGGCATTACATGCTGTCATTGATTTAGATTGATATTTTAAATGAATTCTCTTAGATTTAACAAAAGATCATCTGTGGTTATTTTCATAGCCAGTTTACTCTGCATCAAAATTATCAGGCATATCTTGAATCTTCCACTCTATTCTTGAAGGAGTGTATGATATCATCTACCTGCTATGCAGGAAATACATAAGTACTTTTAGTATTTCATTATAGCAGATCAACAGAAACCATACCTACCTGTCATAGTAGGTACTTTGGTAGTTTTGTAAAAACTACTTACTACTTAAGCCGTAAGAGCAGTCATACTCAAAGTATAATTATGTTAATCCATATGCATTTGCAAATGATGGACACTGGGAGAGTAATTCACACAAAAGACATCTAAAGTATATCTTCACACTTCATGTATGATTACAAGCACAGTGATAATATAACAAGTGAAACTTGTCATTAAAACATATAACTCTATCCTTGTAGGTAATAATCAACCCTATGATCCATATGATCTATATTTAGAGCCACCAATCACAGCAGCTTTTACTAGCTTAAAACTTAAGTATTTGGGAGTTAAGGCTTAGCACAGTGGTTGTTTACCCAGCACGGTGAAAGCCCTGGGTTCAATCTCCAACACCTCACACAAAAAGACTATTTTGACTGAATATGTGCTCATCCATGTTTGCGTAGGCACAACTTGCCAAAAGTCAGACTCTTTGCAACATAAGCTCAAGGTTTAGACAAGACACAGAACCACTTATGAACTCCGTCTGTGAGGTTTGCCTCTACTATAAAGAGAGTCACGGAAAATAATGCCTGAGTTTAAAATATCTTCTTTGAAAAAAAATCTTCTTTGATATTGTCCTTAGAAAGGAATAATCCTTCATTTATAATAGTCTTTTGGGAAATTTTTTTTAAAAAAATCTCTTATGAAAAATAGATTCATGGTTAGTACCCAAATAGTCTCAGTTTATTTCAATGTTTTGTTTTGAAATAAATTTAGACTTACAGAACAATCACAAAAATACTCGAAGCACTCCCTGCACACTGCACCCAGATTCCTCTACTGTCAACAACTTATTCATAATAAAATTATCAAAACCAGAAAATTAGCACTAAGCAAAGCACCTAAAGTAGGGACTTTATTTAAATTTCCCCAAAGGCTCAGTGGTTCAGATAATTGAAGAAGTTCTCATGTCCATAGTATTTCAAAGAAAAGTAGGAAATTGAGAATTTTGGCTGCTGAAAGACTATTCAATTAGAATCTTTTTACCATTTATACATGAGGAAACTGGAGTTAGTGAGAAAGAGTTAATTTCTCAAGATCACTGCAAAATTATCAGAAGAACCTGATGATTCCAATCATTTGAATCATTATCACATGAGAAGAAAAAATGGAGAAAATGCCAAAAAGGCAATTTACTTAAGGTTTATGGTTCATTTTTAGCTCTCATTCTGGGGTTATTGTTGAGATAGGGTCTTACATGTAGCCCACACTATTCTCTAATTCTACACAATTCTTCTGACTCAACCTCCCAAGGGCTGAGATTACTGATATGAGCCTTAATGCCTGACTCATACTCTTAGTTTATTGTTAATCATTTAGACTGTTTGTTCCAAAATGTAGAACAGAAAGGAGATACTATTGGCTTACAAAGTTATTTAACATTATGATGATAGCTTTGTTCAAGTCCCAAACAACAGAACAACTGGGCTGTCTCCGTTCCCTTTACCTTTCTTTTTCCCAAACCACTGCATTGTTCCGTTCGCTAACCAGATTGATGGTTGATTTTTCATAATGCTCCCTGATGTCTGATCTTGTTATGTACTTACTAGTAAAGTGCTCTGGTTAGCTGGTGATATCTGTTACCAATCACCTGGATATTGTAGTAGCTGTTCAACCTTAAAATAGATTATCTAAAAAAAAAATAACTTCAACTCTAATTGACTTTACTTAAAGTGCAGTTTTATAGGACCATAGCTCAAGGTCATTGCTCTCCTTCCTTGCAGCAAAGTTGCAGTTGGGCATTTGGTGATATGCAACTCAGGATTTGAACAGGAAAGTATTTGCCAAATGCAATTTGATTATATCATTTCCATGTGATAGGAGAAACTTGAAAATCTGAAATTAAAAAAAACTGTATTATACGTCAGGCCCTTGGTTATCAAGAAACTCTTCTATTGTTAGGGCAATATAAAAATAATTTTGTTGCTGAGTGGCAGTGGCACATGCCTTCAATCCCAGCACTTGGGAGTTTGAGGCCAGCCTGGTCTACTAGTTCCAGGACAGCTAGGACTGTTACACAGAGAAACCCTGTCTCAAAAAACCAAATAAATAAATAAATAATTTTGTTTCTGTTAACACAGCTCTATAAATTCATTGCAAAAATATCAAATGGAAAAAATAAAGCATATTTAACAAATGGTGCTGGCATAACTGGATATCAACATGTTGAATGAAAATAGACCTATATCTATCATCATGCACAAAACTCAAGTCCAAATGTAAATACTGTCATTTTCCAAATCATTTTTTGTGAACTGTGTCTAGCAGGTACTTAAGTACATTTGGAACTTGGGGATAGTTTTTTAAGAACATGATTTTGTACCCAGAGAATCATTTTTTTTACTGTTCATTCCCTCCCCAAGAAATAAACTTTCTGCCTATACCATCTTTAAAGTGACTTTTTTTTCTCTAAATTCTGTGTAATTTGATCTTCAACTTACAGGCTTATGGAAATGAAGGTTTCTCTCCTGCCTGTCAGATCCCAAATAACCACTCTGAGGCTTAATATTAATTACAAACTGTTTGGCCTATTAGCTCAGGCTTATTATTAACTAGTTCTTAAAACTAAACCCATTTCTAATAGTCTATATTTTCCCAAGAGGCTCATGAGTTGTTACCTCACATCTTGTTTCTCTGGGAGCTGTGTCTCCCAGACTCTCCCTTCTTTGTCCCTTTTATAGATGCTTTATTTCCAGCCTGGCTCTATTCTGCCTGGCTATTGGCCAAATCAGCTTCTTTATTAACTAATGGTATAAGACATATTCACAGCACACAGAATGGCATCCTACATCAGGCTTATGTGATTGAGAGAAATTATAGCCATCTGCTATCATTAGCTATTCATTTTCCTGTGTGAATTTAACTACGTAATTGGTGTTTCGGTTTTTGAAATCTATTTTTGTGATTATTATTGTATAAGCTGGATATGTAATCTTGTTTAAAGTTTTAGATTTATTTAGTTTTCCATTTTTTATATTTTTAAAAAGTTTTTAGAGAGGTTCTATGTATCTCCAGCTGTCCTAGAGCTCACAGTGTAGACTAGCCTGGCCCGAAACACACAGAAAACCACTACCTCTACCTCCTGAGTGCTTGAGTAAATGAGTAGCTCATCATGCCCAGCATGTTTCAGTGTTTTTATTCCTATACTGCCAGTTACCTTAGCCAAGGTCAAGTTCATTGTCAGATGTAATTACACATTTTAAGTTATACTTTCACACTTTTTATACTTTATGTCTTGATGTTATTTTTTTAAGCCAATAAATGATTCCGTTTTGTTCATGCTTTATTTTTTAAATGATCCTACTGTATCTTGGCTTAACCACATAGTCACTAGAGATAGACTAAATCATTTTTATATCTTTTTAATTTTTTTGCTTTTGTTTTTTTCAAGTCAGGGTTTCACTGTGTAACAGTCCCAACTGTCCTGGAACTAGCTCTTGTAGACCAGGCTGGCCTCAAATTCATGGAGATCCACCTGCCTCTGCTTCCCAAGTACTGGGATTAAAGGCGTGCGCCACCACCACTTGGTTGTATCTTGTTTATGATACATTTGTGCAATATTATGTACTGTCATGCCTAATGTGTTATTTAGTTAAAGAACATATGGATATAGTATCATTCACTAGAAATGATTTTTCATTTTTCAGCTATGACTTTTTCAAAGACATTTATTAAATGTATGCTTCCAGCTGAACGTTTTCTATCATAAATGGACTTTTTTGTTGAAATTCATTTTTGACACACTAGAAGTTGGTATAAAAAATAACTTTTAGTTCTATCCACTTTCTTCTGGGTAAAGAATAGACAGTGAGGATAGTTTCCAAACTGTTAAAATTGTCCCTAAATTTGAAAGTATAGAGCCCACGGTAGATACAACAAATTCCCTAAACCAAGTCATATCGTGAATGTCGGACACAATTCACTGACAACCTACATAGTAGCAATACTCTATACTTTCTGCATCAAAATGAACAGATTGTGCTGTTGCCTTTTTGCATTGCTGGGAATGGAATCCAAGGCCTCTTGCCTGTTAGCCATCAGTTCTGTTAGTGAGCTGTTTTCACAGGCCTTGCTTTCTGTTGTTTTGTTTTGTGGTGGAGCTTGACTGAGCCCAGACTGGCCTCCAGCTTCTAGTCCTCCTTCTTTAATGATTTCAAGTGCTAGTGATACAGATTTATTCTCTTTTGGGGGGCTTCAGAAAACTTTCTCCCTCTGTGACTCATATTCTTTGTCTAGCTTGTTTTATACCCTGGAATACATTGTGTGGATAGCATTGTACTATCCCTAATCTTTGACCCAGAGATAAGATTGTTTTAAGACTACATTGTCACATTGTCTTCAAATATTTGTTCATGGGCCTATTTGTGAAAGGTAGTAATAGTAACACAACAATGTGAGGATTTTTGATATCTTCAAGAGCACTGCAATTTTGTTTTAAGGATTTCACAAATAACCTAATCCCCCAGGATTGTTTTTCTTTTGTTAATGCTTATGCTTATCAGTTACATGAACTTCAGTTTTCTTCTAGCCTCTCTAATAGCATAGTTTGCTTCCTTTATTTTTAGTACTCAAGCAAGTTAGTTATATGGAAATAAATTCAAAGGGCAGGGTCTGCAGCTCAGTGATTAGGAATATATTTCATACTTGCAAGACCCCAATGTTCATCCCCAGCACAGAAAAAAAATTAGTTCTGGAAACAAATTTGGTCTTAAACATAACTGACAAACATTAAAATTATGAACATTTTCATTCTGCCAGTACATAGCATTGAAGAAAAGATACTGTCTTGTTTTTCAAGAATGCCCGAGAATCGTCTTGCTAAATGCTTCTTTCTTTGGTGAATTACAAATGTAACCATTAGAATATTTGGAATGTGATGTGATATCAGCAAGTGGCAATACTTAGAGAAAATGTTACCTTAGACTAACAGCTCTGAGAAGGGCTCATTGTGTGGCCTTGAGTAAATCATGAGAATCCTGCCATGAGAAACAACAGCCTTTGGTGGCATATACTTTGGAGGGCTATTTGTGGTTCTTTACCAAAATTTTTATAAATGTCAGGAGTTATTTAATGCTGAAAGTTCTGTTGTATCCTTTGGAAGTTCTGTATGGATTTAATTCCCAAAGACATGATTTGTTTAACAAACATGTACTGAAACATCTTACTTACTAGGCAGTGATTGGGCTCAGTACTGTACAGAGCACAAAATTATGGAAGGCGTGACTCTTGCAGGAGCTCCTAGTATAAGGCTGCTCTAGCATGTGCCATAAGCCATGTATTTATCTCACAGTTAAAAGAGTCCACAGGAAGGACAGGACTGGGATTATGTCCAGCTGTAGAGATTAAAGACACAGTCGTGGAAGAAGTGTGTTTGAAGTATTCTTTGAAGAAGGTATAGGCAGACATTCAAGTCAGAAAGGAAAAGCTAAGCAAAGTCAGAAGGGGAAAACTGGAGTGTCTGGGGAGTTCAGTGTTAAGTTTAGACAGGCCTGAGCATTGAACTGGAGAGGAGTGGGCTTAAAATTCAGTGACTATGGTGAAGGATGTGACTCTATGGTAGAGTTCTTGCTTAGCAAGTACAAGGCTCTGAGTTTTGTCTCCAGCACACACAGAAACAGTACAGAGCTAGGACTCTAGGCTTTATTTTATAGCTATGAGAAGTCTAGAATATTTTTATAAATGAATACATATGTATATATGTGCTATGTACATATGTATGTATGTTTGGTGTGATAATCCAGTAAACTTTAAGCATGAATTTGTATAAAATGTTTGGAATTGCATTTGATCACACACAGGTAGCTTAACAAAGTACTATTGAAATGATTATTAATGATAATGAGGTCATTCTTCAAAGGATTTTTTGACAAACATGATTGCCTACTTTGATAAACACATGCATATACTTAAACTGATAACTTACTCTAAATACTCCGTGATGCTTGTAATTCTTGGAGTCTGAGCATAGGAAGGCAAAAAAAAAAATTCTAATAAAGAGGTCCATACATTGACACTTCAAAAAGTGTTCAATAATTGCAGTTTAGTAACAAGAACCTCCTTTGAAATGAATTAGGAAGATATTAAGAGAGTAGCCTGAATATATAACTTTAAGGAAGAGTACCTAGGTAGGATTATGAGTTATGCTGAGTTTTTTAAGTGAGTAAATCTCTTTTTACTTTCTCCATCTTTATGGCCATTCCTAGAGAGCAATGTCTGGTATTCAAAATAAAATATTCTGAGGCTATGTGAAATAATCTGTAACCAAGATATGAGCCAGTTTAAGCAGCTGCCTCTACTTTCTTTCAAAAACAGGAAAGATAAGAGGGACATTTTGGCCAGTGCCTGTAGTTCCTGAATTTGGGAGTTGGAGACTGAGGCATCAAAAACTCAGGGACATTTTAGGCTATATAATGAGTTCCTGCCCACTTTCCTTCTTTTCCCCCAGTTTTCCTATTCTCCCACTAGAGAAACAGGTAAGGAAAAAATGACGTTGCTATAAGTCACAGATTATAAAAGGTAAGAAGGGAAGCGAGGAAGGAAGAAACAAGGAGGGGCCACAAAAGGATAGTAGAAAACATCAATTTGGGCAGTCTTTTTATTTTGAAATAACTTAGCTCCACTATTACCATGTTTGAAACTAAACTATAATGAAAATGTAATGAGGAAATCACATACTTCAATGTGTTTGGGGAGGGGAACAAAGAAAGACCCTTCTCCCAGAGAGAGAATTCCTTATGTCATTTTGCCATTTGAAACTGCTCTGCTTTCCACAAAAAAAGCAAAGGCAAAACCGTTCTGATTGATGCCTTAGGGAAACCCTAAGTCTCCCCATCAAACTTGCTCTTCCTCCTTCTCAGTACCATGGATATCCTGGTCACCTTGCCTTCCTCTCTCAGTTTCCCACACCCTCAACAGGCTTCATGTCCCAGAATTCCTTCAGTCTTTGCTTAGTCTCTGAAACTTCAGGATACATGAGACTGACCTTCGTGGGTAAGTTCCATGAGGTCTTTGGAGCTAAACTAGGTCCTCTTTGTTTCTTCATCCGTATCTTGGCACAGTCTTTTTAACATGAGAGGTGCTTAGTATCATATTTGTTCTTTGATCAGGGAGAAAGCAATGTAGTTTGATGCATGTTCGTATTTTCTTTTGGTTGCTCGAAAGCTCTGCACTACATTTGGGGCCCAGTGATGAACTTTACTTTACATTTGGAATACGTTGATATAATTATCAAATTTTAAAAATGAATATCGTGTCATTCCTACTGTGAGTGACTTACTCTTTGGACCTGATGTAATGACCTTTTTGGAAAAAAATACCTTTCTTGTAAGTAATTTCCAAGAAGTATATACTTGTATAAATAGAAATAGAGTTGGTCAACATGGGAAGATTTGCTTTTCTTGCAGTTCATTAAACCCCTAGGCAGTTTTTATTTAGATATGTTATTGTATTCTGAGCACTTCCGTATTGGGAACTGGAGATCTCCATTTAAAATTGGTTTCCAGTGATAATCATATCATATTGTGCATTCAGTACACTTACTTTTCAGTCTAAAGTAAAAGTAAAGAACAAATGAACTAAATGCAGCTACAACTAATCTTAATACAAAATGGAAAAAGAAAAAAAAGCAAAAATTGTTGATACTTTTTTCACTATTTTAAAGAGGATGAGAGTATGTAGCTCAGCGGTAGCATGGTTAAGGCTCTTGACTCTTTACCTAGTACTGTGCAGGAAAGAGGATGACGTGTGTGTGTCCATGTACATGTCCATGTATGTACATGCAGAGACCAGAGCAGGACTTTGGGTGTCTTCCTCTAGCTCTCTGTCATAATGCCTGGAGACACCAGCAAGGGAGCTCTCAGGATCCGGCTGTCTCCAGGGCTACAGATGAACTTTGTATCCAGTGCTTGCTTTGCGGGTTAGGAATCTGCTGATCCTCAGTTTTAGATTATCCATATTGAGACACTGTAGTCAGCATTGGGCTGTTACTTTTAAGGTAAAAGCATTTTCTTGCCTTTACGTCACATTTTCCAGATACCTTTCTAAGGAATGAAGAGAAGGGCTAATGTTTTCAAATGACTGGGACATTCTGAAGCCATTGAAGGTATGAATTTAAGGAGAGCTGGGGAGCTTTTTCTCTTCCATTTGGGTCCTCAACAAACATTCAGAAAAGCACTCTGGCAATGATGTAGAGCAAATATGTTCGCCATGGAACCAGAGCTCTCATGTACTTACTTTCCATTATAATTAATAGGCCTATTTTTGTAATCAGAAACTGAATTGATTTTCTAGGAACTTTGAGAAGCCCAATCTTTCATTTAGTGATCCACATTGGCTACTTGTGCGTCACTGCTAGCACCGTGTCAGATTCGTGGAATAAAAATAGGAAACTCTTCATTGTGGCCTTTTATGAATCGAATTATCAGTAACAGGAAAATTCTTGATAAATAGCCTAGTCTATTATTTGATGAATAGAACAGTATGCCCTGAGAGTACAGGGTCACAAAAGTAGGGTAGCAGACTAGCTTCATCTGGGCACTTGCCGTAAATGTATGTTCTCTTGCCTCATCCAATACCTGCCGGGAAAAGACAATCAAGAGGTATTTGTGGCCTAGTGTTTTTCAAGAAACCCTTCTGGTGGTTCCGATGATCACAAATATTTGAAAAACTTTAGAGAAAACTATGACTATAAATTATAACAACTCAAGATGATATTTCAATGCTGCAGGACCTTTGTTGTTCCTCCCCTCTTGTTCAGATGTGGGAGAACATGGTGTCTGATTCACAGGACTCAGACCCTTGGAAAGCCGGCTACATTTTCCTAAACAAGGCACCACAGTGCTTATCATATGAGGGAAGTTTCTGAGAACTTCTTCAATTAAGAGAATAGTTTACTGCTTCACATCCTGACATTCCTTAAAATTCTTTGATCATAGAACTTTTATTTTGGTGGGCCATATAGAAACTTCTCATGGAGTTTTGTGTAGGTGACTAGCCAAGGAGGATATTGTTAGATAAATGTGTGAAATTGAAAAGAAATAAAATTGTCCTAGCCATGTCTCTGTTATAATGCTTTAGAAAGGTTAGTGAATTTCTGTATCTCTGATTCTCTGTTTTCAATATTATGAACCTACAAACTTTTATAAGCAGCAAGTGGGAGGACAAAATTGGTGTGCATTTGTATGTGTGTATTTTCATATGATATGTATGTACATATCATTTATATAAATATGTAATAAGAAGTTTTGCCTTCTTTACAATATGAATCAATCTTAGCTTCTAAAAGGTTGGCCTGTTGATAGGAAAAATGGGAAATGAGCTGACTCTTTAATAACCATATTTAAAATGAGATTCAACTTTTACTTAACCACTTTATATAATATTTAAAATCCATTTGCTGTATATAATCATTAGTATTTTAGCCACACTTAGTGTCTTCTTTTATAATATATCCTTTTGCAGGGAGGTTTAAGGGTTTTTATTTAAGAATTTCACCTACACACATATATAACATATTTTGATCAATATGTCCCATTCCCTCCCCTCCAATCCTTTCCATGCCCCACCACCACAGCTAGTCCCTCCCAATTTCATCTCTTCTTTTTTATGTACTATTTTTATTATTATAAAATCTATTTATTGCTTCATCCTTCTCACTAATCGGAAACTACTAATGACTTGTCATATTTTGTATCTTTTTAATAAATGTTCTAAATAAAATACAATACTGGCCACAATAATGTTAGGAAAACTGTATCAATCAAAGATTGTGATGTTCTATGCTTTTGTGTATAGTAAAAATGATTTATATATTGCATTAGTATTCAAACATAATTTTCTGTTGTGTTAATTTTCAGAAGTTTTGTTTTTTATATGTTCTGAATGCTGGGACTAGATCCTGGGGCTTTTGGCATGCTGGCAAGTGCTCTACCACTGAGGATTGCTCTAGGCATTGTTACTCCTAAATCATAATGTAGGCCTTTGTAATAATAAAAGAAGAATTAGTCTCTTGAGTGCTAGTTTCTTGACAGTTGAAGAGGAGAGAGCAAAGGTTATATGAAGTGAATTAGAAAAATGAGAGTAATATGTGTCTCTGCTTTTTTATGTTTTTCTCCTCCACCTACTATAAATAACGCTAAGATGTGGTAGCAGCAATTGCTTAATAGTAATATCCAGTTCTCATAAGAAAGATCTCATTTTAACATTATGTATAAATAATTGGTCTAGGCATTTGATAATTTATATTACTTATATAATCAAAAGCTATATAGAATATAAAACATTACTTACAATAGAGAACTAAAATGATACAAGTACCTGTAAATTATCAGGCTGTTTATAACTAATTATAAACTAGTATTTTAGTTTTATTGAAAAAAGTAATAAGATACATTTTTCATACGATATTATTTCCAAAACATAGTAATTTTTCTAGTCTCCATGGTTATTCAAAAACCTACAAAGTATATGGAATTAGGAATTATTTGCAAACTAATAAGATTTGAAATAATTACAATCTAGTGCACTTGGATTCCAGTTTAGCCTTCTTTCCAGTAAAATCTGCATTCATATTGAAATTTATTCCTTCTTAGTTTAGGAAAAATACATTGACAGTATGAATAGTCCATTAGTTTTCTGTTGCTACTACAAAAACACCTTAAAAGAAGAAAAGATGTATTTTGTCTCACACTTTCAGAGACTTTCAGAGGTTTTTGTCTGCTCTCTGTTCTTGGATCTTTTAAGCCCTGTGATAGGAAACTTGTGGCAAAGGAAGCCTGCCCACCTTATGGAAGTCAAAAAATAAATATAGATAGATAATAGATAGATAGATGATAGATAGATAGATAGATAGATAGATAGATACATACATACATACATACATACATACATACATACATACATAGATGATAAGGAGGAGACAGAGAGAAAGCTTGAAGGAGAAAGGGAGATTGACTGACTGGTTGAGGTCTCAAAATTGACCTCTAGTAAACATTCCAAGTAATTACAATTGGACCTAATATCCTAAAGTTTGTCACTTGCCAGTAGAGTTACCATCTTGGTGATAAGATTATTCACATGACCCTTTCATGAATATTGCAGATTCAAACCAAAATAATCAGTTATAAATGGTTGATTCTCATAATAATGGCTATGCCATTGTTCTTGGGTTTTTGTTGTTATGCTATCTCTAAAAGTATGCATTTCAGTGTGTTCAGTTGCTCAATCACTTATCATACGAGCCAGATTCTTGACATCAGCAAATGTCTATAGCACCATGTTTTAAAAGTTGTAGAAAAGAACAAAATGATAAATTGAAGAGTAGATATGTGTACATTACTGATGTGTTTACATGATGTAACCACCTCCTCATTTATATCTGAAAATCACAAAGTTCACGGCACTATGCTTTTGGTGAGGGGAAGGCTTTTGTGAGATACTGTGAGTGTTCTATTTGATTTGCCATTTGCCTCTGCTCTTACAGGAATGGAATACTTCAGAAGAACAATCTGTACTGTTCTTTTCAAAATGAGGTTGAACTTTTGTCCCCTTTGGAGTTTTTCTCCACTTTGTGAAAATGTTGAACCTTCAGCACTCAAACACTTGTGATCAGAGTAAGCCTACACAGAATGAAAACAATGTGTTTTTAAAGTTCTTCCCTTAGGGTGGTAAGAATGGTCACAAAGTGCCAATCTTTCCCCACTGATTCTCTCTCAGCAGACTTTTGCTGGGCTGTTCCTTTTGCTGGGCCTTGTGGCTTGTGCTTAAGCTCCCATGACCCAGCTCCTGAAAATTGAACACTGTTTCTCCCTTACAAATTGAGAAAGAGCTGAAATGGTGTTGAAAGAGGACTAATCATTCCACTTTAGGACATATGGAAGACTTTTTTGTTTCAGTGACTGGCTAGTTGCTGCATGTTTTTGTGTCCCCTTCCTTTTAAATGTGTGTGTGTGTGTGTGTGTGTGTGTGTGTGTTGGATGTGCATGTACATGTGGAGGCTAGAAGTTGATGTCCTGTGTCTTTCTCTACCATTCTCTCCCTTGATTTTGAGACAGAATCTTTATTTTTATGAACATGGGGTACATGCTTTGAAAGCCTGCCTGGTCAGCAAACTGGAGATCCACCTGATCCACTTCCCTGGCACTGAGGTTATAGAAAAATGGGTTTTGTTGTTTGTTTCCTCCCTCTGTTCTCTCCTATTCTCCATGTCATGGCTGGTCCCTTTGTTGCCATCTGCCACTCTTACTCCTTTACACTCCTGTTTTCCCTGCCCTCACCTTTTAGATCTCTTCCTCACCTGTCATGTTGTTGGCAGAGGCTGCTTGTTTGTTTCCCAGCTACCCAAACCAAAAATAATCTCACAGAAACTATATAAACTGTAATATTGTTTGACTTAAGCTTAAGCATATTTCTAGCTAGCTCTTACATCTTAAATTAACCAATTTCTATTATTTTATATTTTACCAGGGGGGTCGTGGTTTACTGGTAAGGTTCCCGGGTATCTTTCTCCTTTGGTGGCTACATGGCATCTCCCTGACTCCGCCTTCTTTCCTCCTCTATTTGCTTGGAATTCCCACCTTACTCTATTCTGCCCTGCCGTAGGCCAAAGCAACTTTATTCACTAACCAATAAAAGCAACACATATACAGAAAGACTTCCCACACCATCATGATCAACTTCTCAAAGAAATAAATGTAACTATAATAATTATTTCAAAAATTGTTCAATAACTTTTGCCATCTGATACTCAAATTAAAATTTCTTTGAGATTTCATTTCATCTCAGTCACAATGGTTTTTGTCAAGAAAACAAGTTCTGGTGATAATGACAAAAACCAAGAAACTACATAAACTACTGATGGCAATGTGAACTAGGCAGGCATTATTGAATTTGGTAAAAAGAATCCTCAAAAAACTAAAGATAAGGCTATCATCTTACCCAACTATACCACTTATGGGCATATACAGAAAGACTCCTAAGTCAGCTAATTACAGGAATACTTGCATATCCATATTTAGTATGCTATATGAAAACTAGTTTTAATTACACTTATTTATGTGTATGTCCTTATGTACATATGTGCTATTGTGTGCATGTGAGGGTCATAAGACAATTTGCATGAGTCAGTTCTCTTCTACATTGTGGGTCCCAGAGATCAAACTAAGATCTTCAGACTTGGCAACAAGCACCTTTTGTCCACTGAACCACCTGAGGAAGACTATATTTAGCATTCAGTTACCTTCTCTATGTATTTTCTGTTCACTCAAAATACTCATGTACTTTAAAAAAGTATCTTATTTTATATATATATGAGAAGGTCATTTGTCAGTCTGTTGTTTCATTGGTTAATCAATAAAGAAAACTGCTTGGCCTGATAGGTCAGAAAATTAGGTAGGTGGAGTAGACAGAACAGAATGCTGGGAAGAAGGGAAGTGAGCCAGATGCCATTCCGCTCCTCTTTGGGGCAGATGCGATGAAGCTCCAGCCCAAGATGGACGCAGGTCAGACATTCTGAATCTTTCCCGGTAAGACACCACCTTGTGGTGCTACACAGATTACTAAATATGGGTTAAACAAGATATGAGAGTTAGCCAAGAAGAGGCTAGATATAATGGGCCAGGCAGTGTTTAAATGAATACAGTTTGTGTGTTGTTATTTCGGGGCATAAGCTAGCCAGGCGGCCAGGAGCCATGCTGCAGGAACGCAGCCCACAGCTCCTTCAACACATATATTTGTGTATTAAATAGTTTCTGGCTATATCTAATATCAGTTCATGTTAAGTCCTTGCTCGAGGGAAGGTAGAGATTCAGCTAGTAGAACTATTAGAAATCATCTATTAAACTAGCCTCAGTTTAGCTCTCCCAAAGTATTACAAGGCAGTAAGGTATCTTGGTCTTCAGAATGTAACCTGTGGCTAGGATAAAGCACCTAGGTTAAAGTCCAAACTCTGTTCCTTTTTTATCTCTGTCAGCTTAGGCACTGTTTTCATTTTGTGTTTCACTTTTCTCCATTATAAACAGTCAATGAGGTAATGCCTTTAGAACACTTTGACCAGTGTATAGTATATACACGAAGGCATCCATCTATATTCAGATGGACACACTGGAAAAATGCAAACCAACTAGGTGCAGTGCACACATCTGTAATCCAAATACCCCAAAGTTGATGCAGGAGGGTTGAGAGGTTGTGCATATATGCATATATACATGCACACATTTAGACATGTACATATACATACATACACATATACAGACACACATATATGCGTGTGTGTGTGTGTGTGTGTGTGTGTGTGTGTGTGTGTAGTTTGAAGCCAGACTGGGCTACATGGTATGACACTGACTCAACTTCCCAAAATTAAACCAGTTTATATCATGCTATAAATCCTTAAAATGACTTTTTGCTGTGATGAGATTAGTGGAAAATATAAATGTGTATTAACAATAGTCTCATGGCAAGTAACCTAACATAAAACTGTATGTACAACTTTCCTCCAGCATACATACTTATAGTGTTAATTGCTTAATACATCAGTGCTCACTTCTCTGTATAGAATGTAGTGTGTAATAAACTCACTGCAAAACATAAGATAAAACATACTCCAATTACCTTTAGTAGAAAAAAATCCATGTGAAAGACCTGCATGTTGATGTTTTACACTTCCTAGCTTATTTTATGTTCTTGGCTTTATGAAATACTTTGTAGAGCAGAATTTGATTTGTCTTATATAGAAAGCATAAACAAACTCATTCAATTTTTTCAAAGACTCATTTTCTAATTTATCCTGATTGACAAGGAAGACACAATGCAGCTGGGGTAGATTTGTTTTGTTTTATTTTCCCTTACCAAATGGAGGACTCCATTTAATAGAGTACGCAGATTAGACTGCCCTGTGTGGCATGGGTACACCTCTCTGTGCTGAATATCAAGTTTTCACATTGTAAAAAGTGCCACCCCATTACAAGGACACCAGTCTTGGTGTAAGTCTTCTTCCAAACCTTTAAATTGACTTCAAGAGTAAAGTTGATGGATTTTAAACATAGCTAATTAATTCTCTCTGTTCTTTGCTTTGTTTAAGTTTTCTCCTTGTTTGGGATTTGGATATAGGCATCTTTTGGCAACAATCATATTTCAACTTTTTCTCTGTAAAGGCATGAGACATTTATAATTGAAGGGTTGATTTATTTTAAAATAGAAAACCTCCCTTAATCTCTTTATTAAACTAACCCATATTGTAGTTACATTGTTTGTAGATAGCCTTGTTTAGGTCTTTGACTAGGAACAGTTTCATCGTTGTCAAATATTAACAGTTCACCAAAAACAGCAGGTGAGTTAATAAGAGTGATGTGCTTACTGAACCAGAGTTGGAGAAGATTGTTTTAAAACGCACTATAAAAAGTTATGGCAGCAGTACCATTTAGAACTTTTTGTCAATTCAGTTTATATCTCTGAGACACAGATCTCTGAATTCGGTTGAAATTGAGGAAAGTTGGTGGATGTTAAGGCAACAAAATCATTTTCTTGTTTTCATGTCTACAGAACAAAAGAAGGAATTGACGTAACTTTTAGATGAATTTCAGATACATTTTGATGAAAATACCACTTTATTTAAATATACCACAGTTGGGATTTGGAGTTTTATTTTGGAATCTGTATGATACTCTCAACTACCTTGACTCTAGATCTTACAGTTTTAAATAAATATTAAATAATGGACTTAGAATAAATATGCATAAATATATATGAAATGACTAACAAAATGTGCCTTGGTGCATGCTGCCAAGCATTTTAGAGGTGGTCTGTGTCACCAGATAAAATTTCCTGCTTAGAAATTGCATTTTTCTTTATTAGTTGGGAGTATAATAGGAGTGTGTAGAGAATAATAATTTTAATGTGACTGTATTTCTCTCCTTTTGAATTTTATAACATGATCTCACACTTACAAACTTAGCAACAACCTGTAAACATTTTGAAACTATGCTCTTAAAATTCATTTTCTAAAGGAATATTCATTTTTAGCACAATAACAACTGATTTTTATCTTGATGACCCTAATTTTAAAATGTAATATTAAGTCTGTAATTGTATATACCCGTTATACAACATTTGTGTGGATTGATAGGTACCTGTGTTTTGAGACATAATTAGTAATTTATTAGCAATACACCAAGTCTTGCAAAAGAAACCCGTTTAAGTCTGAACAATAATCAGCATTTTTCTCATCTTATGTTCTATTTCCATATTTGGAAGATATTTATCTAAATTAAATCCTTGTATGAAAACTATTTTACATAGAGTCAAGAAATTTAATTTTGCTAAATGGAAACCCCAAAGTTTAAGCATAGCATATAACTAAGCCCCATAGGAATGGAGAGAATTGCCAAATACCTTCCTACTTCCTGAGTTTTAGTACAGTTAAAACTCACTTGAGACCCTTAAGTCATGGAAAACCTGGAGTAACTGGCATGGTTCCAGGGGAGAGAAGTCCCAACATAGGAAAGCCAGTTAGACAGAGGTGACTTGAAGTTCTTATTTGAAAAGTTGCCTGAGGAAGCCTTAAAACAAAAGAAAGACACAGCAAGCATGGCAAAATTCCTGATGAAGCTAACAGCTTCTGAGAAGCCTTGGGAAGATGATACTGGGATGTTATTTTGTAGCAATTATAGTAAAACTTGTCCATGCTGTTAGCTTTGAGGAGATCGAGTCTAGGCAAAGAACAAACAACATCAAAAAAAAAAGAAAGAAAGAAAAAAGGAAAGAAAAAACATTGCAATGGAAAAGCTCTTTTTCAATTTAGGAGAGAAATGAAAATGAAAACAAAACCAAAAACAGCAACCAGAAAACAACATTGCCCTATGCAGTGTCATGAGTTCTAGTCTGAGCTTCAGTTTCTTTATCTGTAGCATTAGAAAGATGAATTTGATGGGATTTTCAGGAGACACTCTATAGAGAGATGGCATTGGGCATTTGATGTAATGTGGTAGATTTTAATAATTAAAAATATTCTAAAATACTGAGTGAACAAGAGTGAGCAGATTTCTTTACTGCAGGCCATATGGGACCCTTGTATATTTTCATTCTCTGAGAGAGGAATACATGATGCCATTTCTTCCAACTATTTCATCAGGACTCATTGCACCTCGTGCCTAGTCTGGAGTAAACATTCTGGCAAATGCTGGACTAAAAGATTTCCAGGGGTCTTTCCAGTTTTATCAGCTAATGTTTCTGTTATATGTCCATTAATGTATAAAGTTCCCCAGCATTGTATAATTTCTTTCATTTAGAATTTACTAATTCTGATGTTTTATAATTCCACTCTAAGAGTCTATATTACTAATGAATAAAAATAAATTTGGGACTGTGACTGTCAATTTATTACTAAATTGATTGCCACTTCTGTGATATATATTTATATTCAGTAATGAGAACCTCTTACAGCCATTATCTGGAACATATTATTTTGTTCATTAGAATTAGCATGGCCTTGACTTTTCCTTTGTTTTAATAGGAGTAATCAAGCGTTGACTGAAACAGCTACTTGAGTTTTGTGTTTGAAGTATGCAATTACATAAATTTCATGTGACACTAATCACTCATTCTCCTGGACATTAATAGATGACTCACTTCTGCTTGAATCTGAGTATTCAACAGACAAAAGAAAAAGCCAGCCTCTCTGTTTCATTTCTTCCGAGCCCACAAACAAAAAAGAAAGCCTTAAAAATATAAAAGCCTCGTTTTCATGCAGAATTGTGTGTGCTCGGAAAATCTGCTGTATAAATTTGAAGTCAGGTTGGGAGTATAGCTCAAAAGTAGCGCGCTCTGCTGGAGGCCCAGATTCCATCCCCAGCTCCACAAAATAGTCACTTACATGTGCCTCCTCGTCTTAACCTGAAGAGGGAGCTCCAATAGGCATTATAGTCACTTATCTACAAATAAGTAAGTGCACAGTTTTGCCTCCGTGGCTTGGAAGGTGGAGTTGCTGACAGAGTAAGTGATTGGTGTGAAGCTTGTGATGGGAGGAGCTATGTAGTGAACAAATTGCCTCCTCCCACAGGCAACTTCCTTCAGTTTCTTGCAGCTGGACAGGTAAGCTGGAGCTTAGCATTCCTTCTGGGTGACTGGTGTACTGATCCTGGGCCGATGGGTCCCGTAAGAGGGAGCAACTCCGGGCCTTTTGGTAAAGTGAGTAAAAGGGATTTGGGAGGGAGGGTTTGACTTTATTTAATTCGTTCACAGCGTAGAGAGAATGTGGAGAAAGTTACCAGATAAAATATTAAATGGAGCATACTTAAACTTAGATCGCTTATCTAAAAGTCAAACTAAATTAGGAGTCTTGTATTTTTATTTGATAAATTTAACGTCTCTAGGTAGGATTCCAAGCAAAAGCCTTAGCGGGATAGAAAGGGTACAAGCAGCTGGTGTTCTTTTTGTCCTGGCTTCCTAATTGCTGAACGGGGTAGATGCTGAACGGGGTGTCTGGACAAAGAAATAAAGGAGCTGGAGTGCAGTAGATTCGGCTGCTGGGCAGAGACAGACACCCTTTATATTGTTTCATAACAAAGTCTATGTAGTAAGTCGCTGTTGGATTGCATGGATGTGTTTTTTGCGGATAATACACGAAGTTTTCTTTATTTAATGGCATTTTATGTTAGCTGTAGCCAGATGCTGAAAGCCAGCGTCTTCGAATGCTTATCATCAGAAGTGCCTTCTGAAGCTGATAATAACTTGGCACCAATGTGTTTATCTTAAGAGTTTAGTTTGATTCTGGCTATTTTTAAATGGAAATGATTCATTCACAAGGAGTTTGTTGCTCCAGTTAAAAATTTTATTAAAATGATTGAAGGTATTTGGTTAAAGCAGGGGTAAAAAACTATATGCGGCGTGGGAGGAGGTGGCGCAGAAGTAGATTTGGGATATTGGTGAGGTCAGCTTGCTTTGCCTGTGGACGACAAGTAGATTTTTTTTACTGCTATTTACTCTTTGAAATTTTTCAAAGAAAAAATTCAAGCCCGTGATTATTCAAAAGTAAATATTTAATGTGAACTAAGGTGAAGTTGAGCGAAATGTATTTCTTTAAAGTTAGTATTTACAGTAGAAAGCCACAAGAAGGTTCTCCGTGCTGTGATTCTCCTAAAGCCGTGTCTTCCACCTTTGTCTAAGAAGCTTAGGGAATTTGACCTACAGCACGTTCTGAGAAATTCTGGATAGGGGTGGGGCAGGCAGAGAAGCACTTTGCTGTAAACTGACCCTAGAAATACAGAGCTCCCCTTGAACAGGACCAGGTGCTGATTAGATACAGATCAATGGCTGAATTTTTGTTGTTGTTGTTGTTTTTGTTTATCCAATGTGGTGGGGCTATATTCTGGGGGATCTTAAGACTCCTGGGATTAAAATTAGGGGTGATGTCTGTGTGCCTCATGGATTCACGTCACTTCCGGTTCACTTATACCAAATTACTAGGGTGTTTCAACCATGATGATCATATATTCCTCGGGGTTCATAATCATGGCAGAAAACTTATAGACTAGCTGTTTTCTAAACCTAAATGAAATATTAGTTTATTTTAGAAAATTCAGCTAGGAGTCTCATGTTGATTATTCTCTTTCTTGGAGAAAGAAGGATCTCATGAAAGGCAATAGAAAAGAGAGCAAGGAGAAGTTTTAAATGTGGTGCTCTATAAAATGGTTAGGCCAAAGTTTAGAAAACTTGTGTGGCCACTATTCACCAGGCGCAGATACATCCCTGGGGGAATTCAAAGACGAGGAAGATAGAGTTCTTTCCAGAGACAGACTAAAAGTCTAGTCAAGGAGATAGGCATGCAAACAATTTATTGATGTATTTAGTGATAAGTGCTTGGGCAATGCTGAGTATACAGTTGGAGGCACAAAAGCGGGAGAGATAAGGGAGCCTTGGGGGTGGGGAGAAGGCTTCAGGGACAATCCTCCAGACAGAGTCACTCGAACAGACTCCATTTTGGGCAGTGAGAATGTGGAAGTTTGACTTGTGCTTACTAAGCTACTTGTGAATGAGGACAAATCCCTTCACCCATTCGGCCTTCATTTTCTTTCTCTGCCAGATAGGGGTACACAGGATGTTCCTTCAAGTCTGGTTCAACCCTAAAATGTTTCAATTCTCAGAATCAAATTATCTTAGTGAGCTCTCCTAGAACAACAGACAATGGTTGAGCTTAATCCTCCCTTCGTTCTTTGGAGGTCACAGCTACAAAGCAAGAAAATTCTACTCTCTTCCCAGAGTCTTGCCTATTCAGATTTGATAGCTGGCTGCATGGAAGCCATGATTGCCCTGAGAAATGTACCTTTGAGTTGTTTCAAGAAAGAGGATTCCAATTATATGAAGAAGGGGATGTTGACTGTAATTCAGAGAAGCACTTAGCTGGCCCATTCCTTGGTGGTTTGTGTTCAGCCTCATTTTTCCCTTCAACATATTTTTTAAAAATGGTTTGTTAAAACTTCTCTTTCCAGTTTCCTTACCAGCACTTCAATTGTATAATAAAGGTGGTATGCAGCCCGTCAAGGATACTCTTAGTAGGATACATCAATACTGACTGGTGATAAACTATTGGGAAGGGAAAATTGCGCAGATTCTCCCTATTATCTGAAAACCAGAACTCCAAGAGAAACAAAGTGGGGATTTGTTAATTGCTGATCGTTGGCTAACACTCAGCTTGGGTTGATGTTGACTCTCCTTTTGTTTTTTTTCAGATATTTCCTAGATTTCAGTAGGTCTGTGATGGTTGCAGAAAGCTGACATCCTAGTGCCTGGGAAATGCAAATTCTATATTCACTCCTACATCCTCTGAGAAGCCATATCTGTGTGTGAGCACACAGATGTTATTGTGAGACATCATAGATCATGACTTTTTCCTTCTTTTACTACATGATTGTTAAAACAGAATAACTATTTTTCTTCTTGAACAAATCATATATGTGATGTGTTTGACATTTACTTTTAGCTGCTGTGTTTGGCAGACCAATAAGATTATGTCTTTGAAAAGGTAATTCAGGTATAATCGTATTTGAGAGGTTATTTTCATCCCTACCCCCACAAATCCAAATGTATATGAAGAAGGAAGTTATTCTGTAAACAGCTTTCTTGTTAAAGATGCACTAACTGACAGAGGGTAGTTTTCAGCTTCCTGGGGTCCTTTTCTTATTTTGATAGAAGACAGGACATTCTCATGAACATAAAAAGTACTTTTCATAGGTTTTTTTTCTACCAACTGCATAGTATTCTTTTAGCTGACAGACTCTCTCATAACTCCCAGACTTAGGTAGGATTTGAATCATTACAATGCTACTTTTCTTTCTCGGTTAAAGGCTTTCTATTCACATGTGAAAAGCCTGAAGGTAGGGAAAAGGCAATAGATTGAATTTGGGAGGTTTTACAATGCTCCACAAGTTCCTCCTTTGTCTGCTATCAACTTCTTGATGTGGATGTGGTTCACAGATGTCATCAGCCATCCCCTCTTCCTGCTGCTTTTGCTTGCACTTTCTAAGGCAGTAGGTGGGGGAAGAGGTAGCTGGAAGATTCATCAGTGTGGGAGCACTTATTTCAGCAGAGAACTACTTCTTGAATCATTGTGCTAGTTGCTTAACTTAATAACATAATGACAACCAGGGGAGAATAACATGTTTTTAAGGTGAAAAGAAAGTGGGAAAAGAGGGAAATTGAGGCAAGCATAAATGAGCTCACTCTCTAACTCCTTTATTTAAAATAAGTCACTGTGTATGGCTAAGGGGTGGGGAAGATCGACTTAAATGTCTTGGCCATCCTTAGCTGCTGTTTTTAGGATAAAATCTCTTAGGCCAAAGAATGTTTTCTCCTAATGTTTATGACTTCAGGACATGGTCTAATACTTACCAATACATGGCAACTCTGACTCTCTGGGTCTAGAGAAGAATACAGAGGGCTTGGGCCACCATGACTTGGCTGTGGAATTTGAGGGTTATTTTTCAAAGTCACGATTGGTACTGGGTTATTATGGATCAATTGTGAAAGCTTGTCACATGGCCCACTCATACTTAGTAGTCCCAGGAACATCATGGGAGGAACCTTTGTAATCTGTAGTCATTGTTTTCCAAAGGACTGCAACAGTCTTTTGAGACAGTCCCCATCCACATCCTATCCTGTAGATACATGATTTACCAAAGCCATTTTATTGCTAAGAATGAAAAACAAGGGTTACCAAATGTCATAATCTACATTTATATCTCCCATCATGTCAATTACAATATTTAAATCTGTAACTTAATTTGGGATTCTTGAAAAAACAACGAACCTTATCTAAAGGTTTATTGTCACCAAATGATCTGCATATGAATATATTACCCTGAATCCTGAAGTAGGTTTTGAAAACTCTATGAGGGGCTTGGTTTCCTTTCTACCAGTATATTCCACAGATTAGATAGATATTATAGATAAGATAGATATTAAATTACATGGTCTCATGTATTGTTTTGTTAGAAAAATGTAGATTTTGTATTTCATAAGATTTTTTTTAACATAAGTAGCAGTCCCTGGTAAGGTAGTATTCCTGTGCATTTGCATTGTTACAGAATTAAATTATGGATTCTGTCATTCAAAAAAGAATGCTTTATAAATCAAGTAAAATCTCCTAAGACGAATAAGTTTTTGTTTTCTTTTTTTTTATTTCATGCTACATCATATCCCATGCTTTGGTTTTATAGCCCAACTTGATGTAACTTTTACACCCTATTTTTCTATTTCTGTGTACTGTTTTTTTTTTTTGCTTTGTAAAAAAATCTCATTAGTTTCTGGGGGGAAAGCTTAAGGAAAGTTACTATTTGGAATGGACATTAATATAAAATCATAAAGGCATGATCAATTTTTTTTCTTTCTGGGTTGGCAGAAAATGTGCCAGATACAGTGTACTTCCTTCCTTCCTTTGTTCTTTCTTTCTTTCATTACAGGAAGATTCTGCAACTTTTAGCAAATGCTAAAATCCCAACTAGTCCCCTTTCTTTCCCTTTAAAAGGCATTCTATTGTTTGAAATTCTGAATATAAAAGATGTTGTTTTTTTTTTCTCTTTTGCAGAGGGGTTACAAATCATACTCCATAGTTACATAATACTAATTGTCTTAAGCTATCTAGGCTTTGCAACCCAAGACAATCCTGCTCAGCAGCTGCCTGATTTTTTTTTACCTCACTGCTGCTATGTAACTGCCCCAAACCATAGGAATTGATGCAATGTCCCCGAATGGGAGTGTGCAGCAAGATGAGAGATAGGCAAAGGTCGGGAGTAAGGTATTTCCACCTGGTTAGAGGGCAAGAGCCCCAAATGCAGCTGCAGCTGCTCATGAAAAGGACTGAAATTCAGGAGAGAGGTCAGAGATAAATTGAGATTTAAGATCTGGACAATTACAGGGCTGCCTGCAACTTGAAACAATTCCATTTCTTTGGGAAAATGAGATGGGAGAAGAGAAAAGGATTTAGCTTTGGGGAAATCTTTGCTGCTGGGATCTGGAAAGAGTAGCAGGAAGGCTGAAGTAGAAGTATAAACCACCATGCCATGAAGGAAGTCACCAAGTGCTATGCATCTTCTAGGCTTTGGAATTTTGAGCCAGATAGCCTTAGTTATGTTGCTGGAGAGTGACGGGTCTAAGTACTGTAATCCCTGTGACTGTCATAGCCTTTAAAAGAGGTACAGTAGATGTGAAACGATGTTTATGGTTTTTGGGGGGAAAGACCCCTGAGATTGTGATTTTCAGTGTAGGTGAAAATTTCCTTACAGTCCGCATATGTGTGGAAGTTGTAGAGCTTTTCCTAAGTTACTTGTATGAACTTAGGCAAATCATCTTAATAACATTTCCAACTCTTAGTATGTATAATTTCTTCATTTTCCAATATTTAGCAATAAAATGTAAAGATATATTTGAAGTCAGGGTATTATTAGATTTTATAAGTTAATTTAATTTGGTTAAAAACAAGTTTACCAGTGGAAGAAACAAAAGGAAAAATGATAGAAAGCAATAAATTTACTTCCAATTTTTCACATTAGGTTTTAGGTTATACTCTAGCATAAATATGTTCAATACCATTCAAATATATATATATATATGAATTAATGAGGACTCTTCAAGAAAGAGCAGCTACAGTGCATTCAAGTTTGTATTATATGTAGCTCGGTAAACATTTTGAAATACACCATGTTTCTCAGTGAAATTGTAGAAATGTCTTCATAGAAAGATACTGAAATATGAGTAAGTAAATGCATATACCAATTAGGTATCCCAAATAAGTAAAATGCATAGGATGTATTGAACAACAACTCTTGGTGAACTAATTCATTTTTCTCCTGGGAATTCAAGTGGTCTAGCAACTTGCATTCTTCAGTCCAAAAGGAAAAGGTTCCTTTTTTTCCTCCCTTCGTCTTCCTCCTCAGATAACTTCATGCACTGTAAAGAATCAACATCTGTGGGAAAAATGTTTTCCTTGCAGTTGCGCTTATCTTAAAAGACATATGGCGGATTTAGTAATCCAAACAGGGCAGTTGTTAGTTGCTTCATGTAAAGGTCATAGTTAAATACAGTGATAGGTCGTATTAAGACATTGTAATAAACAACTTGTCGAGTGACACTTTGCTACCGCATAATCGGCAGCTGAGTCAGCATTTAAGTGACATCAAAGGCGTGTGGGGATTTTGCATTTGCTTTTTTGAAATGGGCCCCACTCTGTAGCCTAAGTTAGCCTCAAATTCATGGCTGTCCTGCTGCCCCTGTCTTCACAATGCTGGGATTGAAGACATAAACCACTATGAATGGTTCAATGGAATTCAGATACTAGCCTCTCTTGAAAGTGCTTAGTCTATGAATAAAAAATTGAATCCAAGATATACTTTAGCTTCAAGTATCTCAATGACCTAAGGACATTGCTACTAGAACCTGAAGAGCAATGTGACACCAGATATACAGATTTATTCTCAGATTATCAAAACTTCATTGGATTCAAGGATATTTTTTATATCATAAGGCTTTGAGGAAATAAAAAGCTTTGGAGCCTAGAATGTCCGAGGCACTAAAGTCCAGAATTTATATACTTGTGCCTAATACTTAAATATCCTCCCTGAATTTTCTTAATTAGTTTTACATATGGATCCAGATCCCAAGTCTTAAACAAAAGATTTTATATCTCTTACTGAAAGATTTTTATTTAACTTTTTAATTTCTACTTACATTTTATGACATACCTTTCCTAATACTTTATGTTCTAAATATGATATGACGCATATCAAAGTAAAGCAAAACAGAGCAACTAAGAGAGTTATGGAATCAGACCAACTAAATTTTCATTCCAGTTCATTTTTTAGCAGCTATGTATGTGTCCTCCATAGGCAAGTCATTTCATTTCTCCTAGTCTCAGTTTCTTTTGCTGCGAGATGAAGATTTAAGAGTATCAGTTTTGCAGGACAGGAAGGAAAAAGGAAATGAGTGACTTCGTGGATAGTGCTTGTGGCTGTGGCTTCTCAGAGTTCTTTAGTCATGTCAGAATTTCAGAAATACTAACAAAAATTTGTCTAAATTTTTTCTATAAGGGTCGGTGCACTCGAGACAACTGCAAGTACCTACACCCTCCACCCCATTTAAAGTCGCAGCTGGAAATTAATGGGAGAAACAATCTGATTCAACAGAGGACTGTCGCAGCCATGTTCGCCCAGCAGATGCAGCTTATGCTCCAGAATGCTCAGATGTCATCTCTCGTAAGTTGCGGCAGAGTCTTTGCAAACTGCCAGTATATGTGGGGGTTTCTGGTTGCTGTATGACTGTTTTCTAATGCTGGGTGCTGCTGCTCACCAGCTCCATATCTATTGGCAAAGCACGTATGCTTACATTGGAATAGCTCTGCAGGGCCTCTGGGAAGTTAAGTACTACAAGATTTATGGCAATGCTTGTGTGCTAATTGCCAGTTCAGAGCTGTTCATATGAAGGAAGCAATCGGGTGTGTTGGATTAAAAACTTGGTTGCATTTATAGAGGGTTTGAGTTTCTAAAAGTAGATTTAAAGAAAGGGGGAATTGTAAAATGAGGAAATATTACACTGAAACATTTGACTTGTGGGACATTAATTCAAACAAATTTCTTTTATTTGGTAACTTTGTTATTTGTGGCTTTGTTGTTAATTGTGAGGTGAAGTTTCACTATGGTTCAAACATAGGATCCTCCTGCCTCAGTCTCTCAAACACTAGGATTTATAAAGATGTGCCACAATGCTTAGTTTTGTGATTACTTTTAAATAAATTCTCTTTTAAAATAATTTTAGATTTAGAAAAATTTCAAAAGCATAACAGGGAACTCCCATTTTATTTCTTACCCAGGCTTATTTCTTTCTTATTTTTTGTGAGGTGCTAGAGATTGAAGTCAGTGATTTGAACATGGTAGGCAGCAGCTCTACTACTGAGCTGTACATTGAACCTTACACTTTGATTTTCAACAGTGAAGGTAATGAAATCTAAGGCCTTGTGCATGCTATACAAGCACAATACTACTGGACTGTATTCTCCTCATATATGGTTAATATCTTATGTTGCCATTATAGATGTATCAGAACCAAGAAGCTGGTATCCAAAGAGTATTATATAAACTCAAAGTTTTATTCGGATTTCATTAGGTTTTCCATTAATGTGCTCTTTCTATTTCAGTGTTCAATCTAGTAGGTAACATGGTGCATTGATTTGAATTGTTGCCCTTCTGTCCTGTGGTTACTATTTCTCCATTGTTTCCTATTTTCTATGAGCTTGACATTCAAAAACATAATTAAACTCCATCTATTCATATTATGCTTTTGAAAATTAATCTTGCCCTGACACCTTAAAATATAAATTTGTGTTTTAGTCTGGCACTTCTCCGTGGAAATTGAAAACTGTCCCCTCTCTGTTATAGTTCTTCACATCTCCAGATTAACTCAGTGGTTTCTCATTCAAATTCTACCTATCTTGCTTCCTTTTAGCCATTAGCAAGACCAATTTGAAAGGACTGTGCTTCCTTTGTTACCCATCCATCAGTGACTGTCCCTGAAAGTTGAAAGTTGTCTGTAGTATTTAGATGCACTGAAAATATGGGAGTGGAACAACCTGGTCTCAGTAAAGCTTATCTCACTACAAAACAGATTTAGATGTCAAGGAGCAGAATGTTGATGTGGTCTTCTAGCTAGCATATCCGTTTACCTAAGTCCAACCACAGGAGGCTGTTGAGTACTTGATGCTTTTCCTTATGATACTCTTGTTTCGAGAATATCTAGACAGATTAAGGTAATCTTAATCACCATCAGTTTGCCAGATATGTTAGCCTTTTAACTCAGTGTGGATAATTATGTTCATCAATTATTCCTCATGTAACCAATGAGCTCTTTGGAGAGCACTTAACCTTCAGTCATACTTTACATGGTCAAAGTACTTGTTGAACTTTTCTGGGCTTCTATGTACTGAAGGATCACAATTCCTCCTTACTGAATATGTGTGTGGGAAGATACTGGGAATCACAGAAAAGTAGACATGTTTGTGAACCCCGAAAATGTGACTACATGGGAATAAACAAAAGAAATATTTTCTACTATTTTTCCACTTTATCATGGTACAAGTCCCAAAGTGTGTGAATTATATAAGTTTTACATAGAAGACCCCCAGGGAACAATTAGAATTTTCCTACCTCATAATATTTAATGGTAGCTGTTGTGATATAATAAGTTAATATAGATTAATTTCTGTAACTATTATGTGCATAAAAATCTAATACTGAGACGGTTGATATGCTCCTCATATGATTTAGGAAGTTACTTTTGTAGATCTCTCGTAATTGAGCTAATCTGTGTAATTTTAAGTGAAATTTACCACTCTAATTTGGAAAAAAAGAAGTCTTTAAAATGAATCCTGATCTCAATAATACAGAGATAATGTATGATTTTGTTTAATTTCTGTAGTACCTACTTTTCCTATGGACTGCTCTGTTATCTTTTTTAATAGCCCCCTTACTAATAATTTGATACTTGTCCTCAGAATAAATTTTACTTAAAATTCTCTGGACCTCTGTTTGTGTGATAGCAAAATTAATAACCATTTGCATCACTGGCTTGAACCGCAGGTCTTTCCACAAAGCGTACTTTGATTTGTTTCTAGGATACCAGGAGAGCGCATCTGCCTTTTGAAAATTGAATATAGCTTGCTTATTATAAGCTCCTAGATAAAGGGAATGTCACCCTACAAAGAATGAGAGCAAGAGGAGAGATTCTGTTCAGTGTAACTGCACAATGAATAAACACCACACTTTATCAATTTAAGTGGAATGGTTGATATAGCAGGCAAGTTTGTCTGCACTGACATTTGCTACTGTAAATATCTATCTTTGAAAGCGTTTTCTTCACTTTATTAAGTTTACCAGGTAGAGCAAACAATGTGGCTCCCTAGCATTTTCCAGTGCATTTAAAAAGCCATTGTTTTTGATTCTCATTCTCCAGTTGCATTATCAGGAGACAAAAGAACACTGTAGAAGAATAGAAAGAAGGTGGACACGCTAGAAAACTCTCAAATAAAGCAAAAATTTTAAAGATCTGGAGAATTTTAGTGATAAGAAAGGATTTTCACTACTAAAGATGATGATGCATGTATATCTATAAAGTAATTATGATACTGTAAGACCATACATAGATGGGGGTGGAGATAGGTGGAGGGAATGGAAGGAAGGGAGGGAGTGGGAACTGGGATTGGTGTGCAAAATGAAAAAAGATAGTTTGTTTTCTTTTTAAAAAATAAAATAGAATAAATTATATATTAAAAAATGTTTGTCACCGGGATGGCTGCCAGGAGATCATCTGTGAAAAACTAAGTTTCTAGCTTGCTTTTAAGGAATGCTCAATAATAATTTAAGTTATTCATGTACTCTTTTAAATATCCAATGGCTATTATTTACAGTAGTAATACAGTAAACCTCCTAGAAACACAGTTTGTAGTAATATATTTTACCATTATGACCTCATTCATATGGAGTCATCAAAAGCTATTCTCATAGAATTAGAGAATAGAATGTTAGTTACTAGGAAAGGTAGTGGAGAGAACAGATGAAGAGAGAGGTGAGTCAGTGGTTAGACTTTTACAGTTAGATGGAAAGTATGATGTTTATATGTTTTATATACATGAAGTGCACAATATGACAATTGAATAATTCATGACACAAGGTATATCTTTAAAATGGTTTTCATTCTACTGAAATTCTAAATTTAGTATAGATGCACATATAAAGGGGGAGAGTGTATATATGTGTGTGTTCATTTAGCACATTGTATCCAATAAATATGTCTAATTATGTGTAATTTAAAAATAGCCAGTTAAATAGCTTGATCTGTTACATCACAAAAACCATTTGATGAAACTCTTAATTTCTTAGCCTCTGGTGCTCTCTAGCTAATTAGAATTGGTACTACTGACTAGTAACCAATAAAAATATGCACATACATATAACATACATGTATGCACGTGGATGGGATAAGGTACCTTGTGCTTTTCAAACTGATTGATCTAACATGTCACATATTTCTCGAAAATGGGAGTATCTGTTTGCCTAAAATCTTCCCTAATTGAAAAACTGGTAGAGTCATTCAGTATACCACTACCTTTTAAACTACCTTTGTTTCTTTTGCTCTCTGATTTTTGAATTTGATAAATCAAAATCAAGCAGTGGCTTAGGAATCTTTCCTCATGCCCCTTAGTAAATATTTATTGGTCCATATACTCTGTACCAGGCATTAGACAGATGAGGAGTGGATCAAAAGCTAAATGTCTGTCTTTTAAGTGAGATATTGAATGAGTATTTCTGGTTTTTCCCAAGTGCTCCATATGTTTATCCCCTGGGCTATTCTTTTTCTACTATGGCATTATCTTTCTAATAACCATGCAAGATTATGTCATTGCTTCTATTGTTTTATTGATGGATTGCCTTTGTCCAAAATTTAGTAATAGGAACTCTTAGTACTCTTTTGTATATTGGTCTTGCATTGAAATTTTTATAAAACCTGTGGGCTCTTTGCTCATCTTAGCTCTTCCCATTCCTCAGGGGAGAAAAACTGTTTCATACTCGGTTAAAGCCAAGTAATAATTTTATTTTTAAAATATTTAAAAATATTTCAGGTATCATTTACATACAAAAAACTGTATACATTCAGTATACACAGTTTGGTGTCCCTGGGGGTGAACATATACCCGTGAAATCACTACAATTCATGCCACAAACTGTATCCTTGAACTAGCTTTCACTTTACTACTGGAATATTAAATTTAATTGAATGTCATTATCATATAGCAGTAACCAACAAGTGATTTTTTTTTTAATTCTTTCTTGCTCATTCATCAGAATAGTCAAAATTGCCTCACTTATAAGGTCTTAGGCTGTCTGCCTATAGAAATAATCATTTGCTCTTTTCCTATGCTGATCTGAGATTGGATACTCTATTGTAATTCCTAACCCTCTATTGTAGCTTCTCATTCCACCAAATAATGGTAGATCTGAACTGTGCTGTATGCCCTCCTTTGGGCACCTCTTTATCCCTTCTACTCAAAATAGTCGACCAATCATTTGCCTACCTGACTAATGTTCCTTTTTACCCAAAGACATCTATAATTATGAAGATCAGAAGTGCCATGTGGAGTTAAGGACAATTTTTTACTTCTGACCCTTGAACTTTTTTCCTTAGCTCTCTCAAGGGCTAGAGTGGTTTAGTATTAACAATTATGATTCGTATAGAAACACTACTATCAGCTTTCATTTGTTTATAAAGTTAACTCATAATTATTAAGGTACAATTTAACTAGTCTTGAAATTATATAGGCCTTCTGCAGCCTTCCTTTTGACTGCTTCTGTCCCCAGAGGACATCACTCAGTAGGTGACCAAGTAAAAATTCTGCTACACAGTTTACTCAGCTGTTCCCTTCATGAACAGTTAGTAGAATGTGATAGAAACTACAACCATGTACTCATTGTTCTTCAGAATTTTCTGACAGAAATAAGCCTGATGATGATTAAAAGGGTTTACTTCTTTTATACAACATAAATGTCTTCAAACGAACAGTAAAGGGGGGGGGTATTATGAGTGCTAGTAAAATTTAAGGGCTCTATTTTCTGGTATTAAAATTGAGTCAACAAATTGCTAACAAATGTTTACCCTTAAGTAAAAGAAAATGCTTAGTCTTTTACCTCTAAATAGAAGTTCAGAGAAGGAAGGCCACAACTATTCTGTGGGGTTCAGGCTGTGATATCATTTAAATCACTTAAAATCTTTTGTATCCATCAATAATTGTAACTGATGTTGGATATTACTGAAAACAAGTAGGTCTCTTTTGTTAGAAAGATAAAGCAATGGATTTGGTATAACATTTAATTTTCATTTCTTTATACTAACTTGATGAATAATTCATTTTAATTAAAAAGTTAGTGTACCAAAAGTATTTACAAACTAGACACATGTACTTTAGGAATTTTTGCTATTTTCTTAATTTCTAAATAGAAGTATACTTACCCACATATTTATGAGGCACACTATAATAATTTTACATATGCATAGAATGTGAAATGCTAATCAGTGTACTTAGCATTTTCATCTTCTCACTTATATGTTCCATGTGCTGGGAACCTTGGGACTATCGTAAATTTGTGTTAGACTTTAGTTCTCAAATCATTTTATGAGATAGACACTGTCTTCCAAGTTTATTGCTGCACTGTTCACAATAGCTAAGATATGAAATTCATCAAGACCATCAAAAGGTAACTGGTTAAGGAGAGAATTTTTTTATTAAATTGCTTTACTATTCAAAGGGGCTTCAGAGTACTTTAAGAAGAATATTTGCTGGGTAATTCAAATTTTACCTTGGTAGGGTTCCAACTATTGTCTCCCTATAGTTAATCACCGAGTAATATGTATAAACATGTGTGTGTGTTAAGAATTCTTGTGTTTGAGATGAATTAAATTTCCATAATTTTTTGTAATAAAGGTCTACAAAGCAGCGCGTTGAAATCAATGAATAGACATCAAAGTAAACATATAGTAATTTCCATGTTGCTAAATATTATTCTTTTAATATTTTTAAGCATTAAAATATATAAAATGCAGGTTGCTTTTTATACAAAAATAGGGGCAGGTCAGATTTGCCTGAGGGATCTTGATTTGTGGATCCTTATTCACCTGGGCTTGTCCAACCTATTGTCATCTACAAAGTTCATGCTTGAGAACTGTGCAATCCAATTGAAAATCACAAAACAATCTCATATCGTCTAATGTAACTTTTTGATTTTGTGCTGGGGCTCTCTCCAACTTCATGTGGTCTGTGGGCCATGAGTTGGACAAGACTATGAGGAGCCAGAAATCTGCGACAGTGGTGGATGTCCCTGGGCTCTTGAACTTCCTAAGATCCAGTCAACAAATTTTGTGAAAATATATGAGGTTTTTCTGTATACACTTCCTGCAGCTCTTAGCTGACTCTCAGAAAGTCCCAGAAGAAAAAGCTTAGGAGACATTTGTCAGAAGTCATTCTCCCAAATGTTAGGAGGCATTTCTTGAGTTCATGGGAGTTTCTAGGCTTTGTTGCTAGTGCCCAAGAAGTCTTAGAAAATTCTATGATAGGAAAAAAAACTGCTAGACTCTGAGGACAAATCAGTCCTGAGACAAACCAGTGATCTTGTCTCTTAAAGCTTGCTACCTGCTCCATTCTTAACACTTTGCCTGACTTTAGAAGTATGAAAAGTAGAAAAAGACAAGATTTCCTGAGTAAATTGGGAGCATGGGGACCTTAGGAGAGGGTTGAAAGGGAAGGGAGAGGCAGGGAAGGGAGCAGAGAAAAATGTAGAGCTCAATAAAAATCAATTAAAAAAAGAAAAGAAAAGAAAATTTACATCTCTGGCTGTGAAAGAAAACATCTCATATTTTCAAATATTTAATAAATGATTTTAGTTCAACTTTAAATATCAGAAGCAATTGAAATGTGTAGATTACTACAGGCTATACAGAGAAATCAGATTCCATTTAGTAAGAACCTTCTTTCTTAGTGCTGGGGGATGTGGTTGAGTGGTAATGTGTGCTTAGCATGAATAAGGCCATGAGTTCTAGCCCCAGCATACATACTCACAATCCACCCCTATCCTTTTTCTTTAAAAATAAACAATAACTCACAGATGGGTTCATGTTAGTTTAATTGCCATGAGGGGCTATGGTATACATAGAAGCAGGATTAAGTTGCTTAGCTTATTGCAACTGAATGCACACGATGTTGCATTCAAGTTATACGCTGCTTGACTTAACCTGTGGCTGTTAGTCAAAAGTAAGCCATTGAATGTTCAGGTTCATAAAATGGAGTAGTTAGCCTGGGGCAAGGGTAGTAGTGAGAAAATAGAAATGCTTATTTGAAATGAAATAAGCAGCTCGGAAGTTCCTGCCTCTGCTCCAGGGCTGCAATTGGAAGATCTTCCTTCTCAATAAAGTGTTATAGAATGAAATTTATACTCAAAGAGGAAATGGTCATAAAAGCTACAACACTAATTTTAAAATTTAATGACAACCCAGTATAGTTTGTGGTTAAATCTTTAAAAATAACTAAACATGTCCAGGAATCGTTTTACTTTTTCATATAGACTTATTATTGACAGATTTTTATACTGTTAAAAGAAATAGCTTACCCTAAGTAGATTAAAATAACCTTAAAGAGAAAGAAGGTAAACATAAAATTTTTCTTGAATAACAAAAAAAAAACATAGAGCAGCTAGAGCCATAAAAAGAAAGCCTTACTTAGGTAAACATTAGGGTTGGCTTTAATAGAATATGATTTTAAATTACTTGTTAGTTTTTTAATTTTTTTTTACTCTGAAAGTTTACCTACCCCTTAGCCTTTGTTTCTGTTCAATAAATATATCATAGTTGTAATTTTTCAGTTTTAAAAAAGTGAAATTAAAATGTATCTGGAATTGAGAGAGTGACTTCAACGAGAAAGTTCTATAAAAATCTGAGAGAAAACAAATAAGACTTCTGTGCATTTCAAATGTAGGGTTTTTTCTTTCAAAGATTTTTGCTGATTTTGACAAGAGTATGAACTACTGAATAAGTAAGATCTAACTTGTCAGGTCTAATTCCCAAAGATGGTGAGAACTTTGACAGGTTTCTGAGAATTGTTCCATCATAAGACTTAGTTGGGCTTGGCCAGCTCAAGGTGATTTGTCCTCAAACCTCTGAGTCCCTCCCTATCATATTTCTTGGCATCTAGTGTGGTCCCTTCATCTTAAAATGCTTCCCCCCTTACCCTAATGAGCCCAGTTCCTTTGAGCTGGATTCTTTCTGGTCTTCCTCAGAGAACCCGCAGCTTATATGGTGCATTTACATAAGATGGAATGCTAAAGTGGGGGCACTTCCTTAGCAGCCAGCTTGGCCTTCAGGGTTTCTTCAGGTGGCTGTGCCAGTGAACTTTCCAAGTAAGCATGGAAGGTGAGATGGAATATATAT